>NC_137133.1:38078821-38095249 GCF_949319135.1 Squalius cephalus
GGTCCTAGATCACTGACTCTGTGATATTTATTCGGATAGTGTGTGTGATCGACACTAGTGAAGGATTAAGGTGAAGTTTTGAGCGTTCATTCATAAATCTGTGAGGCGCGCGCACCCCTCGGCGTTGCGCGCAATGACGTGTCCCGGATTGCCTTTGAGCATTACGTCACTGTAAAACAGAGTAAGAATGTGTCTGATGATTGTGAAGTCTGGCATAAGCCAATATCGTGGATCATGGAGGAGAAACTAAATATCGTTTTAATAGTCGAGCACATCGAACAAACACTGCAAATGTAATAGCCTATCATATAATTATTAATATTACAGAGGAAATTACTGTAAACCACTTGTTTATTTCATAAAGGATTGTTTTTTTAATGCATTTTTTTATTTTTTTATTGTTTGCATCATTTGGGTTCGCTGTAGGCAACAGAACATTTTTCTATGTGGTTTTTATTTTTATTTGCATATCATAATAGACTAAATAAAATAACCATTTGTTTATTTAATAAATTATTTATTATGCAAAACAAAAATTAGTTTGCATCATTTAGTTTTGTTGTAGGCGACATACATTTTTTTTCTTTTATTTTCTTTTTTCTTTTCCATATCATAATAGACTAAATAAAATAATATTTATTATAAATACTAACTCAAATTCACTTTTTTTGGGCTATTCTCACTATTTAAATAAAGTCCTATCCTAAAGTGGTCATTAATATAATACATGAAGTGGGTTTAATTGCATTTTGAGTATTATTAACTTAAAAAGATTATGCACAAAGCTGAAATACACACACATGGTTTATGTGTGAAGCATCGGAACTTATTGAAATCAATACTATATTAAGAATATATTTTGAATATAATATTTTTGTTTGTTTGTGTGTAAAAAGTCACTGTTTGGGAGATTCATGTTCAGATATTTCATATATTTAGTTTTAAGCGATGTGAGTGTTATATGCATCTTCAGTAATGAGTGACTAAGCGTTTATGATTATGATTGTTATAGCATGTGTTCAGCATTCCTGCAACAGGAAGGAAGGAAACTGAGCTCAGTGATTTCCTCTTTCCCAGGGATTGTTTGTGGGAAAGAGAACAGAATAATAATAATAATAATAGCAGCTCTGAAATATGAAACAGACACAGAATAGACAATATGACTTTATCATATTTATATCAAATATGACATATTTATGACTAAATATGAGTTTATCAATATAGCTTGTGGCATTTTATGTTAGTGATCTCAACAATCCCAAACTCTATACATGAATGATTCCTCAAATCATGTGACTCGCAGTTTAACTAATAATAAAACTAAAATATAAAAGAAAAATATTTTTGTTACTTGAAATAGAAATAGTAAAAGTCACACTTTCATTTATTTTAACTTGATGTACTAAAACTCAAACAAAAAGTATTAATAGATGTTTACAAAAAAACTCTAACTGATAAAAATTAATTAACTAAAATGGAAAATGGAAAATTAAACTGAATTCAAAATATTAATAAAAACTATATGGATGTCTTTACTAAAAAACTAAAAAAACTAAAATTAAAATGGAAAATACAAAAAGTAAAACAAATTTTAAATATCAATACGAATATGGAAACAAATCTTGAATGAGAATAAGTTCCTCTTGCAGCATCTCTTCTCTGAAGATGTGGGCGGGGCTTTAACCTGTCATTCACATGAGATCAGCCAATAGCAAACCACAACCATCCAATCAGTTCCCCACAGACACGATCAAGCCCCGCCCACATCTGCTCTCCTTTCACTCAGATATGATTATGATATAATAACACATTATAGAGAACAGACCAGAGAAACTTGTGTTTCATGACGACCTTACATTTTTAAGTACATTCCAATTTCATGTCGTCAGCTAATGTTTTTACAGTAATACATTAAACTGACTTATAATCAATTTGAATCTCATGTAATGAAAACACATATTGACTCTCGACACTTGATATGACGAATTGATCATATAATTTTTTACATTGTTGTTCAGCGTAGAGTGTCCAAGTATGTGTGAGTGTGTGTGTGTGTGTACATGTGAGTGTGTGTGTGTGTGTGTGTGTGAGACAGAGTGTGTGTGTGTGTGTGTGTGTGTGTGTGTGAGTGTGTGTGTGTGTGTGTGTGTGTGTGAGAGAGTGTGTGAGTGTATGTATGTGAGTGTGTGTGTGTGTGTGAGAGAGAGAGAGAGTGTGTGTGTGTGTGTGTGTGTGTGTGTGTGTGTGTGTGTGTGTGTGTGTGTGTGTGTGTGTGTGTGTGAGTGAGTGAGCATATGTGAATGTGTGTATGTATGAGTGTGTGTGAGTGTGAGTGTTTGTGTGTGTATGTGAGTGTGTGAGTGAGTGTGAGTGAGTGTGCGTATGTGAATGTGTGTATGTACGAGTGTGAGTGAATGTGTGTTTGTGTGTGAGTGTGTGTGTGTGTGTGTGTGTGTGTGTGTGTGTGTGTGTGTGTGTGTGTATGTGTGTGTATGTGTGAGAGTGTGTGTGTGTGTGAGTGTGAGTGTTTGTGTGTGTATGTGAGTGTGTGAGTGAGTGTGAGTGAGTGTGCGTATGTGAATGTGTGTATGTACGAGTGTGAGTGAATGTGTGTTTGTGTGTGTGTGCGCGTATGTGAATGTGTGTATGTGTGTGTGTGTATGTGTGAGAGTGTGTGTGTGTGTGTGTGTGTGTGTGTGTGTGTGTGTGTGCGTGAGTGAGTAAGTGTGTGAGTGAGTGTGCGTATGTGAATGTGTGTATGTACGAGTGTGAGTGAATGTGTGTGTGTGTGAGTCTGTGTTTGTTTGTTTGTGTGTGTGTGTGCGTATGTGAATGTGTGTATGTACGAGTGTGAGTGAATGTGTGTGTGTGTGTATGTGTGAGAGTGTGTGTGTGTGTGTGTGTGTGTGTGTGTGTGTGTGTGTGCGTGAGTAAGTGTGTGAGTGAGTGTGCGTATGTGAATGTGTGTATGTACGAGTGTGAGTAAATGTGTGTGTGTGTGTGTGTGAGTCTGTGTTTGTTTGTGTGTGTGTGTGTGTGTGCGTGAGTAAGTGTGTGAGCATATGTGAATGTGTGTGTGTGTGTGTGTGTGTGTGTGTGAGTCTGTGTGTTTGTTTGTGTGTGTGTGTGTATGTGTGAGAGAGAGTGTGTGTGTGTGTGTGTGTGTGTGTGTGTGTGTGTGTGTGTGTGTGTATGTGTGTGAGAGAGTGTGTGTGTGCGCGCGCGCGCGTGTGTGTGTGTGTGTGTGTGTGTGTGAGAGAGAGAGTGTGCGCGTGTGCGTGTGTGTGAGAGAGAGTGTGTGTGTGTGTGAGTGTGTGTGTGTGTGTGTGTGTGTGTGTGTGTGTGTGTGTGTGTGAGTGGGAGAAACACTCCATGATTTAGTTCTATCACAGATATCAATGCTGAGTGTTTCAGCTCGACTCAAGAAACACTGAAAAAGGCTCGGATCTGAAGTTCCAGGGATTTCTGTGTTTATAAGACGCAGATCAACAACAGCGGGAGTGAAAATGAATGAGGAAAACATCGGGAACATCCCAAACATTCCATAAGGTTGAGTGGAAAATCCTCCCAGAAACATTCGGTAAACCGGAACGCATGTTTTCTAATGCAAGAGTAACTATAACACACACTATAGGAGGAACCGTCTCTACAGAACAGAAGATCAGTCAGACCGAAGGAAGAATTAAAGGAGAGAAAAATTCAAAATATTGATAATAATGCAAAAAGGTTCAATATGGACCTTAAACGGTTAGAGGACCATCCCATCATGGGATAATGTTATAGTTTTAATTAATTAATTTTAAAGTCCCACTATGGTGGAAATCCAGCGTTTAATGTTGTTTATGTGTCTATGTGGTGTTTTTAATCTGCTTTAAGACAAAGCATGTGTAAGTTCATAAGTCGACAGCATTGCTGAGTATTTCCTCCTTAAAACTGCAGTGAACCAAAGACAGTCTCAAAAACACGCTTTGAAATCGCTGGTGTTTCTGACGTCACAAACTACCTTGTAACCAATCAGATCAACGTGTGATCGTCAACCAGTGGATCTCTGAGCTGAGTGAGTCAGTGGAGGCGGGGCTCATTTGCATATTCATAGAACCAATCAGATCAACGTGTGATCGTCAACCAGTGGATCTCTGAGCTGAGTGAGTGGAGGCGGGGCTCATTTGCATATTCATAGAACCAATCAGATCAACGTGTGATCGTCAACCAGTGGATCTCTGAGCTGAGTGAGTGAGTGGAGGCGGGACTCATTTGCATATTCATAGAACCACGCATACTAAATGAGGCAAGAGTGTGGAGTTACATTCAAGATATTTTAAGGCATTTTTAAAAGGAAAAAACTTTTAAATACGTAATTTTGGTGATCAGAGATGAGTTTTAAGAGATAAAATGATCGACTACAGGGGGACTTTAAGACATTTCTCCTTACAAACAGCCTTTTTGACAAAGTGTTCTTTAAAATTAAATCAAGAACACCATTGAACCTTTTTTCACTGCTGAAATTTCCATGATTAGACTAAAATTGACGTCATCAGGTCATAATTCACAGCAAAATCAAGAAATCATGTGTTGCATTAAGAAAATAAACCAATTAACCTTTTTTTTGTGTGTGCAAATTTTTCCCCAAATGTATCACAGTCTTAATTTTAAACTCAACATTAATTTCTTATTTTCCACTTTTAATTACGGGGTTAAATGTGAGCAGAACCTGTTTTCAAGATGCATTAATCAATCAGATATGAGTTATGAAAGCATTGGCGACGTGTCCCAGGAAACTGCATTTAATTCATCTTTGAGATGCTCGTTATTCAAAGATTGCAAAACAGCAGCTTTACAGAAACGCCTGCGTTCTGGAGAACATCGACTTCACATCATCTAATGATGAACTTTAACACTCTTTTCAGACGTGAAACACAGAAGTTATGAATAATTCACCTCACCATGAAACGCGTATCGTTTGAGCCTGAAACACAGAAGTCATGATTAAACACACGGCTTTTGCACCGATAATTCTTTATATTTGAAAGCCGATAACCGATATATTAGCCAATAACTCAAAATGCACATTTTATATATTTTTTGAAAGCCTGATTACAAAAACCAAAAGTCTCACCATTAAAATCCCTAAACTTATACTAAAAATGTTTTGTCCAGATAGCTTATTTTATTATTTTTTGATATTTTTTAATGCAATTATTTTTATTTACCTTTAAATTACTAGATTTGATCAACAAATAATAAAATAAATAGTAATTTAATCACATTCCTCTCATTCTTTCAACTTAAATTTAAAATAACTCACAATTTTATGCATAAACCTTTTAACTCAGCTCAAAATATCTTACATTGAGTCTCTTTGCCGCCCTCTTGTGGAAAATAATAATATAATATGATATTTCATGACTCTAGATGGCGCAAATGAGCTGTTCCTCTGGGTCCTAAAGTCATTTCTCTTCAGTTTGCATTCAGATACACATTTAGACCTAATAAAAAAAAAAAATTTTGATAAAGTTTTAGCAGTTTTAGTTTGAATTTTGAGCATTTTTAGTTTTTTCTATGTGTATCGACGCATTCCTCGCACTCCATTAATTCCTATGGGGCTCAAATTGACACGAGAGGGAAGGATTTGTTAATTTTTACAATTTCAACCACAAAATTAATCCATTATTTTTTTACATTAATGAAACACTTCCTAAATTGTAACACTGAAACAAGCATTTCTGTAAAGCTGGTTTGAAACAACACCAAATCACCATACAATTCTGCGTTTCGAGGCACTGGCACGCTCTTCCAAGTCAAGACGACAATCACATTATACTTGATATATATTTATATATATATATACAGATTTTATTATTTATTCAGCATAACATAGAAGTCAAAATAATAAAACAAAGCATTAATTTATCAGGAGACATAAGAGGCTCGGTGTGATTGGTGCAGTTTAGAGAGAACCGGCACCAGGACTGAGACCGGTTATCATAGATGGATTAGTTCAGAAAGACTTGTTTTCATTACCCATAATTCTCCTGGCTTTACATCACCAGCAGCTCAGGGGGAAAGTGTTGAAATGCAATCAAACGCTCAGCATCTTCATGGAAAACACACTGGTTCTGCTTGGTTTGGTGTTTATTTGAATGCTCTGCACTGCAGCTATTCTCCATACATTCGGTATATAAGTGATGATGGCACAGAGGTAAACAAACAAGCTGCCGTTTCAGGACTATAACAACTGGATCTTCAGACAAAAAACAAACAAAACGAAAAACAAACCTTCCCACAGCTTCTGAATTAAGTAATACTTTACGGTAGAGTCGTGCGACGATTAATCGCGATTAATCGCATCCAAAATAAAAGTTTCTGCTCACATAATATATGCGTTTAATTATTACATACATATATATATGTGTGTATATAATATATACTACATACACACACGTTATGCAAACAGAACATTTATTTCGGATGCGATTAATCGCGATTAATCGTTGCACGGCGCTACTTTACGAACATTCGAAACGTAACAGAAGGATTATACAGAGTGCTGAAAGAAATGCGTATGAAAAAGAAAAGAAAACTCAACGAGTTATTGGTTAATTGCTTCTAAGTTTTGACTCGCATTATGATTTATAGTTGGACGTGAGCCAGGTGAGCCCTTCGTAGAGTCCGTCGCCCGTCGAAGCGCAGGACGGCTGAACGTACCAGTTGCGATCCCTGATCCGGGTCAGACCGAGTTTCTCCTGGATCTCGTGCGGTTTCATGGCGTCGGGGAGATCTTGCTTGTTCGCGAATATCAGGATAATGGCGTCGCGCATTTCGCGGTCGTTAATGATGCGATGAAGCTCCTGTCGGGCCTCGTCGATCCGGTCCCGATCCGCACAGTCCACTACGAAGATCAGTCCTTGTGTGCCGGTGTAATAGTGTCGCCACAGGGGCCGGATCTTATCCTGACCGCCAACATCCCACACGTTAAACTTCACGTTCTTATACGTCACGGTTTCCACGTTGAACCCGACGGTCGGGATGGTCGTGACCGACTGTCCCAGTTTGAGTTTGTAAAGAATCGTCGTTTTTCCCGCCGCATCGAGTCCAAGCATTAATATTCTCATCTCCTTGTTGCCAAAGATCTTGGAAAGCATCTTCCCCATGTTGTTGGCTGTGCATATATAGTATGTATGTTGCAAAAAGTGTGTTTTTTTGGTCCTGCAGCTTCACAAAAATACATATGACTCAACGCTTTTCCTTGAATAAAAAAAAAAGTTGGATCTAATACAGTTGGGAAATGTGAGTTTGCATTGACCAGACCTCAAAATGCATGAAGAAAAAACAAAAATAGGCCTTTTCTTTCTGACTTCCTTCTTGTGTACCGACTGTCGGGTCGCCGCTCGCTCGCGCTCATTCCCTTCACACACACTTCAGATCATCAGTTCTGGTTCTGGTCCAAACAAACCCTCTCTTCCTCTTTCCCCTCTTCTGTCCCTGAAACACAAGAGAAAGCGGATGAGAAAAGGGAGGGGTGTCCAACACAACTAACTTTACTCTCGTACGTTAGTTTCCGTACGCGTACTGAACGTGACCCCCGCTTCACCTCGTATATCGCGCGGCCCGGCTCGGTTCTCTCCGGTCCTGGTTCTCTCGGTCCCGGTCGTGTTGCTTCTCCTCTCGGTATTACCGGAAAAGGTGCGGACCCGCTTCAGCAGCTACTTCCGCTTTCTCGCTCACGCTAGTGATGTGTCGTTCGCGAACGAGCCGGCTCTAAGAGCCGATTCTTTGTAACGAACGAGAAGAGTCGAATCTTTATTTGGGACAGGACTTTATTTGGATGGGCACACCTTGCGGCCAATCACATGGGAGGACAGACTACGATCACACCATAGGGACACACGTTCCGAAGAGAGATTTAAATGCTAATGTTAAGACTTTTGCCTTTATTTATTTGATTTGTTTGGTTCTGTGTTCAATTGTTCAATTAAAGTTGTATTAAAATGTTAAATAATAGTAACTGTGTATTTTTTGCAACGAACAAATGCATAAAAAATAAGGCTTTTATGAAACAAAACACTGAATAAAAAATTGCTTACCAACACACAAATCATTCACAATTGCTAAATTGGACTAAAATAGATCGAGTGATCCTAAAAGAAGAGCCATTGAACTAAATAAAGAGCCGGCTCTTCTAAGGGAGCCGAGCCAAAAGAGCCGAATTTTTGAAAAGAGCCGGACTTCCCATCACGCGCACTGCGCCATTTGGCGTTCGCTTCCTACTATGGCGAAGGCTCTGCTGATTAATATTCATGAGGCGTGTTTCGCCATTGGACGGATAGTGGCTGCGTCAGCATGTCGTAGTTAATATTCAACAGACTGGCATTTGCCATTGAACTGATTACACATTAAAATAAGCTTGTCTCCTTGGAAAGTTTTATTTATATATGTATATAAAGCTAAGTTAATACATATTAATTACTCATTTAGGTTTCTCTGTACAGATCTAAATATATTTTATAAGGCATTACACCTTATACCAGTGTTGGTGGTAGTTGTGATTAATCGCATCTAACATAAACGTTTGTGTTTATAATATATATTACATATACATATATTCATATGCATTGTGTGTGTGTGTGTGTGTGTGTGTGTGTGTGTGTGTGTGTGTGTGTGTGTGTGTGTGTGTGTGTGTATGTGTGTGTGTGTGTGTATGTGTGTGTGTGTGTGTGTATAAATATATTTTGTTTTATTGGGCTCTTTATCTGCATTGGCCACTATATGCAGCAAACAGCAACATCTCCACACATCAAAGAACTGCAACAGCTTTCCACAAGGAAATATTTATATTTTTTTATTTTTGAACAATATGTCATGTACAAACAACATGGCAACGAAAATATATAATTACACTACAATAGGATCAGGTGCAAAAGTGCATTATAGAAAAGAAGAAAAGAAAAGAAAGGGAAAAAGGAGGGGGGGGGGGGCTAGGGTTTACTTTTCAAATCATATTCCTCTATTAGCCTATAGCAAAAAGTTTTTTGCATTTTTACTTTTCATCATTTTAAGGGCATTTGTATAAGAAAAAAACTCATTGTGAAATACACAGAACTTAGGTTTCACTTTCAGAAATTTAGATTTGTGTATATAAAATTTAACTAGAATAAGGATGTTATTAACCAAAAAATCATCTTTTTGGTTTTCCATGACAAGTCCATAAATAATGTCTTTGTGAGAGAAGACTTCGAGACGAGGAACCTTTGGGTAAAGAAGCCAGTCATGAATATCACGCCATAAAGCCTCTACACACATACAATGACAAAATAAATGATCAGTTTCAATATTATTACAAAAAACACAATTAGTTTCAAATCCAAATCTTTGTTGTACAAATTCACTGGATGGATATACACCATTTATAATTTTAAAATGGATTTCCTTGGTTTTTGGAGTTAATGGGAATTTTAAGTAAGTTATACGTAACCTGTGAATTATTCTTTTTTGAGAAGAACTGTGAAATCAAGTTTCTATAGGATGCTATAGGGAATAAGATGTTCTCAAACAGATTTCATATATATATATATATATATATATATATATATATATATATATATATATATAAAACAAAACAAAACAAAACAAAAACAAAAACTTAGATGAAAAGTCAGACGAGAAAAAGTAACGCAAAAGTAATGTGTACTTTCCATTAAAAGTAACTTAGTAACCCAATTTGTTACTTTTTAAGGGAGTAATGCAATATTGTAATATATTACTTTTAAAAGTAACTATCCCCAACACTGCAGATGTGTAAAACATGTCTTATTCTGAAAAAAGTTATGTCGAACTTAAGCTTTCAAGAAAATATAAATTGACCAAGATAAAAGAATGTCTTGGGGCCGGGTGCATAAACCGCTGACTAGTCTAACAAGTTAAACAACAATTTGTTTTTCTATAAGACTATTCATAACTTTTTTAAACCAGTTACATAAAAACTTGGTTTAATTTGATATTGAAAAGACTGAATGCCCTTTGAATAACTGCTAGATGTCATACCAGATCTTAATGGATGTTTATGCAACTGGGCCCTGAAAATGTGTCTTTCTTCTGCTTAACACAAAATAATATAGGCCTATATTGGTAACCAGACAGTTGACTTCTATAGTCTTTTTCCATAGTATGGTTTGATAACCAACATTCTTTAAAATATTTTTTTAAATATCTTTATATATAAAGAAACTCATAAGTATGGAACAACTTGAGGGTCACTAAGTGATAACCGAATTTTCATTTTAGGGTGAACTGTCCCTTTAATTATTAATCCAGCAACGGTCGCACGCATGATCTCAATTCATATTCAAAAGACGAACGTGAACCTTCGCTATAGTAGGATTCATAAGCGCGAGATGAATGAAATGGACGACATTGAGACTCGGAAGAATATAATTGTGTTGGTTTTTTAAAGGCAACTCTTTTTAAAATACCCGTTTAGATATGCATTGCACTTAAAACATTTTTAATATTCGACCACATAAACCGGAGAGTTTTTGCATAACTGTCCTTCCAATCCCTCACTAGCGCCATTTTTACGTAAAAGGGCGGAGCTTATCGATTTCAAAAAATGCCTTGTACATCATCATAAATCACCATGCAAACCTTTTAAATACATGCATATTTGCATTTTTCTTCCCGCAGAATGTGCTTTTACACGTATAGCAAATAAATTAACCAGCCATTTAGCTATGAGTGGTTGATGTCTGTGTTATTTTCAAAGAATTTGCATGTCAAAAAGAACTTCCTTATTTATTAATCCTGAACTCAAGAGGCCATTTACTTCCATGAACTGGAAAATCCCAACATTTATTTCCGAATAGTTTGAAATGTTGATCATATGTAAAAACTAAGGTCTTGAAAATACACTGGTATTCAATTCAACCAAAAACAGGACTATTGCTGTAACTAAGTAATAAAATAGTTGAATATCAGTTACATAATAAGGCCTTTCAATATACTAGCCTACTGTGTTTATACAATATATTTTGTTTAATAATTAAAGAAAGAAAATCTTGTGTTTTAGGTCATCTGAACAACAAAGTAAAGCTTCTGTGCCAATAAAACACATATAGACGGGATGCATGTTCTTAATATGCAGTGAATTGATTTCACAAATTAGCCAGACAAGTGCTGAATGAAGCAAAAATAATAATTTAGGGTCAGTTTAATTCAACGCAGGTTGATATTGTTTCACAAGGCCTATACATTTATACATGTACCGCAAATATAATTTTCATAGTGCTGTAACTACACTTTGATGTCAGGTGTTTCAAATAAACGTCAAATGTTGTCTAATCTTATGGAAGCCCATTTCTGCCACACATAATGCTTCTGTAAATCATAATTTTGAGTTGAATTCAGTTCAGTTCAGTTTATCTCTTAAGCTCACTTAATGACAGCAAGGCTGACCAAAGTGCTGTACAATACAAAATAAAAGACCATAAGATAACAGATAAAAGGAAACAGAGAAGAACAAAACAAGACATTACAATGTATTAAAAGCCAACGAAAAGAGATATGTTTAAGACTAGATTTGAATGCAGATAAAGTAGAATTTCTGGCTTGAAATTCATAATGACATAAAAAGTCATTTTTATCTTTGTATGTCATAACTATGACTCTTTATGTCACAATTTCGACATTTTTGTTATAGTTATGACAAAAAAAGTAAAAATTATGATGTATCTAGTATTCCATAATGACTTTTTATGTCATAATCAAGATATAAGCATTATTTATTTTTCATGTGGCGGAAATGGCTTTCATATTTATCCCAAATTGATAAAAAAAAATTGGGCCGCGGCGCCTTTTATTTTGTGTTTTGAGTTTCGTAGCGCAGTGCGCATGCGCAAAGCATTCGTGTCCTTTCCTCGTCGCAGCTGGTGTTGAATGCGATAGAGCGCGGCCGTTCGACCACATGTTATCAGCCGCATAAAAACTTCGAAGAAGTTGTGCAAATATCTGCCGTTTTAACCCAGTTTCATGGAAGATTCTGGTAAGTATCCCTCTCTCCGTGTATTTCCCGCGATTCGCGCGCGGTCTTTTCTAGAACACTCTGAGGTAAATCAACGGCGTCGGGTCGTTAGCAGTTCAGCTAACGCGTGAAAAGAGCAGGCCGAAACCAGACCGATGCTATTGAAAACGTTTTCATAATTATATAACATATTTTCCTGGTTTGAAACCTGATTAACCTTTTAAAACAAATCGAACGCGTTGTAAAGCCTGTTTTGATCAGTAGGCTAACTATTTTTTAGCAAACTAACTTCGACGAATCATCGTGTGTCGTTTGACCAGGAAACGCTACAAACATTGAATATAACATAAATAAACTCTCAAGGTTTTTGAAGGTTTAATTTCCGTTCATGTTTTTTTTTTTTGTGTGTGTGCTTTTTTTTTTTTTATAGTAAACACTCCAAAACGTCTGCGTTGATTTGATGTAAACTTGCGGTTTGCACAGAGAGTTTGTAGATTCATTCATATCAATCAAGCCTGCTGTTTAAATAGGCTGAAAACTAACGTTATCTTGTGCTAATAGCGCATATTGCATTACAACTTACATATTTGCCAGCAAAAGTATTATGAAATGATTGTTGTCTTCAGAAAAATTAAAATTAACCCATACTTTAGTCTCCCTCAAGGCACCCTAGGTGTTTATGACTTTATTCTTTCAGCCGAACACAAAAACATCCTGGCTCTTCCCAGCTTTATAATGGGAGTAAATGGAGCCTTAAATTTTGAAGCCCAAAAAAGTGCATCCATCCATCATAAGAAAGCATACGACTCCAGGGGTTAATAAAGGCCTTCTGAAGTGAAGTGTAAGAAAAATATCCATATTTATAACTTTAATAACTTGCTTCTGGTAATGGCCATACATGAGTTTATTTCCAGCAGAAGTGACCTCTGACCTGACGCATGACGTATTGAAGCGCAGAGGATAGAGTAAAAAAAGAAAACACTGGTCAAGAATTTAAAGTCTAAAATGAGAATTTTTAAAGGGAGATGTGGGAGGAGCTTGAGTTTATCGGGTCAGAGGTCACTTCCGCCGGAACTAGACTCTCGTACGGTCGTTGACGGAAGCCAGTGATTATAGTTTATAAAGCTATAAATATGGATATTTTTCTTACAAAAAGTCTTAGTTTTATGATGGATGGATGCACTTTTTTGGGCTTCAAAATCTAAGGCATCATTATAAAGCTTGGAAGAGCCAGGACATTTTTTAATATAACAGAAATAAATATGGATTTTTTTTTTTCTTACAAAAACGCATCGCTTCAATGACGATGATCATGTTTGGGGGTCAAAAACCTGTTTTACCTAACTGTTTCCCATCGGTTTGTTTCAGCTGAGCCCATGACCGGGATGTTGGACACGAACGCCCCTGATAACGGGGACTCGTCTGCGATGGAGGGCTCAGAACCGACCGCACCCGACTGGACCACGGCACCGGCTCCCCCTCTCCCAGAACCGGAAACCCACGAGTCCGCCGTGGAACAGTTACAGCTGTTCTCGCTGGAGCATCTGAAATCCGCAGCGGAAAACATTGACCCGAAGACCAGTCCTTCAGATCCCGTTCTGGAAAACTCAATCCCGGTTGACGGGCAGCCGACGGAATCGAACGGAGACGTCGTGGACCAATCGGTGGAGCCGGATCCGGTGAAACAGACGGGAGACTCCGAGAGCCCTTCCAATATGGAGCTGGAAGACGCTCCCAAAGAAGAAGAACCAGCAGAACCAGGAGCCGAAACAGCAGCAGAACCAACCGAACCACAAGAGCCCGAGTTTCCCACAGAATACGAGCGTCTTTCGAAGGTCGTGGAAGATAACCCGGAAGACTTTAACGGATGGGTCTACCTTCTGCAGTACGTGGAGCAAGAGGTAAATCACTGAGGACTTTCATCTTCAAAACACAAATTAAGATTTTCCTCATTGAAAGTTTATTCACTACAATATATCGCAATACAGAAGAGATCGTGCATCAAGTACAGCTGAGCTTCTGTTCACCATATTTGAGTGCTTTATGTACGTTCGCTGATCAATGTTTATATGCGACTAAAGGCCTTAATTAAATCGGTTCATCGTATAAATTAGTGATGCCCGATAATATTGACCACCATATCGGTATCGGCCGATATATGTTCATTTATAATGTTATCGTAATCGGCCCAATAAGAAAATCTGGCCGATATATTAAAGCTGATAATGTATTATTTCCTTCAGCTGAGACGCTTCAGATGCGACTGTTCAACATGATGGATTTGAATCAAGGTTATAATCGTTAACGAAAACGAACGAAAACTAGGTGGGAAAAAACATTGTCGTTAACTGAAATAAAAATAAAAACGAGACATTACAAAAAAAACGATAACTAACTAAAACTGTAATGTGTGTTTGGCAAAACTAACTAAAATAAAATAAAATTATAGAGTAAATGTCCTTAGTTTTCGTCTTTGTCAAGGTCTTTAATTTTTTAATGCTATTTAAAACACGCAGCGTATTCGTTCTTATGCATTTCCTTTCCCTGCTCTCCCTCCGTCTCTCTGTCACTCATGCGTCTCTCACACGCACACACACACACACACACACACACATCCCCTCCCCTCCGTGCACACCGCGTCTCCATGAGAACGAGTGTTCGTTCGACGTTGAAAGCAAGTTCGCGAAAGGTTGGTGTCTCTATCTCGTGAACACCTTTACACAATCACACATTAAAAAGTGGTATAAAATATTTTAAATTCTGAATATAATTTTGTCAGTGTGTTTGAGGTAAAATGCACTGTTTGGTTGTGGTTGTCGATGTCAAAACACTATATAAGCATTCAAATATTAAATAATGTTATGTCATTTTTTTTACTTTAACACTGAATGTTTGCTGCTTCAATCCAGATGAGTAGGCTATTCACTGTATAGGGTACATTTACTATAGGGTGTGAAAATTGTACAGCTGTGGTATTTGTATAGACCAGAAAACTAAAACTAATAAAAACTAAACTAAAACTAAGCATTTTCAAAAAATAAACTAAATTAGCAAACCCACTTTAAAAACTAATTAAAACTAAACTGAATTTGAAAACAAAAAGTCAAAACGAAATAAAAATAAAAACTAATGAAAAATGCAAAACTATAATAACCCTGATTTGAATTGCTTGAAATATGATTGGAATCACTTCAAAAAAGGAAAATACAGTTCAGTGCAACATGTGCAGCTCAAGTCTATCATATCAGCTTCATAAAATTATGAGAACATTATAATTGTGTGTTTGGGACGTGGCTTTTAATGGAGAGACCATTTTTGTAAGCAGGTTCTCAAAAATGATATAAAAAATTTGGATTTATCGGCTTTCAAATATAAATAATTATTCGGTATCGGCTGAATGTTCACATCGGTGCATCCCATAATATAAACCGATTGGGTTCCTTCAGAAGACTGCCCCATTCATATTGTTTTATTTTGTAATCTATGAATGATTTAAAGAGTTTTGGGTGAAGGGACAGAAATCTCTCAGATTTCATTAAAATATCTTCATTTGTGTTTTAAAGATAAACGAGTCTAAGTTTGGAGAGAATTATTTTTTTTGGTGAACTAACCCTTTAATGCTAAAGCATCACAAGCGTTCATCAGCATTTCTTTTGTTTCAGAACCACCTGGTGGCTTCAAGGAAGGCATTTGATGCGTTTTTCCTGCACTATCCGTACTGTTATGGGTACTGGAAGAAATATGCTGATATTGAGAGGAAACATGGTTACATCCAGATGGCTGATGAGGTGAGTCTGATCAAGGGGGAATGCACATCGATATACCTTTATTCTGTTATGTGGTTTATTTTAATAGGTGAACTGTCTTTGTAGTGTTAAGAGAAGGAGAGCTATGGGCGTATTATATTTTCTGGCACCTCTGCCATGCGTGTTCTTGAAGAGAAAGACAGTCTTTTCAGCTTGCCAGTATAAACTGCTATTTTTCTGCACTAAACTAGTGAATTTGGCCAAGATATATTCAGAGATGATAGACAAGATGTTATAGAATAATAATTTAATGAAAACCCAATTTTGACAAAACGCAGCAGTGCGACGTCCGATGGGTTTTCCCAGATCGCATCACATATAAAAGTGAATTTTGCATCCGATGACCCCTTTAAAACAGGTCTTAAAAGGCATTAAATGTAACTCCATGATTCCTGTATGCACCCTGCTTTATAAAGGTGCTTTAAAAAGAAATGAACCGATTTGAATGTTTGCAGGTGTACCGGCGAGGTCTTCAGGCCATCCCGCTCAGCGTGGACCTGTGGCTTCATTACATCACGTTCCTGCGAGAGAACCAGGACACCAGCGACGGGGAGGCGGAGAACCGCATCAGAGCGTAAGTGCACTAACCGGAAGAACATCAGGAGTTTC
>NC_137133.1:38095449-38127949 GCF_949319135.1 Squalius cephalus
GTTATTCCTCCTCTCTCTTTCTCTCTCGCTCTCTATCTCTCTTGCTCTCTCCCTATCTGTTGCTCTCTCCCTTTCTCTCTCGCTCTCTCTCTTTCTATCTCTCCCTATCTGTTGCTTTCTCTCTCGCTCTCTCTCTCTCTCTCTCTCTCTCCCTATCTGTTGCTCTCTCTCTCTCTCCTGAAGTATGCCAAGTATCTGGAGAGCTACAGCACCGAGGGCGTTCGGCACATCTATAAGAAGGCGTGCACGGTCCACCTTCCCAAGAAACCCACCGTTCACCTGCTCTGGGCGGCCTTTGAGGAGCAGCAAGGTAAAACGTTACGCTGTTGACTTGGTAAACAGGTATTATAGGGTTAATTCGCCCAAAAATTAAAATGATCCCATAATTTATTCACCCTCAAGCCATCCTAGGTGTATATGACTTTCTTCTTTCAGGCGAACACAGTTATATTAAATATCCTGGCTCTTCCCAGCTTTATAATGGCAGTGAATGGACTCGCGTACGGCCATTACTGGAAGCCAGAGATTATAGTTTATAAAGGTATAAATATGGATTTTTTCCTACTAAAACGCTTCAGACGGCCTTTATCAACCCCTGGAGCCGTACGGCTGATTTCTTTTATGATGGATGGATGCACTTTTTTTGGGCTTCAAAATCTGTCACCATTTACTCCCATTATAAAGCTAGGAAGAGCCAGGATATTTTTAATATAACTGATTGTTTGACTGAAAGAACAATGTCTTCTACACCTAGGATGGCTTGAGGGTGAATGAACCCTTTAAACAATACTAAAAATCAAGTACCGTATTTTCTGGAATGTAAGTATATAAAAATGCAACATAAAATGGTGTATTGATCAACGCCAAACCTTAAAACTACTTGCCTCAAGCTCCATGTGCAAATTTGGCCTCTTTTCCCACATCCATATTCTCCTCTTTCGCTTCTTCCTTTTTCCAGCACACTTAAAAACACAAATGCCAAAGTGCGATTCATCTTGCGCTGTTCATTTACCACTAGCGCACGCTGATGACGTTTTATTCTTATATACTGACTTGCGTCGTAGCAAAGTTCCTTTCGAGGAAAGTCTATTTGAATCCTGAAATAACACAATTCCACAAATAATATTACACATATTTCAACAGTTTGTAGAATGCCTTTTAGTTTTGCTCTGGCTTGGCATTTATATTGTCGTTTACAGTGAATGGCATTTATACTTGTATGTTTTTCATTCCTGTTCTAAATATTTAGTTTTTTTTCTTTCTTTTTTTTTTTTCTGTAGTGATGGGAACTAAACTGTTTAATATGGAAGCTTGTTTCCGCCACAGAATAAAACATTTTAAAAGATAATTGATTCTCAGTTGCGAGTTTATATCTCGCAATTCTGAGAAATAAAGTCAGAATTGCGAGATAAAAAGTCGCAATTATCTTTAAAAATGTTTTATTCTGTGGCGAAAACCAACTTAGATTTTTTAAATATTTGTAAATGTTTTGTTTTTACCGATATTTTACATTATTTCTGAAAGTAGTAATAAAATGTGACTTATACAATGTTTTTTTTTTCTCTCTCAACAATTCAATTTTGACACGGTGCGACTTATTTTCCAGAAAATCTGGTAATTTGTCAAGTCCAGTTTATTTTTATCCCACTTTTCACAATAAATACACATTGTTTCAAAGCAGCTTTACAGAAATTTATGATGTAAATGCTTATAATATCTTAATATTTTCATGCCTTAAGTTACATTTTATGACGATCAAGCAGTTGAGATGGGCAAAACCAGTCAAACGTTTTAGATCTGTAAGATTTTAAATGTTTTTAAAAGAAGTCTCTTCCGCTCAACAGCTGCATTTATTTGAGTGAATTTTTTTTTTTTTTTTTTTGTTAAATATGACCATTTAAAATAACTTTTCTATGCAAATATATAGTGAAGTGTAATTTATTCCTGTGATCAAAGCTGAATTTTCAGCATTATTACTCCAGTCTTCAGTTCATTTGAAATAGAAAGATTATATTTCAAATAAATGCAGTTCTTTTGAACTTTCTATTCATGAAAGAATCCTGAAAAAATGGAAACAACTGTTATCAACTGATTTAAAAGGATTTGAGCATCAAATCATCATATTAGAGTGATTTCTGAAGGATCATGTGACTCTGAAGACTGGAGTAATGATGCTGAAAATTCAGCTTTGATCACAGGAATAAATTACATTTTACTATATATCCACAAAGTTATTTTAAATGGTCATTTAACAAAAAAAAAACAAAAAAAACATTTTTGATTTAAATAAATGCAGCCTCGGTGAGCAGAAGAGACTTCTTTTAAAAACAAAAAATCTACCGATCCAACACTTTTGACTGGTTAGTGTGTATAGTATCTCTTTATGTGCGTGTGCACCGTATGCATGCGTGTTTGACACTGATTTCTGTCAAATCTGGTGCCCCGACAGGCAGCATCGATGAGGCCCGGAGCATCCTGAAAGCGTTCGAGGAGGGCGTCCCGGGACTGGCCATGGTGAGGTTGAGACGGGTGAGTCTGGAGCGCCGGCACGGGAACATGGACGAAGCCGAGGCTTTGCTGCGGGACGCCATCACCAACGGGAAGAACAGCAGCGAGTCCTCGTTCTACGCGGTGAAACTGGCGCGACAGATGGTCAAAGTGCAGAAGAGCATCGGGAAGGCCAAGAAAGTGCTGATGGAGGCCGTCGAAAAAGACGAGGTCGTGTTATTTTCGCTGAATGAACACACATATTTAAGTATTTTCATTTGTATGCACCAATATAACAATGCATTATCCATTTAATTTGATAAGATTTTTTTTTAATTGCATTTTTTTTTTTTTTGTCATAATTGATTTTTTTCCATCTCTGCGATAAATATTGCAGTATAAAAAAACAAGTTTCAGCATTTGACTTATTATTAATGAATCTAGAATTATTGGCATGAGAACATAATTTAAAAAAGTATACTTTTACTATTATGTGACATTATACCCAAATATTCTTCATACAGCGAAGTACCAGTAAAATTTCTAAAACATTTGGAAGCAAAAATGATTGGGACACTTTGAGCTGATCAAGTGTGTTTTCTTTAATTGCTAATGCTCTTTTTACACACAGACTGAACACAATGAAGCATTGCTTGGTGATTGGTTGAGCTAAACTGGTATTATCTAATTGTGTAGTTAAATTTAACAGCTGACAGATATTCAACATGATTCATGTGTGAGACAGTCTAACAGAAGGACGGACAAAACCAGTCAAATATCAACTGAGTTCATAACTCATATTTTATTACCATTTTCTAAACTATAGCGAATAAACAGTGATAATGTGAGAAATATTGAAGGTAGTGATGAAGTTCGGATCATTTGTGACACGCAATTAACGGGATCGTTCACGAATGACCCATCACTAGTTGAAGGTGTCTGAACTCAGGTTTGACTGTGTGTGTGTTTGCGCCTGCAGACGAACCCGAAGCTGTACCTGAACCTGCTTGAGCTCGAGTACAGCGGAGACGTGCAGCAGAACGAGCCGGAGATCATCGCGTGCTTCGACCGAGCGCTGAGCAGCTCCATGCCTCTCGAGTCGCGCGTCACCTTCTCCCAGCGCAAGGTCGAGTTCCTCGAGGACTTCGGCAGTGACATCAACGTGTACGTAACTTTCCTCTATTCTTAAAGGTGCTGTATGTAGTAGCGTTTTTACTCCACTAAAGCATAAAAATACCATATGTTTGCAGATATTTATGAAACATGCTAAGATCACGCACTCGTATCGCTGAAGAACACTTCTGCATACACCGTTATTTTACTGATTATTTTACACGTTCCGTGTTATCAGTCAGTTTTTGTTTTGGTCTGTGTGACTCCTCCCTCTGCCAGTTCAGCCAATAGTATTTCGACACCCCGGGATGCCAGTTGTCGGAGAAAACAGCGTATTGTAGCCATGGAAACGAACAAACTGGGTCGGATATTGCAGATTCCACACAACCTAAAAAGCCTCGATCCATCTAAAAATATGAACGAGAGCATTAAGACGTGGATAAATCTACTCATTAACTGGCAGTCTGTAAGTGTCTTTGGCTTTCGTTGTCAATTGACCCTTCGCAGGGAGTTTGATTGACAGGTGATCTGACCAATCATAATCCGCCATCCGCCGAATCCACCATTTTTGTCCGATAAAGCAGTCAGGAGAGTTAGTAGATTAACGTTGGAGGATTTGAACTTTATAAACGGAGTGTACTGACGTCTTTCTGCAGTTAACACAACAACGAGCTTTGATATTTTGAATTTGGACTGCAGTACTGATTTCGACCACTAGCTGCCATTCTTACAGACTGCACCTTTAACAGGGTTTCCGCGGGGTCTTAAAGTCTTAAGTCTAAAATTCTGAACTTTAAATTTAAGGCCTTAAAAACGGCCAGATTTTCATCCTAGGTCTTAAATTTAATTTAGTCTGGTCTAAAAAAGTGTTAACCCTCGTTCATTTCCAGAAACGCTGGCTGCAGAAAGTTATTACAAAGTAGCAAAAAAGTATGGAGTTGTAGCCTACAAAGGTTGTCTCCAACACGTCGCTCACGTGCTACCAGTCGCTCGTGGCTTGATATGAGCTAGCTCGCTAGAGGCCGTTCACATATCGCGTCTTTTGCGCGCTCAAGTTTGTTCAAATGTAGGCGTGCGGCAAGCGCGCTCATAATTGAAGCGACGCGCTAATTTTTTTACCAGGCGCAACGAGATGAAAAAAATCTAAACTTTTCAGAATGCCGCAAACGCACCGCAGGTCATGTGACAGGAACCAACCAATCACCCCTTCCCATAACAACATTGAAAGCTCAGTCAGCATGAAGGATGGGGGTGCACCCAAACACTACTAATAAATATAAGCTAATGTGTAAATGTCAGTAATTTATCTTTTTTGACTCATTCTTTTTATAAAAAATTATTTAAAGGCTGAAATATGAGGTTTATCTTTGTATAAAACCTTTTTTGTCAAAACTTTATTTGAACTTGTACATGTTAGTAGATAACATGTTGCAAGACACTCTTAAAATCCGGCCATCATTTTTAATGGTATTTTAATGTTTACGTAAAACAAAAAGTGCATATTGATGCAAATCAATTTGTTATTTGCTGTTTTTTGACATAAAACTTGTTGAATTGACTTCATTCTGTAGTATTAGTACTTTTTGAACAGGATTCTGTGATAAGCGTGATCATTTTGGTAACTTTAATCATCTCGTCATTTCCTCTAGTTATGATCAACTATGATCAACAATAATTGTGTTTTTACAGTATAATATGCAAAAGTAAAATTTTCTATTAAAAAAATATCTACCTCTTCCTCTCTCTCACACACACACACATCAGATAATCCTAGATAGATAGAAAGATACTCTAATGATCCTGAGGTAGCTATCTAACTTGGATAATGCGTCGTGTAGGTCTTAAATTTCAATCTTTATGGTCTTAATGTCTTAAAGGTCTTAAATGTGACTTACTGAAACCTGCAGAAACCCTGTTTAAGCTCCTCCTTTCACACTGAGGCCGATATTTTCATATGCGTTTTGTCGTATTCGTCATTCGGTGGCTCTGAATCGTAAGAACACCTCAAATGCTACGGATGCGAAAAACGCAGATAATCGAACCCAATCTGAATTTTTTTTATGATGGACGGACGAACATGTCTTGACCTTTACTCTGAACATTAGTTTAGGGAAGCTGTTTTTAACTTGACTGTTTTTAACCGCAGGCTTGTGGCGGCATACGAACAGCATCAGCGGCTCGAGACGGAGCAGGAGACGTTAAAGAGGAAAGCAGAGAACGGGTAAGGGACGCAGATCTGTGATCTGATCTGTGCTTATTACTAGTGGTGGAATGCATCACTAAATTCACGGTTCGGATCATTTACAGTTTTTGAGCCACGGATCGGATCATACCGCATCAAAAACTACTAGCCTAACTGATAAAGTTCAAACATTATTAAAAGCAAGTGAACAGTCAGTAATAAAATAAGAACAAATACACAAATTACAAGCAGAGATGAAAATTAAATAACAAAGTTACAAAGTCTAACAGTATTCAGGTACAGAAATTAAAGGGGTGGTTCAGGATTTTCGACATCGGACCTCATTTTCAAGTGAGCCTGTTATTCATCAGTGGAGACAGTTTTCAAAAAAATTCATCCAGTCCTTACTTTTGGATAGTTCGATAATTCTCTCAACAGACATTTACATCGATAGTCTGGCGTTATAATTTATTTGCTTTTGGTGTTGTCACAGAGACATCCAGAGTTCTTCAAAATAACACATGGAGGACGTTAAATGCCAGTTTTTATATTTATTTAAGTTCTCCCAAGCCAGTAAAGTGCAGGGTGCTCACAGGTGCCAAAGCATGAAAAATTCATAAACTTCAATATACAAAAAACAATAACCTTGCATCAGGTTTAATACTTCAATCAGAGTACTCAGCTGATACAGCATTCGCTACCACCAGTCTTAGCCCTCCTGATCACTTCATTATGTGAGAATTTATGCACCTGGGTACAACCATTTCTCAGTAATAATCACATGGGGAAGTAATAAAGACCATGAACATGTAATAAATATCAAGTAAAAGTATTATGTGATCAAGTAACTCCATTTCCTTCACCACACAAATTTAAATAACAGTACAAACTTCAATAAATAAATTATTCAGCAATAATTAGAGGAAGTAAACATTAACATTAAACAATTCCCCCTCCTCTCGCACCATACTTGGTATCTCCCACTCCCCATGATGCAACACAGCACAGGTATAAAAAGCATGAGAAAAGTCCATTCCAGTCTTTTACCCAAATCAAGATGGCCACCACCATGTATGCAGATCCAGGTGACAAGCAACAGTCTGTAGCAACTTCAAATGTCCTCTGGGCTAGTGCTCAGGTGGCCAGTCTGAGACACAACAGTATAGTTGTAGATATATTTGTGTGGTTAATCCATCTCTCCTGTTGCTGGTACATCAAGGTAAATAAAGAGTCTTTTAAAAACCAAGTATGTGTTCATGTGTTTTGTGAAAGGGCTAACAAGGGGTCACAAAGAAATGAGGGTAGCTCTGTGACAGGTGTACTGTGGAGTGGGTAAAACTGTTTTTAATGGCTGGCTAACGTGCACCGTTGACTCGCGCTAGCCTAGCATAGGCGAACTATCCAAAAGTAAGGACTGGATGAATTTTTTTGAAAACTGTCTCCACTGATGAATAACAACCAGGCTCACTTGAAAATGAGGTCCGATGTCGAAAATCCTGAACCACCCCTTTACATTTACATTTATTCATTTAGCAGACGCTTTTATCCAAAGCGACTTACAAATGAGAACAATAGAAGCAGTGAAACTAACAGTAGGACAACAAAATGCAACTGACAAACATCCGGTTTCTTTCTCAACTGTTCACTTATGACAGAGCCAGTTTTACAATACAGTTTTAAGGAGAAAATACTCAGGAATGGGTTTGACTTATGAATTTACACATGGTTTGTTTTAAAGCACATTAAAAACACCACATAGACGTATAAACAACATTAAAAGCTGGATTTCCATCACAGGGGGACTTTAAATGCAGCAGCTTTACACACACCAAACTAGAGTTTTATTCATATCTATATTCTGAAGGTTTGTTCTTATCATTCGCCTGATATACAGGACATTTTATTCCTGAAAACATGGCGCAAATGCATTTCAGTCTGTCGACAGTATTTTCTGCAAAAGAGAAATCCAAAACCCCCTCTGGGGAAAAAAAACTTAATACATCAACTAAATCAAACAGTAATTATGAATCTGACTTTATCCAATGTTCAGATTTCTGTTTTGGAAATGAATGCAAATGAGTGCATATTTAATAAGATGGCTAATTTGCATATTTAAAACAATTTGAGAGAACTTGTAACACAAAGTTGAGATGAGTGTTTTGTCTGGTATGATGCAGCTCAGAGGAGCCGGATGCAAAGAGACAGCGAACAGACGACCAATCAGCAGCCTCGGGTCAGATGATGGACATGCAGGCCAACAATGCAGGATACAACTATAACAACTGGTATCAGGTCAGTTTATGACCGTATAGATGCCTGAACATGGGTCTTTATACAGGGTTCGTACAAGGTGTTTTAAAGGTGCAGTCTGTAAGAATGACTAGTGGTGGACATAGGTACTGCACCCGAATTCAAAATATCGGAGATCGTCGTTTCTCCCGCCTCCTCAGACTCAACACTCACACGGGTCGCCAGTTTGAGACACGCAACAGGGACAAGCGCAATGGACAATGAAAATTGGCAACATGCCAAAACACGGACCAAAACAATAACACACATTCCAGCCTGGAAACACACATTTCAAAGTAAAATAACTGAGGGGTAGAAGTGTTTTACAGAGAAACGAGTGTGTGAACTTAGCATGTTTCCTCAATATATGCTAAATTAGTATGGCATCTTTATGCTTAAGTGGAGTGAAAAAGTTACACACTGCACCTTTAAAGTGCTTGAATTTGACTTTTTGAAATGTAAGTCCTGGAAAACCCTTGAAAACAGCCGAATTTATGAAAGGGTACTTGAAAAGTGCTTGAATTATTGAAGGCAAATATATGTGAAATTTAGTGTTAAATTTTATCAATAAAACAATCTTTTCACACCAAATCAACGCCACAGCCCGTCTGATATAGAGCCGTTTCTCATGGTTATGAGTGTGATATTCCTCATAAATATCCAAGTATATGATACAGCTTTCATTCTTCAGGTCAATCATATATTGAGGAAAAAATATCAGTTTGAATAAGGAAAGCGATATCTATGGAAGCTTGTTTCCGCCACAAAATAAAACATTTTAAAAGATAATTGCGACTTTTTATCTCACAATTGTGAAGTTTACATCTCGCAATACTGAATTCTGAGATATAAAGTCAGAATTGCGGGAAATAAAGTCAGAATTCAGACTTTTTTTTCTCGCAATTGCGACTTTATATCACGCAATTCTGACATCTTTTCTCAGAATTGTGAGATATAAAGTCCAATTCTAAGGAAAAAAATTTTTTTTTTTTTTTTTTTACCTCAATAGTTTATATCTCACAATTCTGACTTTATAACACGCAATTGCGACTTTATTTCTCAGAATTGCGACTTTTATTTCTCACAATTCTGCTTCAAAACAAGCTTCCATAGATATCTTTGTCATAGTATCCTTTCAATGGTTAAAGTTACCGCAGTCATTGCATCCGCTGCACTTTATTTGTACCATTTTTGTTTTTATTGGTTTATTTTTATTCATCTATTTATCTTTTTTTGGAATTTGAAGGTAATGGATATTGTTTGATTAGTGAGATCTCTGATTGGATTCCTTGAAAACCAAAAAGTAGTGCTTTAAAAGTGCAGTGTGTAACATTTAGCGGCATTTATCTAGTGGTGAGGTTGTGAACTGCACCCAACAGAAGTTACGCTGGCCGACAGGAAGTGATGTCGTCGTCTGAGACGGCAGAGAGTAGCAGTTCAGCAATGAGGTTTCTTTGCAAAGATTAAGAAATAAGGTTTACTTAATTATTGCGCATAATTGTGAATATTATTGTTACTTGTTCATCATTGTGTCAGTGTTTTATTCACTGACTTTAGCTAGCGTGAAGAACAGCGAAACGCGTTTGTCCGCTCAGGGCCACTGTAGAAACGTGGATGTAAGCGGACCCGCGGTGTGTGTGTAGAGAGAAATGCTCATTCTAAGCTAATAAACACATAACGGTTCATTATGTAAGCTCTTTATACTCCACTGAAAACATAATGTATATGATATTGCACTTCTGTCAACAGATCCTCCTAAATATTACACACTGCACCTTTAAAAAAGTCCATGTTACAGTACCTGTACGAACCGTATTTATACAACTGTACACTCACAACCATCTGTGTTTTTCTCTTCCAGCAATATAATTCGTGGGGAGGTCAGAATTCCTGGGGTCAGTACGGTCAATACGGTCAGTATAACCAGTACTACCCACCGCCTCCCACATAATGACCATCAGGAGTCCTGCATCTTTACACCCGCTCGAACTGCTGCAACACACACACCGTCTCGCATCAGACATTCTGTGTTCTCTTCTGTTGAAAAGTCAGCTTTCCCCCCTTCCCTCTGTCTAAGTGCAACTGAGTTTTTAATGAAGCTTGATTGGTTTAGTGCTTTTGGAGGTTTAGTTGTGTTCGGTGAACGATTTACATTTGTGTGGAAGGAGTGGAGAATGCAACACTTTGAGATGAAATCTGCTCTCCTCAATCAATGTGATCCTATTTTCAGAGATAAACGTGACATGAAGACGTTTTTTTTATTATTTTGACTTGGTTTCATAATAAAGAGATTGACATCCTACACGCCTGTGAATGTGGTTCATTTACTCATGCGGCTGTTTGAATGTTTATACTAACATTATAATATCTACACAGGGCTGCCCACTCTCACGCAATTGACACTTTTGATGTGAAACTAATTCTCAGAATCTCTCAATTTTATTATGAAATTCAAACAATAAATACTGTTTTGGCGCTTGTAAATGTGATGTGACAGACCGTAGCGCCTCAGTTCAAGCGGCACTTGAACCGATCAATAGGCATGTTGAAAGATACAGTACAACTTAGCCAGATGTATATGCCTTATTGATCAATCAGTGTTTTTCAACCGCGGAAAGAGGTCAAAAGCTGGAGAACAATGAAACATTACATTACATTTACCTCAGGAAAGCCATTTAATGACCATAGCACATTAGTTGGCTAGAAAAATTAGCTATAGAGAGGAGTATTTTGCTAAATATGTGCACTATTACATACATTTTTTACTTGTATCATTAAAATATAACGTTGTTATTATAACAGCATTATATTTAAGTTATTTTTTACATTTAATAATACCAGCTGACAGGGCTCTCTGTATGTTTACAGCATTAGGTGAGATTTATTTTAAGAAAAATGTATATGTAGGCTTATCTACTGTACATATTTATCCAAATGAATCAAGATTGAAATCAAATTAAATCGAATTAAATTGAAATTGTTAAATTTGTGTCGAGCAATATTTTAAACAGTAGCCTATGCACCATGTAAAAACTGTAACGTCACTAAGTTTAATACAATTCTGTTTAGTTACTAAATGTTTTGACAATCACAATACACTTATTGTGATGCAAATTTTTTTTTACACCCCCCCCCATCCATAATTCTCGCTCCAAGCTAAACTCAAAAGTTGGCAGCCCTGTCTAAACTGTTGCTTTAAATGTACTATTTGCATTTTGTTTAGCAACAAACTAACCGTTTTATTCTATAGCATCTGAGATTGTATATTTCGAGAACTGTCTGGTGTCAGTGGAGAAAAGCCAAGTCATGTCACTCGGCGGCCATCTTGGAAACGCCTCAGTCATCTCTCTGAACAACACATCAAATTCTCCAAAGCTGTTCACCAAGCTTGCGATTTTAAGTCACCAATAAAATGACAACAACTGTCTCCTAAATGTTAATCATAACCATAAATGCGTTTTTCAGGCTGGACCAGTCAACGCGCATGCGCAGTCATAAGCGCGCGTCTCAGCAGTGACGAGCTTCTAACGACATTATTCACAGCAGCGCCATTTTTGATTTATAGCGGGAATGAACGCGACGCTGTGAGGAATAGACATCTCTTCAGTGGGTTGTACTGTTATTTAATGTGTTTTTGAATTGTTCTGCTGACGAAATTTCATGAAAATAAGTGATCTAGGATTTTTTTTTTTACAGCGGATGCCATTAAAAACACAGCAAGTCTATAATCCCTCACAGCCCCGATTTCAAACCTGTCATGGCGCCGCGCTGAAAACGGTCTATGATTGGCTCTTTTATTTAGGAGGCGGGGCTTATTCCGCTAAATCGCGCGTTTCACTGATAAAAGCTTTGCTTATTTCTCATCTTACATTTTTATATCAAAATAATTTTATATTTGTACTTGATATATTCGGGCTGGTTTTGTTTACCATTGGCCTCTTAAAAATGTGTGTCAGTCAAATTAAAAGTCTTAAAAGCCTAATTTTTCTTCTTTCCCAGAGAACGTGAGCGTATGAAAACAGATGATTTTCTTTGGTTTTCCAGCATCTTCTCAACAGTGACTGTATTTGATGAGGCTGAGATCACCTATTCATCGAGGAACTGATGCTCAAGAAGGAAACAAACACAATAATAAGCGACATTTTGTACTGGATAATAATTTTAACATTTACTTTTTGAAATATAGCCTATATACTCCGCTATCAAGGAACGTTCTCTCATGGTTCTTCCTTCCAGTAACATTAATAAAGCATTTCTTCAAAATCTTCTGGTCTTTATTAGTGTTCTCAAAATGTTTCACATCTGTTCTTTTTTATTTAATTTTTTTAAATACATTTTATTCAATTCCACAAGAACTAAATGCAGTACATTGTTACACATTAAAAACATCACATAGTTACTGAAATTTCAGGATACATTTATTTATTTTTTTAAATAATTTGTTCCAAAAGGTTTGTGTATACTTTAAAGTCATTATAAAATGTAGTAAAAATGGTTCCCAAAGTTTCCACTTATTTTCTAATAAAATAAACATTGATTCATTTTTGTTGTTGTTTCTCTTTTTTCTTGTTCTTTTTCTGTTTTATGTATGTATCATTGTATAACGTTCAATATCTGCGTTTGAGCGAACGCTTAATTTTTATTCTTGCTGCATACGTCACGATCACGTGGGCCGCGCTTTTCCCAGAGTTCTTTGCTCCGCACATGCGCACTTTCCTTTCCTCGTCCAGTTGTGGAACGACTAGCATCATCCAATGTAAGGCCTGCTAATCAAAGCACTTATTTATCGCGTTTATCGTCTTTAATGTACTTTAATGCTGCATGGACTGCATTCATAAGCGTTATCGTGTGTTATGTTCAAACCCTGAGCCGAAATATCTCGGTATAAGCCTTTAAATCGCGTTTATTTTCTCCGGGTGATCCACACGGCGCTCGCGCACGCGACACACTCACTCTTACACGAGTTTCTGCTAATGTCTGTCATTAAACATTTAGTCTCATATCTCTTAGAAGATGATAAACACTTACAGTAGTTCAAGAGAATGCAGAAAGACGAATATCATGAAATCATGATTTCCGTTATAAAGTACATCAGACATTATTGGTTTAAGGACAATAAAACTTGTTTCTGACCATTAAGATTAAGAAATATTTATGGTTATTATTAATATTGAAAACAGTTATTTACATTTTTATTTCAGGATTCTTTGTTTATTTTAAAGTTATAAAGTACAGTATTTGTATGAAATATAATCTTTTTGTAACATTATAAATTTAATGCGTCCTTGATGAATAACAGTATTGATTTCTTTCAACAACAAAAAAATTAAACATTTGAATTAGTGTATAATGTTACAAAAGCTTTCTATTTCAGACAAATGCTGTACTTCTAAACTTTATATTCATCAAAGAATCCTGAGAAATAAAGTGTATCACAGTTTCATCACAGAAATATGACAGTTTTCAACACTGATAATAATCATAAATGTTTCTTTAGCATCAGATCCTCATATTAGAGTGATTTCTGAAGGATCATGTGACACTGAAGACTGGAGTAATGATGCTGAACATTCAGCTTTGATCACAGGAATAAATTACACTTTACTGTATATTCACATAGACAACAGATGATTTACATTAGAATAATATTTCACTGTTTTTACTGCTTTTAATCAAATCCAGATCTGGTGACTTATTTCGAAAACAAAAAATCTTATATATATAGGCTATATATGTATATGTGTGTGTATAAATATGCATGCATGTGTGTGTGTATATATGCATATACATTTTTTTATATATATATTAATGTGTACTAATAATGAATGAAAAGTGAATAAGTTTGAATATATTATTGTTACTTTTGATCCGTGAGGTCTGGTCTTATCGGGTCTGGTTGAGTGTGTGTTGATCTGGTGTGTGTGTGTGTGTTTCAGCTCATCATGCAGCTGTTCCTGCGCGCTCAGTCTCTACACACACTCCAGGTGTCCGGACACGAGACCGTCCATGACATCAAGGTGAGCATGAGCCTCAGTGTGTTCTCAGATGTGTGTGTGTGTGTGTGCTCGCGCTCATGCTGATGCTGTGTGTGTGTGTGTGTGTGTGTGTGTGTGTGTGTGTGTGTAGGCTCAGGTCCAGGCTCTGGAGGGTCTGTCTGTGGAGGAGCAGGTGCTTCTGCTGTCCGGATCTCCACTGGAAGATGAACACACACTTCTGAGCTGCGGAGTCACTGAGCACTGCACACTGGAGCTGACCGCCAGACTCCTGGGAGGTACTCACTCACTCTCTCTCACTCTCTCTCACACACACACACACACACACACACACACACACACACACACACACACACACACACACACACACACACTCACTCACTCACTCACTCACTCACTCACTCACTCACTCACTCACTCACTCACTCACTCACTCACTCACTCACTCACTCACTCACTCACTCACTCACTCACTCACTCACTCACACACACACACACACACACACACACACACACACACACACACACACACACACACACACACACACACACACACACACACACACACACACACACACACACACACACACACACACACACACACACACACAGGAGCTCACCGCCAGACTCCTGGGAGGTACTCACTCTCTCTCTCACTCACTCACTCACTCACTCACTCTCACACACACACACTCACTCTCACACACACACACACACTGCACACACTAACACACACACACTGGAGCTCACCGCCAGACTCCTGGGAGGTACTCACTCACTCACACACACACACTCTCTCACTCTCTCACTCTCTCACTCTCTCACTCACTCACTCACTCACTCTCTCACACACACACACACACACACACACACTCACTCACTCTCTCACACACACACACACACACACACTCACTCTCACACACACACACACTGCACACACTAACACACACACACTGGAGCTCACCGCCAGACTCCTGGGAGGTACTCACTCTCTCTCACACACACACACACACACACACTGGAGCTCACCGCCAGACTCCTGGGAGTTATACACACACACACACACACACTTTCTCTCTCTCTTTCTCTCTCTCACACACACTCAGTCACCAAAGCCCCTTTCACACAGTGCTTTGAACCCGGCAAATTGCCGGAACGCCTTCTGTGTGAACGCAAACACGACCCGGGATCGATGCCGGATTGGGGATCTAGTAACATTGCCGTGTTCAGTCCCGGAACACGCGCTGTGTGAACAAAAGCCGTAATAATGCCGTGTCGTAGTGATGACGCTGAAGCCGGGATCGTTCGCCAGCTGTGAAACGGTACGTAATGCGCAAGTTTATGATCAAATCAGAGAAATAAATGCTCAAGCGTGGTTTCTCGAGGGAGAGATCGCAGCTCATAAGCAAATCAAGACGCTGCTGAGACATTACAAGTCACATCGATGTCACATGTCTTTACGGGGTTTTTACGGGTTGTGTGTGAACACACTCTTTGATTCCGAAAAATCACTGGCAGTGTGAATGAACCAAAATCAAACAAACCCGGGTCAAATCCCGGCTCACTTTATCTGTGTATCTGTGTGAAAGGGGCTTAACACGCACACTAACAGTCTCACACACTCTACACACACCCCTCTCTCTCTCACACTCACTCACTCACACACACACTTTAATATTATATAATTGTAATTAAAATGTTTGTTTTATTGATTTTTAATTTAATTTAAATTCTAATATATAATATTTATTAATTTATTATTAAATATTTCAATTATTTTAATGTTATATACTCTATAATTTAATTCATTCATTTATAATTTAATTTTGATTTATATATTTGTTTATTCATTAGTATTTCAGTTCATCTGTTAGCTCTCAGATCCATGGCTAATGTTTCCTGTGTTTTACTAGAATGTTCTCAGTTCTCAGTTGTAATGTGTGTGTGTGTGTGTGTGTGTTCAGGTAAAGTTCACGGATCTCTGGCTCGTGCCGGTAAAGTAAGAGGACAGACACCCAAAGTGAGTCGTGTGTTTATTATTATTCTGAAATCAAATGTATTTCCTGTATTTTCCTCAGATGCAGTTCTGTTGGCTAACTCCAGTTCTGTGTGTGTGTGTGTGTGTGTGTGTGTGTGTAGGTGGACAAACAGGAGAAGAAGAAGAAGAAGACGGGCCGCGCCAAGCGTCGCATCCAGTACAACCGTCGCTTTGTTAATGTGGTTCCCACATTCGGGAAGAAGAAGGGTCCCAACGCCAACTCCTAAACCCTGATCACATGACCCATCACTGATCACATGACCATCACTGATCTCTCTCTCTGGAGAAACATGTGCTCACAATAAAGAAGCTTCAGCTGACACGGGTCTCGTTCATTCAGGCTCACCGTGCATGTCATGTGATATATATATGTATATGTATGTGCTTATAATGGGGGGCCAAACAAGAAATAATTATATGTAAATTGTGAATATATAAATGTAAATCTGAATATCTATTTATAAGCCTGAATATAGAAATATAAATCCAAGTATATAGTTGTCAAAATACAGATTTATACATCCTGAACATATAGTTATAACTGAATATATAAATGTAAATCCTGAATATATAGTTATAACTATGGGTATATAAATGTAAATCTAAATATATATAGTTATGTCAGAATATATATTTATAAATGCTGAATATATAAATGTAAATCCTGAATACATAGTTATAACTCTAAATATAGAAATATAAATCTGAGTATTTGTCAGAATATCTATTTTTAAATCCTGAATATATAGTTATAACTGAATATATTAATGCAAATCCTGAATATATAGTTAAAACTGAATATATTAATGCAAATCCTGAATATATAGTTAAAACTGAATATATTAATGCAAATCCTGAATATATAGTTATAACTGAATATATTAATGCAAATCCTGAATATATAGTTATAACTGAATATATTAATGCAAATCCTGAATATATAGTTATAACTGAATATATTAATGCAAATCCTGTATAGTTAAAACTGAATATATTAATGCAAATCCTGAATATATAGTTATAACTGAATATATTAATGCAAATCCTGAATATATAGTTAAAACTGAATATAAAATGTAAATACAAGTATATAGTTAAAACTGAATATAAAATGTAAATACAAGTATATAGTTATAAAACTGAATATATAAATGTAAATCCTGAGTATATAGTTATGTCAGAATATATATTTATAAATCCTGAATATATAGTTATAACTCTGAATAAAGAACTATAAATCCAGGTATATATTTGTCAGAATTTATACTTTTGAATCCTGAATATATAGTTATAACTCTGAACATATAAATGTAAATCCTGAATATATAGTTAAAACTGAATATATTAATGCAAATCCTGAATATATAGTTAAAACTGAATATATTAATGCAAATCCTGAATATATAGTTATAACTGAATATATTAATGCAAATCCTGAATATATAGTTAAAACTGAATATATTAATGCAAATCCTGAATATATAGTTAAAACTGAATATATTAATGCAAATCCTGAATATATAGTTATAACTGAATATATTAATGCAAATCCTGAATATATAGTTAAAACTGAATATATTAATGCAAATCCTGAATATATAGTTATAACTGAATATATTAATGCAAATCCTGAATATATAGTTATAACTGAATATATTAATGCAAATCCTGAATATATAGTTATAACTGAATATATTAATGCAAATCCTGAATATATAGTTAAAACTGAATATATTAATGCAAATCCTGAATATATAGTTATAACTGAATATATTAATGCAAATCCTGAATATATAGTTATAACTGAATATATTAATGCAAATCCTGAATATATAGTTATAACTGAATATATTAATGCAAATCCTGTATAGTTAAAACTGAATATATTAATGCAAATCCTGAATATATAGTTATAACTGAATATATTAATGCAAATCCTGAATATATAGTTATAACTGAATATATTAATGCAAATCCTGAATATATAGTTAAAACTGAATATAAAATGTAAATACAAGTATATAGTTAAAACTGAATATATTAATGCAAATCCTGAATATATAGTTAAAACTGAATATATTAATGCAAATCCTGAATATATAGTTAAAACTGAATATATTAATGCAAATCCTGAATATATAGTTAAAACTGAATATATTAATGCAAATCCTGAATATATAGTTATAACTGAATATATTAATGCAAATCCTGAATATATAGTTATAACTGAATATATTAATGCAAATCCTGAATATATAGTTATAACTGAATATATTAATGCAAATCCTGAATATATAGTTATAACTGAATATATTAATGCAAATCCTGAATATATAGTTAAAACTGAATATAAAATGTAAATACAAGTATATAGTTATAAAACTGAATATATAAATGTAAATCCTGAGTATATAGTTATGTCAGAATATATATTTATAAATCCTGAATATATAGTTATAACTCTGAATAAAGAACTATAAATCCAGGTATATATTTGTCAGAATTTATACTTTTGAATCCTGAATATATAGTTATAACTCTGAACATATAAATGTAAATCCTGAATATATAGTTAAAACTGAATATATTAATGCAAATCCTGAATATATAGTTAAAACTGAATATATTAATGCAAATCCTGAATATATAGTTATAACTGAATATATTAATGCAAATCCTGAATATATAGTTATAACTGAATATATTAATGCAAATCCTGAATATATAGTTATAACTGAATATATTAATGCAAATCCTGAATATATAGTTATAACTGAATATATTAATGCAAATCCTGAATATATAGTTAAAACTGAATATAAAATGTAAATACAAGTATATAGTTATAAAACTGAATATATTAATGCAAATCCTGAATATATAGTTAAAACTGAATATATTAATGCAAATCCTGAATATATAGTTAAAACTGAATATATTAATGCAAATCCTGAATATATAGTTAAAACTGAATATATAAAGGCAAATCCTGAGTATATAGTTAAAACTGAATATATTAATGCAAATCCTGAATATATAGTTAAAACTGAATATATAAAGGCAAATCCTGAGTATATAGTTATAACTCTGAATATAGAAATATAAATCCGAGTATATATTTGTCAGAATATCTATTTTTAAATCCTGTATAGTTATAACTCTGAACATATAAATCCGAGTATATAGTTATAAAACTCTGAATATATAAAGCCAAATCCTGAATATATAGTTATAACTCTGAATAAAGAAATATAAATCCAGGTATATATTTGTCAGAATTTATACTTTTGAATCCTGAATATATAGTTATAACTCTGAACATATAAATCCGAGTATAATTATAACTCTGAATATATAAATATAAATCCTGAATTTATAAATATAAATCCAAGTATATTTTTGTCAGAAAATATATTTTTAAATCCTGAATATATAGTTATAACAATATATAAATGTAAATCCTGAATATAGTTATAACTCTGAATATAAAATGTGAATACGAGTATATAGTTATAACTCTATATACACATATAAATCCGAGTATTTATTTATGTCAGAATATATATTTATAAATCCTGAATATATAGTTATAACTCTGAACATATAAATGTAAATACTATATAAACTATATATTCAGATGTACAACTATAAACCAGATTTATATTTATATCTATAGAGTTATAACTATATATACACATACTATATATATCTAAAATACAGTTCTTGATAAGTTTTAGTTTTCGAAAGCTGGATGTGTAAGAACGGCACACAACACACTGTTCAGGGTTTGTTTTTATTGCAGCTTTACAATCATGCAAAAATAGTCAGAAAACTTCTCTTTGTCAGGCTGAAGAACTTGTGATTAATAATGAACATGTCTAAACAAACGTTCCCTCTAAACCTCCGTCACGTGCTTCCCGAATGATCAATCAATAGCCACCAGCTCCACCTCAAATATCAGCTTTGCGTTCGGTGGGATTCTGGGTAATACTGGTTAAGGCCAGAGGAACGATCTCATATCATCAGCCTGAAGAACATGATCAAGTAATCAATTAGTGAGACGTTTAACGAAGGATACTTTGAATCTGGAAGGCCTTTCCTTCCGTACGCCCAATCCGACTCGATCTCCAACCGTGCCGTCTCACCTTTACTCATCGTCAGCACACCTTCATCCCACTGCACACACACACACACACACACACACACAGTCATCTGAGGATCTCTGGTGATCAATGAATCATACAGATCACTAATGAATCGTGACTCACCCCTTGAATCACTAATGAATCGTAACTCGCCCCTCGAATCACTAATGAATCGTGACTCACCCCTCGGATTACTAATGAATCGTGACTCACCCCTCGAATCACTAATGAATCGTGACTCACCCCTCGGATTACTAATGAATCGTGACTCACCCCTCGAATCACTCGGCCCAGTCCGACCTTGAAGCTCAGCGGTTTGGACTGTTTCTTCTTCTTTGCAGCTGGAAGAACAGAAGAGAATCAAACTAAAGATGATTTACAGCGACTCACTAGTGATTCTCATAAAGACAAACAAAGTATGAAAACTAATTAAATAATGAAAACAAAATATTAATAAAAACTATATAGACATAAATTCCTAAAACTTTAAAAACATAAAATGTAAAAACAAAATATTAATTATTAAATATTATTCAAATGCAAATTTCCAATAATGTTTAATAATGTGCAAAACATAAATAAAACCTATAATAGTAGCTCAATGATACTAAAATAACACTGGATGCAAATTGGATCAAATATTACCCTGAGACCCGAGAACACATTAAAATAAGTCTAATTCTATATAAAAACACATGCAGTATTAATATCTCACACGCTGGGATGTTGGTGTCGAAGACGGTCCCGTCCTCCAGTGTCCCGCTGTACCAGCAGCTCACAGTGTCTCCCTTCCTCGGGAAGTTCGTCTTGTCTCCTTTCTTCAGGATGGACTTGGTGAACTTCGGAGGACCCTGAGGAGAAACACACGAGCAACCAAATAATCCGTTAGTAATGGCACTGACGGCTCAATCTGACTGAAAAGCCTTCATGTAAAAACACCTTAATCGATCCGACTGAGCTCGATCCCAATGAGATTTCGATCGGATTCAAAGGGAAGGTTTATTCCTTTTCTAATCCGATCGAGAGAACATGTAAACACTTGATCGGATTGAAAACTGAAACTGAAAGGACTGCGCACGTGCAATGACGTAGAAATAGCGCAATGACATAGAAATAGCGTAATGACGTAGAAATAGCGCAATGACATAGAAATAGCATAATGACGTAGAAATAGCATAATGACGTAGAAATAGCGTAATGACGTAGAAATAGCGCAATGACATAGAAATAGCGTAATGATGTAGAAATAGCATAATGACGTAGAAATAGCGTAATGACGTAGAAATAGCGCAATGACATAGAAATAGCGTAATGACGTAGAAATAGCATAATGACGTAGAAATAGCGTAATGACGTAGAAATAGTGTAATGACGTAGAAATAGCGTAATGACGTAGAAATAGCATAACGACGTGTGTAATGACGTAGAAATAGCGTAATGACGTGTGTAATGACGTAGAAATAGCGTAATGATGTGTGTAATGACTTAGAAATAGCGCAATGACATAGAAATAGCGTAATGACGTAGAAATAGCGCAATGACGTAGAAATATCGTAATGACGTAGAAATATCGTAATGACGTAGAAATATCGTAATGACGTAGAAATAGCGTAATGACGTGTGTAATGACGTAGAAATAGCGTAATGATGTGTGTAATGACGTAGAAATAGCGTAATGACGTGTGTAATGACGTAGAAGTAGCGTAAAGACGTTGAAATAGCGTAATGACATTGGAATAACGTAATGATGTAGAAATAGCATAGAAATGGTGTAATGACGTAGAAATAGCGTAATGACGTGTGTAATGACGTAGAAATAGCGTAATGACGTGTGTAATGACGTAGAAGTAGCGTAAAGACGTTGAAATAGCGTAATGACATTGGAATAACGTAATGATGTAGAAATAGCATAGAAATGGCGTAATGACGTAGAAATAGCATAACGACGTGTGTAATGACGTAGAAATAGCGTAATGACGTGTGTAATGACGTAGAAATAGCGTAATGACGTGTGTAATGACGTAGAAATAGCGTAATGACGTGTGTAATGACGTAGAAGTAGCGTAAAGACGTTGAAATAGCGTAATGACATTGGAATAACGTAATGATGTAGAAATAGCATAGAAATGGTGTAATGACGTAGAAATAGCGTAACGACGTGTGTAATGACGTAGAAATAGCATAACGACGTGTGTAATGATGTAGAAATAGCGTAATGACGTGTGTAATGACGTAGAAATAGCGTAACGACGTGTGTAATGATGTAGAAATAGCGTAATGACGTGTGTAATGACGTAGAAATAGCGTAATGACGTGTGTAATGACGTAGAAGTAGCGTAAAGACGTTGAAATAGCGTAATGACATTGGAATAACGTAATGATGTAGAAATAGCATAGAAATGGCGTAATGACGTAGAAATAGCATAACGACGTGTGTAATGACGTAGAAGTAGCGTAACGATATAGAAATAGCGTAATGACAGAAATAGCGTAATGACGTAGAAATAGCATAATGACGTAGAAATAGCGTAATGACGTAGAAAAAGCGCAATGACGTGCGTAATGACGTAGAAATGGCGTAATGACGTGTGTAATGACGTAGAAGTAGCGTAACGATGTAGAAATAGCGTAATGGCATAGAAATAACGTAATGACATTGGAATAGCGTAATGATGTAGAAGTAGCGTAAAGACGTTGAAATAGTGTAGAAATGGTGTAATGACGTAGAAGTAGCGTAACGATGTAGAAATAGCGTAATGACGTAGAAATAACGTAATGACATTGGAATAGCGTAATGATGTAGAAGTAGCGTAAAGACGTTGAAATAGCGTAATGACATTGGAATAACGTAAAGATGTAGAAATAGCACAGAAATGGTGTAATGACGTAGAAATAGCGTAATGACGTGTGTAATGACGTAGAAATAGCGTAATGACGTGTGTAATGACGTAGAAGTAGCGTAAAGACGTTGAAATAGCGTAATGACATTGGAATAACGTAATGATGTAGAAATAGCATAGAAATGGCGTAATGACGTAGAAATAGCGTAACGACGTGTGTAATGACGTAGAAGTAGCGTAACGATATAGAAATAGCGTAATGACAGAAATAGCGTAATGACGTAGAAATAGCATAATGACGTAGAAATAGCGCAATGACGTGCGTAATGACGTAGAAATGGCGTAATGACGTGTGTAATGACGTAGAAGTAGCGTAAAGACATTGAAATAGCGTAATTACATTGGAATAACGTAATGATGTAGAAATAGCATAGAAATGGCGTAATGACGTAGAAATAGCGTAATGACGTGTGTAATGACGTAGAAGTAGCGTAACGATGTAGAAATAGCGTAATGACGTAGAAATAACGTAATGACATTGGAATAGCGTAATGATGTAGAAGTAGCGTAAAGACATTGAAATAGTGTAGAAATGGTGTAATGACGTAGAAATAGCGTAATGACGTGTGTAATGACGTAGAAGTAGCGTAACGATGTAGAAATAGCGTAATGACGTAGAAATAACGTAATGACATTGGAATAGCGTAATGATGTAGAAGTAGCGTAAAGACGTTGAAATAGTGTAGAAATGGCGTAATGACGTAGAAATAGCGTAATGACGTGTGACGCGCTGAACGAAGCTTGAAGTTTGTGACATATAAACACACACATCAACCCGATCACATGTTCAGCGTTCATGTAAACACTACATTCAGATTCATTCCGATTGAATTCATTCCGATTGAAACAAAAGTTGTGCATGTAAACATAGCCAGTGAAGATTCAACACTCATGTGTGTTCTGATGATGATGAAGATGAAGATAGTACCTCATCCACCGTCTCTGTCTTGATTTCTTTGGGATTGTCGTGGATTTTAACAGCTTGAACCTCTTCTGTCACCACCTCCACTTCTGTGCCTTTAAACCTCTGAGAGAAACACAAGTCATCGGCTCACAAACTTCTGCTCTGTCCCTGAATGAATCAGCCGTTTGAACGAATCGTTTGAGTGAATGATTCAATGACTCGCTCGTTAAGACAGTGATTTGCCGCCACCTACTGGCGGTTTCAGGTTCATTTCTCTTTAGATTATGGGCGAAGATTGAATTGTTTTCGGTCATGATTGTAACAATAGTTATGCGTTTATAAATAGACTATTATTATTGGCTGTAATAATGTTGAATATGAGATGTTCGGTGTGTTTGTTACCTTGCTCTCAAACAGCTGGTTATACGCTTCAATAAGTTGCTCTTTTTTGGCCGTCTTTGCCACATTCTTGATGTTTCCAAGAAGTTTGTGTTCAGCTAGAAACTGCAAATGACAAGATGATCAATTCAAATGTACACACACACACATACATACATACATATATAATAACCTATATACACACATTAACCTATACACACATCATTTATATTCCACAATACCCTATAATGCATACAATTCTGCTTTATCATGCACATTTAATTTTCATTTCTATGCAAATGTATCTCTATAAATTACTTGTTTTTATACAGTTTGAAATAATGACGCACGCACATATTAATAAGTAAATATGTGAACCCCTCCCTCTCCCTCTCCCTCTCCCTCTCTCTCTCTCTACATATATAGAACATGCATTTGATTTGGACTGTTTTGACACATGACTCCTCTGCCACACACTCTCTGCACGCAGTGTCAGTGTTGCGTGTTGTGTGTTGAGTGGTACGCGGGAGCGCGCAGCTGTAGTGTGTAGTGTGTACACTACCGAGTGTGCTCCGTTATCCTGGATGAATTTGATGAGCTCTTTCTTCGGCACTTCTTCAGTCTTTAGCTGCTCGTCGCTCCACGCTCGCACTAGATCAGCCGCCATCATGATCAATGCGACACACACACTCACCACGTGCATGCAACAGCCTATCACGGCGGAGATGGGGCGTCTTAAAGGAACCGCGGCATGGCGCGTCCACGCTATGTCGTACTTACCGTAATGGACCCTTTAAATAAAAAAATAAAAAAAATATGAAAACTTTACAAGATTTGCAAAGTTGATAACTGTGGGAACGCGTAATAACAGTCTGTGAAAAGGGTCCATTATGAGATTTCAGCTCATAAAAACACTTTCAATTTGTAAGCTGGGAATGCCCTGAGAGCTCCTACTTGTACCACGTGACCACTGTCGCATAATTAATTTTCCCCCAAACCACATTACCAGAAATCCCGCTCTGCAGCATATTTCCTTTATACAGTGATGGGTAGGTTAGGGATCTAGGGATGGGTAGGTTAGGGATACATTTTTAATCAAGTCCCCCTGTAGTCAATCATTTTATCCCTTAGAACTCCTCTTTAATCTCCAAACTGACATTCAAACTTTATTTCCTTTAAAAAAAATTCTTCATGCTTTATAACAGCTTGAATGTAACTCGACACCCTTGCCTCATTTAGTATGCGCGGTTCTATGAATATGCAAATGAGCCCCGCCTCCACTCACTCACTCAGCTCAGAGATCCACTGGTTGACGATCACACGTTGATCTGATTGGTTACAAGGTAGTTTGTGACGTCAGAAACACCAGTGATTTCAAAGCGTGTTTTTGAGACTGTCTTTGGTTCACTGCAGTTTTAAGGAGGAAATACTCAGCAATGCTGTCGACTTATGAACTTACACATGGTGTGTCTTAAAGCAGATTAAAAACACCACATAGACATATAAACCGCAGAATGTGGAGTAAAGGGGCTGTTGTCTTCTCTTTTGCCAAATAGGTAAGAAAACTTCAACACCCATAATGCATTGGGCATGCTGCCGTCCAAGGCCACTCCCACTCTGCTCTCATTGGATACGCTTGACCAAAGTCAAACACCGCCTTGCTTGAGTAGGAAATACTTCTTAGCCAACTTTTAGTCATAATGTCAACTTGTATTGTTCCCGAGCACTTTTATTTTATTAAATATATGTAATAAATCATCAAATATCATTAAAAGTGAAGTGTCTGTATGTGTTATTTTATTAATTTGCAGTTTTGTTTGTTTCATGGAGGGTTTACATTAGTGCTTTTTCAGCAACGTTTTTTTCTGGAAGTATTTTTCCATTAATTTCTCCTATGAGGATTTCAAAAAAAGTAATTGTTAAATAAATTGTTATAAGCCATGAACCAAGCCAACCAGCTATGAGGTGAATCATAACATTACAAACTTTGATTTGAAGCAAAAAGTATTTGAAAATCGGACAAAAATATAAAGGCTTTAGTGAAGGAAAGAACTACAATCCCATGAAGCATTGCAAGCAGCAGAATCCAGTTAAAAACAAAGGAGGAATATAAAACTATGTATTTCATTTTTTTATTATATATAGGCTATAGGCCTATATATAAACAATATATTTTTTGCAAAATATGCTTGTGTATTGAAATATTGAAATATTTTGAGAGTGTAGGGAGATCGATTCGATTATGTCATCCGCAGTGCTTCATGGGAGTGGGCGGGGCTTAAGAGATCTTTTGGCGTGTCTTGCTTGTTTTGACTCTGATTGGTGGAATTTTCTGTACAGCATACTGTAGTTTTTCACCACGAATTCCGCTGTTAAACATGATTATTTTAAAACTAAGTTGAAATAATGTGGGCTGACAGCTTCAACAGAAGCAAATACTATCAATGAACAACCTCATAGCTCACAGTAGGGCTGTTTTTAGGTCTATAAGTTAAAGTTTGTTACAAATCAATTTCTCTATGGAGAAAATGAGTTTTTACTTCTGGAATCCGACTATTGCAATCTAACTCTTCCTTTTTATTACACAAATATGTAATTAAAAATGGCTACAAATTTATAAAGTTGATCTGATGTCACGTAAAAACCATTGACACTGGTTCATGGGTTTACCTCTAGATGCGAATCGTTGATATTTTGAAACAGTTGCGTAAGGAAGCCGCGTTTATTTAAATCACGTGACTTAGGCAGATAGGCGCATGCGTACCCAGAGCCGATTATTGTTCGAAACAAAACGATTCGCAAAGGTTTCGAAGCTTCACGAAGCAGTGGCTTAAAAGCACTTCAAAGAACCGCAAATACTGAGAGAAAACCGCTACGAAAAATATGTTTGTTTGATCATCTTTGTTGTCAACGTTTCAAACTGGACCACTAGTGTGTTTTAGGCCAAACGGGGAAAACGGCTGTTTTCGTCGAGTCGCAGGTAAGAATTGCCATTGTGTTCTAGTTTTACCATAATGCAGTTTAAATAGTAGACATAGTATGATACAATTATCAGTGATAATCGATCCTACTCTCAATAACTGTTCTAATAACCCTCTGTCTAACCTTTAAATTTAAAATTAAAATTTTTATGTCATAATTATGGCTTTTTAAGTCTGATTGTTCTCTTAGTATATCATCATTTTGACTTTTTATGTTAGAATTATACATTTTCATCTCATAAATATGACATAGTATGTAATAATGTTTGCTTTTAATGTACATTTTTTACTTTTTATGTAATAATTTTGACTTTTTATGTCATTTTAACTGAACAGTGATTTCAGCCGGACTATTATTGATGAATTATTTCAGAAAGAGACTTGCAGATTAGGGAAAATATTGATTAAAATATTCATATTTGTTGTGACAGATGAAGCAATGAAGGATTATTTGTGTTAATTGCTGAAAACTGGCAAATAATTTTGTAAAAATACAGTAAAACAAATGTACAGAACAACCTTTAAATTTACAATTTAAAACTGTGATTTACAAAAAAATATTTTATACTTTATACTTTCTGCTTTAGTTCAAATGGTTCAATCACAAAACAACTCAAATAATCCAGATGAGTTTAGAAGAACTTCATAATATTCTTTCGTTTAATGCAAAATAATTTATCAGCTGAAGCAAAACCTGTTTAAAGTCCTTAAGAATATCAGATAAAAACATAAAAAAGTAAATATATTTTATTTATACTTAATATAAGTAAGTAAAAACATGTATTTATGCTAATACATTTAATGTAATTCTATTTTCTGAGACATTGGGCTTGAGTTAGTTTGAAGTTCACACACACGAGGGCAGTAGATACACACACATATTGAGCTGATTAAAGTCAAACTCTCAAATACAATAATTCATGTGCATTCACAGCCCCAGTGACCATATCATAAAATCCATAAGCAAAACACATTCCTCATCAGCAAGGCAGTTTTACATTCAGTTTAAAGCCGTAACTCTGAAGGCATCAAGGGAAATCAGGTTCTGAACTTATTGAGCCTGAATGAGAACAGAAGAGCTGAAACTCATCATGAAATCATGGAATATGTCAGTGTTATATGCTAATGTTAATAATAATCTTGAACATCTCTCCTCTTCTCTGATGACGAGGGCGGGGCTATAGCCTGTCACTCACATGAGATCCACCAATAGCAAACCACAACCATCCAATCACTTCCCCACAGACACAATCAAGCCCCGCCCACATCTGATCTTGTTTGATAAGCGTTTCACTCCTATATACGGAACAATAGAACTTTAAACGTTAGACTTTAAACATCCAGATGTGTTTGATCATGCTGAGAACGGCTTTGTCTGGATTTGCTGGTCAGTCAATAACACTTTAACTTCTGATTTATCTTCATATCTATAATGACACATTCACAGTTCGTGTCGCTTCAGCTGATGGACAGAAGAGAAAATAACTGATCTCTCTCAATATTAATATTATACTCTGAAGACTGAGGACATTTGTGTGGAAGTCCCTTTCTGACACATAAGAAAAAAACATGCTTTGCTAAAGCATATTTATGACATAAAAAGTCAGAATTATGAGATAAAAGCTCTAAATTATATGTCAATTTTGAATTTTAATGTCAGATTTTCCACTTAGTGTATCATAATGCAGACTTTTTATGTTAGAATTATTACTTTTCGTCTCATAAGTATGTAGTATGTCATGTCATGTCATAATTTTGACTTTTTATGTCATTTTAACTTAAAATGTCATAATTTAAAATTTGATGTCATAATTGAGGCTTTTTAAGTCAGATTTTCCACTTATTATATCATAATTTTGACTTTTCTTGTTAGAATTGAGGCTTTTTAAGTCAGATTTTCCACTTATTATATCTTAATTTCGACTTTTCTTGTTAGAATTGAGGCTTTTTAAGTCAGACTTTCCACTTAGCATATCATCATTTTACTTTTTATGTCATGTTAACTTTATGTCTCACAATTGAGGCTTTTTATGTCATAATTAAGGCTTTTTAAGTCAGATTTTCCACTTATTATATCATAATGTAGACTTTTTATGTTAGAATTATTACTTTTCGTCTCATAAGTATTATGTAGTATGTCATAATTTTGGCTTTGTATGTCATTTTAACTTAAAATGTCATCATTAAAATTTTTATGTTAGAATTAAGGCTTTTTAAGTCAGATTTTCCACTTAGCATTATCATAATTTTAATTTTTATGTCATTTATGTCACAATTGAGGCTTTTTATGTCATAATTGAGGCTTTATTAGTCAGATTTTCCACTTATTATATCATAATTTTGACTTTTGATGTTAGAATGATTACTTTTCATCTCATAAATATGATGTAGTATGTCATAACTGACTTTTTATGTCATAATTGAGGCTTTTTAATTCAGATGTTCCACTTAGCACTTTTTATGTCATTTTAACTTTATATGTCATAATTTCTAACTTTATGTCATAATGTTGACTTCTTATGTCACTGACTAATGGACTGTATCTTTAGGAGTGTGAGCTGCTCTACCTTCATTAGACTCTGCATTACTGAAGACTCACTGAGGAGATTAAAAGTGTTTATCTCTCCTAAAGTTCCTGTTGGAGAAGCACTAGTTATGAGATGTCGGCTCCTGAGAAGCGCTAGAGATGTTCTTCTCACACAGAAAGCTCAGTTTTCCACACGTGACTGTGCGTTTCTGGACGCCTGTAAGGCAAATGAAAACGCTCACGTTCTCCAAAGAGAAGTGGGTTTAACAACTGAACATTTTCCAAGACTTAAATCCCTCAAAGCTTCACTCTGCATGTAGAAGCACGACTCTAATCCACCGCCGTGAGTTTAACAGACGCACATCACAAACGTTTATCTAGACGGAGGCTGAAGTCTGAGTTTGGACTTTCAGTTTAATTACGTCTCACTGAGAAATAATGAGTGGAATTTCCTTTACATTATAAACACAGACGTATTTCCATCAGTTCCTCCTGTGAAACCCCAGCAGAAGCTCATATCCTCACAAATCACAGCAGAAACTTATTAAAGAAGTTTTCTGGCATACGTCACATTCATTTACATATACTTTTATGTCCTTCTTTTGACTTTTTATGCCATAATTATACTTTTTATCTTATAATTGACTTAATATGTCACAATTCTGACTTTTATGTCATTATGAGTTTTTGTCTTAAAACTTAGTTTATCATAATTTTGACTTTTTGTCATGATTATGACTTTTTGTCAAAATTTCTACTCTTTATGTCATAATTCTGTATTTTTATTTAAAATTTTCTACTTTTTGTCATAATTCAGAATTTTTATGTCATAATTTTACTTTTTGATGTCATGATTTTGACTATAAATGTCATAATTTTTATATTTTCCACTTAGTATATCATAATTTTGACTTTTGATATCATTAAGGTCATCTGATTTATCATAAATCAGCAGAAGCAAAAAGTGACCAGAACAACAGGGGAGGAAAATTCATTTATCCTTTATTTATAAAAGATTATACCATAAATAATACAACACATTTCATTCATTGATATACAATTTTTAATTTATTGTTTGAGACTTGTAAAAGAAATATGGATACAATCAATAAGAAATCTGGCAACACTTTACAATAAGGTTTAATTTGTTAACATGAACTAAATAACTCTTCTACAGCATTTATTAATCTAATATTATAATCTCAGCATTTACTAATACATGTTTAAAATCAAAAGTTGTATTTGTTAACATTAGTTTACATGAATGTTATCAACTAACATTAATAAAGGTTAATAAATGCTAACCAAAAATCAGTGTTATTTTAGTATCATTGCGATATTTCTGTAGTTTTTATTAATATTTTGAATCACTTAATTTTTTTAATATGTCTATATAGTTTTTATTAATTTAATTTTATTTTAGTTTTAGTCGTGATAGTAAAATGAGAAATGCTGCCTTTGGCAATTACCTGAAATAAAATAAAGTTTAAGATTATTATATTTCATTTATTTTATTTAAAGCAACGACAATGTTTTGATTTCAGTATTAGTTTTAGTTTACAGTTCATGCATTAACTAACATTAACAAACGAAACCTTATTTTACAGTGTTACCAGAAAATAAAGGAAAATTAAAATTTTTCAATTAACTCTTTCTTTTCCATGCCGTCAGAAATGATCAAAAGCATCACAAGCCTTTATGTTTTCATGTTTTATCTCTGCAAATCTGATCAATATTATATATTGTGTCTCAGTCTGTCCTTGTAACAAACGACGGAGGGTTAAAAAATCTCCCCAAATCTTCCGAATCCATCATGTTTCGTCTAAATTGAATCTGCTCTGATATGAGCCTCAAAATAATATCTGAAGAAAACAATCTGTGGACGTGAGGAATCATACGCTCCATGTTTCATATCAGGAGTCTGAGATGGGCTTTTGTTCAGGCGGTGTTCCTCAGATTCCAGGACGGGTCCGGGTTCGAGGTTTGGAAACAGACTTGTGATGATCGGGATGCAGAAACTCTGGAATGCTCATTTGTTTTGATTTCTCTAGTTATTAAAAAGTATAAATGGCATTTTATTTCATGTGCCGATCTCTAAACTAAACTGAGATCATGCATTAGCAGGTCTACACCGTTCAGAAGGTTGAGGTTGGGGATATTTTTTTAATATTTTGAATTTATTTGATCAGAAATACAGTAAAAAATTGTAAATATTATTCTAATGCAAATCAGCTGTTTCCTATGTGAATATATAGTAAAGTGTAATTTATTCCTGTGATCAAAGCTGAATTTTCAGCATCATTACTCCAGTCTTCAGTGTCACATGATCCTTCAGAACATTTATGATTATTAAAAGTCTGGGGTGAGTAAGATTTAAAAAAATTAATTATTAAAATATATTAAAAATTATATTATTTGAGCATCAAATCATCATATTAGAGTGATTTCTGAAGGATCATGTGACACTGAAGACTGGAGTAATGATGCTGAAAATTCAGCTTTGATCACAGGAATAAATTACACTTTACTGTATATTCACATAGAAAACAGATGATTTACATTA
>NC_137133.1:38135449-38157949 GCF_949319135.1 Squalius cephalus
ACATTCCCATTAAGAGCAGGCGCGCTTGTTCCATGGCGGATTTGCCAGTTCACAGCCGAGGAGACCGACATTCTCGTCAGGGCCGTAACACACAGAGAAGTGACATTGGGGATGGAGAAACACACCCAGATTAGCTTCAGTTAAACAGGCATATGATAATTTGGGTAAATGTGTAAGCTAGATTTATGCCTATTTTTCACATCTTCATGGACACAACAATGATTTCCCTCGTGTGGAATATTTTTCCTTATAATAATGTATGATTTGCAAAAATGTGAACTGCTGCGTCTGTGTAGATGAGAGAAGCAAAGTGTATGTGTGTTGTGCTCACACTACATTATGGCCAAGCATGTTCCCTTAAAATAGCATCTGAATAACATGTGCAACGCGCCGCTGACTTTAGACGAGGTTTCTCCTGGTCAGTGGAGGAATTGTTTTCTGAAACTGCAAAATAGCACCAGGGAACGTTTGCGCCGGAACACGCCTCCTCTTTTCCCTGAACCGCCCCCGGGAGCGCAAGTTCATTCCCTAATTTACCAACGTGCGTCTGTGGAGGGAAAAGTCCGCTGTGCGCGGGTGAGAAATAGGAATGACACATGCGTCGCTGTACAAAGTCAATTGCGCTGGGTGCGAGATAGGGGCCCTATGACTGAAAGATCATTTTTTGAGATATAAACCTCAAGTTTGGAACACGACTTGTTTAGATTTATGATTTTGATTTTATAGCAGTTTTAGAGTTCAACATTTTTCTTAAAATAGATATTTTATATAAAATAATGTTCATAAATAATTTTCATAAACATAAACCTCTATAACTTTTTTTGTTTGTGTCACTTTTACATTTTTTTTTTACTTCAACAATAATCTGCCAATCTTCTTAAGAATGAGTCCGAACTTAAGTCTTAACTTAAGCTTCAAAATTATTCTGTATGTGTAACTGTTTTGAATGGACACACCAGGGTTAATGCAAGCATTCTCTGAGACGATGGAGCATGTTTGAGCTTCAGTAATGCAGTGTGTGTGTGTGTGTGTGTGAGCAGTGTTTAATACACCAAAGGATCGTTCTGTTCATAACCAGCTAATTAATTCACAGCATGCGCTGCGGTGGACGGGATGCTTTAATCTCCCTGAGATGTCATTGTGTTTGTGTAACTAACAATGCCAAATCTTCATTCGCCACACATAAATAAATGAATTAACACGAGGAGGAGAAGTAAATTGTCTCCAGTGCTTCTAAAAACCTTTCAGAAATACCAATCAGGTCTGGGCGTCACGGGCCGGGCGACCGCTGTGAGAATAACACACATATTTAATATGCACAAACATCTCTACTGAAGAACGAGAGTCACCGCTCGAAATATAGACTGAAATATTAGCCAATGATAACAATAGTGAATATGGAGAATTGTTTTGAATGCATTTGAATACTTTAGATGCAGTGGATAAAAGTGACAAATGTATAAATGCACTGAGCAAAATGTGGTGTAAAAATGTATAAAATTATTTTTTGAAATTGTAAATGAAGATTATTGGTAAGAAACTGCTATTTCAGCCATTTTTTTTTAAGTAATGGTGAAATTTACTATCATTTTCTGAGTGAAAATTGTTTCTACACCATTTTTTTTAGGTGTAGTATAGTATTAGTATGTTTTTCTTAAAACGTTCTCCGATAATCTTTTATATACAGCTTTTACAGTGTGTAAATGACTGTAACTGTGGCAAATCAGAACAACACCGCAAGAAACGGGCTGGTGGTTCGCATCACTGCAATAATGCTTTTCTTTCTCAGTATGTTTGTCTAGTTTCCAGTCCAAATATAAAAAAAAATCTTAAATCAAGATGCATTTACTAAAGTGGGAAAATGCTATAAGATATTATGTCTTGTTTTATGGGGGAAAAAAATCTAAATGAAGTGAGTTTTTGCTTAAAACAAGCAAAATTATCTTAAGTTTAATTTTAAGTTTATTTTTCTGACCCCATTGGCAGATCATTTTGCTTGTTTTAAAGCAAAAACTCACTTCATTTAGATTTTTTCCCTCCATAAAACTAGACATTAATATCTTATACTCATCTAGTAAGTGCAACTTGATAGAAGAATTTTTAGATATTTGGACTGGAAACAAGACACAAATACTGAGTAAGAAAAGCATTTTTTGCAGTAAGTTTGTGTTCCAGCATCGCTGAAATATAGAGAGATTAATCAAATCTCAGATGAATAGTGCAGATATAGTGCGACAGACGAGGTGAAGTTAATAAAGCCATTCATGAGTTTCTCTGTTCACACACATTCACTTTCATATAAAGCCACGAGGCAGAATAGTGCGCGTCAGCATTATCCGGTCGATAATAAATAAAGAAAACTCAGGAAAGCGTTTGAGAAATGCAGGATTTGAGATCGCTGAGGGGCGAGAATATTTATTCGCTTTAATCACAAGGTCCTCTATTGACTTTTCCCGAATCTGATATTCAGCCCGCGAGCCTGAGAGAGTCTCCTAATGCAGTTTCAGATGATCTCCACGGGACCAGAAACATTCAGAACTTTCTGCCACAAACTTTCTTCATATAATGTGCTTTGGTTGTTTTTTGGTTAGAAAGAAAAAAAAACTCTCGTTTTGGTTGCTGAACACAAAAGTAGAAATGTTTATCCATGCAATAAAAGTCAATGGGCTCCAGTGGGGTTTTAACATTCTTCAAAGTTTCTTCTGCGTATAAAGTCGTACAGGTTTGAATTATGATCATGAATGATTCGTAGTTTGTCTGTTAAGGCGAGACTCTACAGGCACAACATAGTTTTCCTCATGCACTGGTGGTCAATAGTGAGATCTATTTCGCTTCTTTAACATCAGATATCCAAAATACACATTTAAATATGTGCGTCTCATAGACTCATCTCTTTAAAGACAGTGAGTTTGAGTTCTGCAGCTTTACACACACCAAACTTTACAGCTTTATTCATATCTATATTCTGAAGGAACTTTGTTCATATATATATAATTCACCTGATTTTTAGAACATTTTATTCCTAAACACATGGTGAAATGTATTCTATCAGTCTGTCGATAGTGTTTACTGATTTATGGTGTAATAAAAAGAGAAATCCAGAAACCCCGCTGTAAAAGCCACTGTCAACAAGATCAAACTAAATTTTGATCCTGGCTTTATCCAATGTTCAGATTTCTGTTCTGGAAATGTATGCAAATGAGTGTATATTTAATTAGATAATACCTAATTTGCATATTTAAACATGCCATTTGAGAAAACGTGTAATAGAATTTTTTTTTGCAAGTTTGCTTAATGCCATCAGTCAACTGAAGAGATATACTGATATCCATTTTTTCAGTTCTATTCACATTTGGGGTCTTACCTTCAATATATAGCCTGTATTAAAAATAAAAATATTTATATAGTTTTGACCGAAAAATGTAAGTTTTTTTTCTTTTCTTTTTGCTTCATGGGAATGGTACGAAACCTTTATGAAGTTTTTGTAAACACAAAAAGAAAAAATAATAATCATAATTTACATAATATGCAAAAGGTTAAAGGTTAAATGGTCCTGAAGAAAAATAGTTTTATTCAGCATATTTCTTTTGAGGAGGTAAAAGGGTGTTGTTTTACACAACCATTGAGGTTGATTAAAATTTAACCAAAGTATGTTACAAACTTTACATGAACACCCTGAAGAATCACACCAGCTTGTGGAAAATGGGCATCCGATGACCCCTTTAAAGCTGCTCTAACCTCCCTCCTCCTCATCCCGTCCCCTCTCCATCCCTCCTCCTCATCCCGTCCTCTCCTCCTCCTCCTCATTCCGTCCCCTCCTCATCCCGTCCCCTCTCCCTCCCTCCTCCTCATCCCATCCCCTCCTCCTCCTCATCCCGTCCCCTCCTCCTCCTCCTCATCCCGTCCCCTCTCCCTCCCTCCTCCTCATCCCATCCCCTCCTCCTCCTCATCCCGTCCCCTCCTCCTCCTCCTCATCCTGTCCCCTCCTCCTCCACATCCCATCCCCTCCTCCTCCTCATCCCGTCCCCTCCTCCTCCTCCTCATCCCGTCCCCTCTCCCTCCCTCCTCCTCATCCCATCCCCTCCTCCTCCTCATCCCGTCCCCTCCTCCTCCTCCTCATCCCGTCCCCTCTCCCTCCCTCCTCCTCATCCCATCCCCTCCTCCTCCTCATCCCGTCCCCTCCTCCTCCTCCTCATCCCGTCCCCTCCTCCTCCACATCCCATCCCCTCCTCCTCCTCATCCCGTCCCCTCCTCCTCCTCATCCTGTCCTCTCCTCCTCCTCATCCCGTCCCCTCCTCCTCCTCATCCCGTCCCCTCTCCCTCCCTCCTCCTCATCCCATCCTCTCCTCCTCCTCATCCCGTCCCCTCCTCCTCCTCCGCCTCCTCATCCCGTCCCCTCCTCCTCATCCCGTCCCCTCCTCCTCCTCATCCCGTCCTCTCCTCCTCCTCATCCCGTCCCCTCCTCCTCCTCATCCCGTCCTCTCCTCCTCCTCATCCCGTCCCCTCCTCCTCCTCATCCCGTCCCCTCCTCCTCCTCATCCCGTCCTCTCCTCCTCCTCATTCCGTCCCCTCCTCCTCCTCATCCCGTCCCCTCCTCCTCCTCATCCCGTCCCCTCCTCCTCCTCATCCCGTCCCCTCTCCCTCCCTCCTCCTCATCCCGTCCTCTCCTCCTCCTCCTCCTGTCCCCTCCTCCTCATCCCGTCCCCTTCTCCTCATCCCGTCCCCTCCTCCTCATCCCGTCCCCTCCTCCTCCTCCTCCTCCTCCTCCTCATCCCGTCCCCTCCTCCTCCTCCTCCTCCTCATCCCGTCCTCTCCTCCTCCTCCTCCTGTCCCCTCCTCCTCATCCCGTCCCCTTCTCCTCATCCCGTCCCCTCCTCCTCATCCCGTCCCCTCCTCCTCCTCCTCATCCCGTCCCCTCCTCCTCCTCCTCCTCCTCATCCCGTCCCCTCCTCCTCCTCCTCATCCCGTCCCCTTCTCCTCATCCCGTCCCCTCCTCCTCATCCCGTCCCCTCCTCCTCCTCCTCCTCCTCATCCCGTCCCCTCCTCCTCCTCCTCCTCCTCATCCCGTCCCCTCCTCCTCCTCCTCATTCCGTCCCCTCCCTCATCATCCCGTCCTCTCTCCCTCCTCATCCCGTCCTCTCTCCCTCCTCATCCCGTCCTCTCCTCCTCCTCATCCCATCCCCTCCTCCTCCTCATCCCGTCCCCTCCTCCTCCTCCTCATCCCGTCCCCTCTCCCTCCCTCCTCCTCCTCATCCCATCCCCTCCTCCTCCTCATCCCGTCCCCTCCTCCTCCTCCTCCTCCTCATCCCGTCCCCTCCTCCTCCACATCCCATCCCCTCCTCCTCCTCATCCCGTCCCCTCCTCCTCCTCATCCTGTCCTCTCCTCCTCCTCATCCCGTCCCCTCCTCCTCCTCATCCCGTCCCCTCCTCCTCCTCATCCCGTCCCCTCCTCCTCCTCATCCCGTCCTCTCCTCCTCCTCATCCCGTCCCCTCCTCCTCCTCATTCCGTCCCCTCCATCCTCCTTATCCCGTCCCCTCCCTCCTCCTCATCCCGTCCCCTCCCTCATCATCCCGTCCTCTCTCCCTCCTCATCCCGTCCTCTCCTCCTCCCTCCCATGCTTCCTGAAACAGGCTTTTCCGATGCAAATTCGGGACTTTGCGCGTTCCTACTCCCTTTTCCCTCTTCTTTGCTATTTGTTCATTGGAACGTCGTCTCTTTGGTCGTGTGTCGGCCATATCAAAAGTCAAGAGAAGAATCTAATTCTAACGTTAGTCGTTGTCGTTGTCTAGGACATCCCTCCACTAGCTAACTTCCCTCTTCATGCTTCTCTCCTCCACCCCCCCCCCCCCTTCATGTGCACGCGCACTAACCCCCCCCCCCCCCCCCCCAACCCCAACCCCAACCCCAACCCCAACCCCAGCCCCCAAATCATTCTCGTCTGTTATTGGCTGGAACACTGTTTGTTATGTTTCGTGGTCCAGGCTGGGCCAGTTTGTTTTTGTTGCCGTTTGTGGAGCCTGGGCTGTCTACAGAGACCGCGTTTCCTACAGTGTGTTCAGGGGACAGGCAGCTAGCGGATGGGGAGGAGAAGTTTGCTGGATGTGACAACAAATGTTTCAGCCTAAAAAAACGTGTGAGCATCGCTTAGAGCACCTTTAAGTACTGTTAAAATCAGATACTCTAAGACTTTTACTCAAGTCGTATTGGAATTGATGACTTGTAACTTGTAATGGAGTCATTTTCGCTGTAAGGTATCTGTGCTTTTACTCTAGTATGGTTTTCAGGTACTCTTTACACCTCTGTATGATTTATGTTTTATGCACTGAACAGAATAAATCAGGCTGGAAGGTCTCTGACTCTGAAGATGTGGAGAGGAATTTGTGCTTCTTTTCCATTAGTTCAAGAAACTGTATCAGAAGGTAATAACACTGCTTCTCACAAAAACAAAAGCGTCTCAGTGACGGCGTAATGAAGACAGAGACAGAAGACTTTCATGTGTGTCTGTTTCACGGTGTGAGACCGAATTAATACGTCTCTTTCAATCCTTTTAGCTCTTTTTCTTATCAAGCTCGTGAAATGAAATTAAGTTTGCATTCTGTCTTGTTTGTTATCGCACGCACCCACGTTGTGTGTGGATTGGTTTTATTCCCATATGTAGGGCGAATGGCAGCTGGCCAAAACCACAGGGAGTTTCGCAGTGTAAAGACTCTGGATTAATAGGCACTGCTTACTTACTGATATTGGAAAAGAGGTTGAAAGCGTAGGAACAAATCAATAATAGTAAATGAGTGCGGAGAAAGACAAACACACCGGCATAATGAGCCCAGCAGGGAGAGAATAAGTATGACACTGATTCATTAACACGTGTTCCTCGTTTCCACTGGGACGTTAAAGTTTAGACCAGATAAGATTTAATGCTCTTTAAGGTCAATCTGTAGAAAGACCCGCTGTAAATGTTTGCTTTTGCTCCGAGAATAAGAATATGAATACATTTCTGCTGTTAAATATATGAAAACATGATGTGTTGTTCTGTAGGAAGCTTTAAGTATAACAACATGTTCTAAGAACATTTCCATTAAAGGGCTGGTATAATAAACTTTTCACAAGATGTAAAATAAGTCTCTGATGTCCCCAGAGTGTGTGTGTGAAGTTTTAGCTCAAAATACCCCACAGGTATTTTTATATAGCATGTTAAAGTTGTCACTTTTTGAGGGTGAGCAAAAACACACCGTTTTGTGTCTGTTCCTTTAAATGCAAATGAGCTGCTGCTCCCGGCACAGTGGGCGGAGCTTCAACAGCTCATGTCCTTTTACCTCACACACACGCACTGAACATTTCAAACACTTTTAGCCTTTTATGTTCAAACCGGAGTCAGACAATGATGGAGAGACTCAAGAAGAAGTGACAACAGATATTTGTATAAAGCATGTTTAAGTAATATATATATATTATATTATATAATTTTATTGCCATTACCTGTTTTCCCTGTTTTCACACAGAAGTTTAGTTTGCTAAATATATCACATTTTCTTAGTTGGATATTGGATATGAAAAGAAGGAAATGGTTCTTCCATAACACTGCTCTTTAGATGTGTGTGAATTTCCCACACCAGGAGTAATTTATATAGTTTTATTCTATAGACCTAATGCGCCAGAGAAACGAGGGCGCCACCATCTTTCAATATTGTCTTTGAACTTCCGTTTTTGCGGTCGCTCTGTATATTTCTATGTCATTGCTGTCCAGGAGTAATTAGCTTTTGAAGTGGATTTACTTAGTGTAAAGTTAACGAAAGTTATCATGAGGATTGTAATGTTTAAAGCAGATGTCTTAACAAATGTCAGTCGACCGGGGAAGATTTTAAAACGAGCCGTTCATTCATAAATACGCAAGATCGCTGTGAAAATACAGACCGGAAGTCAAAAGACAACGAGTGCAGCGTTGGAAAGGGGCGGGGCTACACAAGGGGCGGAGCTACACAAGGGGTGGGGCTACATAAGGGGCGGGGCTACATACAGTCTATAGAGATTGTCTGTTCAAAAAATGTTCTATGTTCTATTCAAAATGTTAAATGTTCTATTAAAGGAAAAATAGATAATAAATGTTTGTGTGTGCTGTAAAGTGGTTAAATCGGAAAAATTAGTGGTTAAATCAGTGAAAAAAATTTAATCGGAATCGGCTAAAATCGGCATCGGCAGGTCAAACTCAGACAAAGTCAAAATCGGACATCGGAATCGGAAAAATTGTAATCGGTAATTTTAAGATGATTTCTGTCCTGAACGAGACGCGGTGAGCACAAGTGCTGCAGGACGACACACGTTCAGGGTTTGTTGAGTAATAATAGCAATGCTTGACTTGGCTTTCTCTCAGACAGGAGCGTTTGCTCTCAGCTTAGTGTTGATCGAGCAGACATGTCCCCATCTGTGATCCACATCGCTTTTGTTTTTCTGCTGTGGTTAAAAAAAAATCATAGGCGGAAAAACATTCCCTGGGGGAAAAACTCCACATGACCCCTCCTGATAAACCCGGCATGACTCGATCTGTCACTGGTGAGAAAAACATCATCAAAAGCCTCTTAAGCCTGAATCTCTGGGGTTGTGAAGTACATTAATACATGTCCAATTTCTTTGTGCTTTCGTCTGAGCAGTGTAAATATCCATATCACAACTAAACCATCAGTGCAAACCAGTGTAAATTGAAGGCTTACAGTGTTTTGCAGGTATAAAGCATTCAGGAGATTGTTTTTGCAGCAGATTCCCAAAGAAATTGGGCCTATATATTACACGGCTCTGTGGAATACTTGATTCTGATTGGTCAATCGCGGCATTTAGCGGTAGATTATTCACAGGCTCATCCGGGTCAGTGAAGTCAGCAGCGCTAGGAACCATTTTCTTCGTGGAAGTTTTGCATTTGGTGAGCTTATAAAATATTAAAACTCAGTCGAATCAATATTTAGTGTACAGTTCTTTAATTATGCCATTCAGTATCGAGGACTCGCTCTCTCTTGTTTCATACAAACGCAGCGGCGGCCATTTTGTGACTATTGATTTGTACACTGTTGGATTATAAAATACAAACAGGTACGATTTTAAAACAGTTTAATCTGAAATCAGTATCTCTGATCTCCATAATTATTAATGTGTTGAAATGCTGTGTAATAAGTGTTGTGACTGTAGACCGTATCTCTTAAATGTCCGTCTAGTTTGATCTTGCCGCTGAAACGGCTCTCTCCGCGAAGCTTTGTGTTTAAAGAGCTGATAAAATATTTCAACTCAGATCAATATTTCGTGTCTAATTATTTACTGATGTGGAAGTAGCCGTGTAATAAGCAGATAATGGACATCCAGCCGGTGGTTCTCTCAGAATAAACCCCCATTCAGTGTGTGTGTGTGTGTGTGTGTGTTATCTCAGAATAAACCCCCTTCAGTGTGTGTGTGTGTGTGTGTGTGTGTGTGTTATCTCAGAATAAACCCCCATTCAGTGTGTGTGTGTGTGTGTGTGTGTGTGTGTGTGTTATCTCAGAATAAACCCCCATTCAGTGTGTGTGTGTGTGTGTGTGTGTTATCTCAGAATAAACCCCCTTCAGTGTGTGTGTGTGTGTGTGTGTGTGTGTGTTATCTCAGAATAAACCCCCTTCAGTGTGTGTGTGTGTGTGTGTGTGTGTGTTATCTCAGAATAAACCCCCATTCAGTGTGTGTGTGTGTGTGTGTGTGTGTGTGTGTGTTATCTCAGAATAAACCCCCTTCAGTGTGTGTGTGTGTGTGTGTGTATGTGTGTGTGTGTGTGTGTGTGTTATCTCAGAATAAACCCCCATTCAGTGTGTGTGTGTGTGTGTGTGTGTGTGTGTTAGAATAAACCCCCTTCAGGTGTGTGTGTGTGTGTGTGTTAGAATAAACCCCCTTCAGGTGTGTGTGTGTGTGTGTTATCTCAGAATAAACCCCCTTCAGTGTGTGTGTGTGTGTGTGTGTGTGTGTTATCTCAGAATAAACCCCCATTCAGTGTGTGTGTGTGTGTGTGTGTGTGTGTGTGTGTGTGTTAGAATAAACCCCCTTCAGGAGTGTGTGTGTGTGTGTGTGTGTGTGTGTGTGTGTTATATCAGAATAAACCCCCTTCAGTGTGTGTGTGTGTGTGTGTGTGTGTGTGTGTGTGTGTTATCTCAGAATAAACCCCCATTCAGTGTGTGTGTGTGTGTGTGTGTGTGTGTGTGTGTGTGTGTGTGTGTTAGAATAAACCCCCTTCAGGTGTGTGTGTGTGTGTGTGTGTGTGTGTTAGAATAAACCCCCTTCAGGTGTGTGTGTGTGTGTGTTATCTCAGAATAAACCCCCTTCAGTGTGTGTGTGTGAGTGTGTGTGTGTGTGTTATCTCAGAATAAACCCCCATTCAGTGTGTGTGTGTGTGTGTGTGTTAGAATAAACCCCCTTCAGGAGTGTGTGTGTGTGTGTGTGTGTGTGTGTTATATCAGAATAAACCCCCTTCAGGTGTGTGTGTGTGTGTGTGTGTGTGTGTTATATTAGAATAAACCCCCTTCAGGTGTGTGTGTGTGTGTGTGTGTGTGTTATATTAGAATAAACCCCCTTCAGGTGTGTGTGTGTGTTATCTCAGAATAAACCCCTTCAGGTGTGTGTGTGTGTGTGTGTGCGTGCGTGTGATCTCAGAATAAACCCCTTCAGTGTGTGTGTGTGTTATCTCAGAATAAACCCCCTTCAGGTGTGTGTGTGTGTGTGTGTGTGTGTGTGTGTGTGTGTGTGTGTTATATTAGAATAAACCCCCTTCATGTGTGTGTGTGTGTGTGTGTGTGTGTGTGTGTGTGTTATCTCAGAATAAACCCCTTCGGGTGTGTGTGTGTGTGTGTGTGTGTGTGTGTGTGTGTGTGTGTGTGTGTGATCTCAGAATAAACCCCTTCAGGTGTGTGTGTGTGTGTGTGTGTGTGTGTGTGTGTGTGTGTGTGTGTGTGTGAGAGAGAGTGATGAAGACCTGATCCTGATCACCCTGTCGGGTTTATTCTGAAATATGGACCGGCTGGATGTACATTATCCCTTATATAAACAACATTTTTACTTTCATAAAGTGGTCAAAGTTAGCGAACTAATCTCCACTTGTTTGTCAGGTCGCCACAGTGACGTGTAGTTTGATTGTCACCAAAGCTGTGACACTAATTCTGCACTTTTACCCATTAAAACAGAAATGTCTGAAGCGCACAGACGCTCACTAATGAAATGCATATAAAGCACTGAGTTTCCGCTGTGAGAACTGCGTTAATGCTGTGAGATATCAGGGGGATTTTCTAATTAAGACACAGTCATGTCTGGATAACCGGGTTGTGATTAACCTTCCCTACACACTCAGACCCATTCATCCAAGAGCTAAATGTTTAAAATATGCACTAGCATGCATTTTGTTTTGAAGATATGATGAAAATGTTACTCTGTTAGAGAAATCCTGTTGTTGTTTGTAGAAACTGTTATGCTGCATTCAAGTTGTATTGATGTACATGAATGAAGCCACAATGTCATCATTACCAGTCAGAACCTGCAGGATTTTCTTTAGAGGACCTGTAATGCCTTTTTATAGTCTTGATGTTGTTTCAGGCTCTACTAGAGCAGGTTTTCCTGCTTGAATGTTGATTATTCTCCTCATATTCTCCATTGTTGCGGCTCCTCTCTTCCCAGTCTGTCAGCAACGCTCTGTTTACTTCCTGTCTCTATGAAGCCCCTCCTTCTGAAAAGCACACTGTGCTCTGATTGGTCGGCTGGAACAGTGTGTTGTGATTGGTCGAGCGCTTCGAGTGTGTTTGGGAAATGTCCCGCCCCTTTCCATAACCGCCAGTTTAACACACTACTAACTGCCGCTCGTTATCTGAGTATTTTATTTATTAAATAAAAATAAAATTGACGAGTGTCTGTGACCCGTTAAAAAAACTATTTTTTTTATTACTTTACATTTTCCCGCACCTGCAGCATTTCTGACAGTGACAACAGAGAAAAACAGAATAAAATACAAAATATAAATACTAAAACATTTTTTTTACTTAATTAACAATTGAATCCATTTGAAGCTTTGAAAAAACGGAAAAGTTTTTTCGTCAAATAAAAATAGCAGTCCGACCTCAATCCACACCTTGTGTAGTTTTTATTTAACCCCTTACCTGACAGGGATCACTGGTGATCCCAGATTATTTTAGTTCAAAATATGTTTGAGCTTATATATCTCAATATTAATAACAGTCTGGTTAATTTTGAGTCTTGAACTATAAACTCTCAAGGGTTGGCTTTCTAAATGTATGTGTGTTATGTTTCTATTCAGAATTACTTATGAGCAGTAACCTTTTTATTTTGGGCATTTCATGTATGCAGCACTTGCCAAAATTGGGGGTGATGAGCAAGGGGTTAAAAAAAGTAACATGTCTCCATGATGTGGGTTTAGTCTGGAAACACCCTCTCCGATGGCTCAGGTGTCCCGGGAATACAGAGATACGGTCTCGCCAGCTTCGGGAAGCGTCTTTCATTTGCTTGTGGATGTTTGCTTCGCCGGTGATATTGCATTGTGCTTGTACCACTGCTGTACTTTAATACCGCGGAGTATATTTTGCAAGTAATTTCGTCTACCTTTCTGTCGAAATGGTCCCACACATTACTACTTTCCGCTCGTTTCATTCTTCTTGCTCAAGTATGTCTGTGTGGTTACGCTTGTCGATGCATCCCGTGAGTTAACAAATATAGGCTATATAGTATTTTTTTAACCATGCAGCAAACTAAAAAAAACTAAACAAAAACCTTTTATGTTAACTTTTAAACCGTTTAATTTTTACTTTCGGTTCAATGGCCAATATGAGCATCCCTAGTGGAGGCGTTTCAGGAGTTCAGAAACACTGACACTGATATAGAGAAAACTCCCTTTTTCATCCTCGAACAGCAACATTACACACTAAAGACAGATGAAGATGGAGAAAACCGGTTTAAACTCAGACTGAGTTTTGAGAAGAATCATGGAAGCTAATTGTTATTGATCAATAGAGAAGGGTAAAAAGAAGAATAAAAACATGAAATTGTCCAAAGAACCTTTATAGTCCCACCATCATCATAATCCGTCCCCTCAGGACACGAGCAAAGCTTCAACAGCCTCCTGTTCAAAGGAAAACTAAAGCTGTCGTCGGCTGCATAATTGATATGTTAGTGATGGAAAGCTAATGTGTTAATCTACAATCAGACCCACAGCTTGTTAATGAGGAGATCTGGGTGCCTTCAAATGACAGTTGGCATTGCTTTTGTTATTGTTGTGCATGATTGACAGCAAATATAATTGCGTTTGATTGAAAGCAGCTGTTGCCTCCTGTCACTCGTCATAATCAGCATAAGCAGATTCTTAATAAAGGTGAAGTTTTCATGTCTGGATGTTCAGACTAGAGTTTATTCATACTGTGCCTTATATTGCCTGTTTAATGTAGATTAATATTATCTATCTATCTATCTATCTATCTATCTATCTATCTATCTATCTAAATTCCAAGTAACAGTTTGAATTAAAAGTGAACTTTTGAAGTAGAAAGTCTTTGTTTGATTTACAAATGAAAAAAAAATATTTCTTGCAGTGTAGTCTCTGTTTGTGTCAGGGTTATGTTTAGTTTTTGGGGCCTGAAAATGCAAACTTTTGAAAACAAGTTTCAAAGTACAAGTTTTTGAACATGATACCATTATTGTCTGTCTAAACTAGTGTTGTCATGATACTAGAATTTCTGACTTCGATACGATACCTTGAAAAATATCGATATTCGATACCATTTTCGATACCACGGAGAAAAAAACTGCCACAATATTAAGTTTTTTTTTTATTTAAAGCTATAACAAGTCTAGAACATGACAATGAGGTATATTTTACATGAACAAAAATGTCCTGAAGTAGTGCACTTGTTCAAAAGCATTAATGCTGGTTAATACATTAACGTTATTTGATGAACAGATTTAAAGCAAACGTGTGTGCATCACACGCGAAAACAATGCTATTAGTGCTTTTAACAATACAGATTGTGTCAAAGCACTTAACAGTATCAAACTGGAGGATAGAGTGTCAGTAATGTATAATAATAAGATTAAACATTACATTTTCAGTTAAAGGCATTTCATTATTGAATTCAAAGATGTCATTCAATAGCTCAGTTTAGTTTAATTAGTATCTGTGTAATCAAATTGATGATAAGATATGAAGGCAAATTGCAGAATTAAATACTAATTTTTGAATAAAGTTAAATAAGCACAAGTTAATTTACATTTGACCACAGTTAAAATATTTAATGTTGTCTAAGATTTCTCAGTCAGATTATATTAACTTTAAGAATTACGGTGAAAAAACGAGACAACACACACTCATATCAACAACGATACTAGGCCATCTTGGTTAATGTTTCAGCCCGGTCTCACCCCAAAACGTCATGTACTGACGGGTCTTGACCATACGGCAACATACGACGAATAGGGTACCCCTAAAACGTCCATATGAGACGAAGACATAAGCGCACCAGCAGCGCCTCCTAGCGGTACCCTAACGCATACCTAAACCTACCCATAACCCGAATAGTCACATATGGACGTTTTAGGGGTACCCTATTCGTCGTATGTTGCCATTTGGTCAAGACCCGTCAGTATGTGACGTTTTGGGGTGAGACTGTGTTAAATGTTTCAGAAATGTTAAAATGAGAAGAGTTACCAACCTCTCGAAATTATTTATATAGATCCGGGTGTCGGTCTTTCAGGTGCTTTGCTATATTAGGCCCCGATCACACTAACGCGTTTTTCAGGTTTGAAAACGCGAGGTGCACAGCACTGCCCCATCACACAGAACGAGCAGTGCGCTGCGTTTGTTATGTTGCTCGGCAACCACTGAAACAGCTGTCCTGTCAGTCAAGTAAACGTCAAATCAGCCTTTTATTAACTTTATTTACTTTCTGTTAACATTGTGGTAGTTACGGTTCGTGAAGTCGTTAAGCTCCTGGTAACCCGCGAGAGCACCACAAGTTTATCCTCCATCATCGCACTCTCCGGGCGTTCAAGCAACTAGCTTTCATCACTAAAACGGAAGGCCCGCGAGGCGCATAAACAGCGCGCAGAACGCTCGCTGGAAACCAATTGAAAATAGGCACTTCTCACTGCAAAAAACGCGTCAAGTGTGATCGGCCCCATTCACTTCACTTTTGCTATTTAACCAGAGCGAATGAGACGAGTGCGCCTTTGGAGAGAAGTGAAAGTGACAGAGTATCGATACTTCAGGAAATTAGTATTGGTACCGTTCAGATATTTCAGTATCGGTATTTATCGAAATATCGATATTTTTGACAGCACTAGTCTAAACTACAAAAACGTGAATTTGTGAAAACGGTGATGCACATGCGTGTTATTTGTTCAGTCTATATACATGCGGCAGTACTTGACAACCAAAACATACTGAGTTTATCCAGCAAAGTGTAGATTTACTACACCAGTGGAGATTGGATACATATGGCAAATTCTAACATCGCCAACTACTGGCCTGACATGCATAATACAGCGGTTTCGCGGATCCGTGTGAATGGGGATCATTTCGACAACGTTGTCATCTGTACACGAAACTTTTCAAAAATGCATTTTATGTACATTATTGTCGTGTAAATGTACCCTTAGATCCTTTTGGTCATGGTTCAGTGTTGTTTATGTTGGGTTTGAGTATTATTCATGAATTTGCATGAGTGTTCAGATTTATGTTGTAAATAAAAATCTTCCTTCGTCGTGCGATTATTGCAGCCCATCGTGAGAGTTTGTCTGTGAATATGTTTGAATTGCATACTAGTGTTCTTATTTATTGCATACTTCAGTTTTAAGGTAAAGGAAGACATGCTGTATTGTGAACTATCTATCGACAGGAATAGATTAACTAGTGATGCTTGACTTGGCAAACAGCGTCAGTCATCAGATACAAACTAAAAATCCATGAACACGGAGCATCAGAGGGCCGAGCAGAGCCAGAAACACTCATTTGAAAAGTCTTTCACGGATGGCAAATGGTGTTTGGAGAGAAACAGCTCGCAGGCATTTGAAAGCCCATTATCTGCTCGCAGCAATTTTCTCTGATGGCTTTGAAATATTCAAGTCTCAGAAAGATTTCTGTGAAATCCCAGCATCGCCAGGATTGAGGCTGACTGGAGACACACACAAACACAAACGCACACAATCAAACCTCTGTGATGGAACGAGAGCAGAAGCGCTTTATGAAACTAATTCACGTCACTTACTCGGGATGAATCTTTTTGACATGCTGTTCACTCAGCCCTTGTGTTTCGCTCCTCAGAAATATTTTAATGTCATTGACATTCATCATCATCGAGTTCTCTTGTAATGGACGGAGACGAGTCTGTGTTTGTGCTGAATGTTGCTTTGATGAGCGCGAGCTGCTTTGAGTGTCTCTGGCGCGAGTCCTCGCACGGGGTTGAATAATTGAAGGAGTTTGCTTTTAACTCGACATCATTCGACAGGATTTGCAGCTCCTTTCTTTCAGCGCAACATTTTTAACATGTTTTGAGGTTTTTGTTTTTTTTGTTGTTGTTGAATTTATTACTCGGTGCAAATTGTATTATGTTTCAGTGAATCTCAAAAAACACGTCCAGGTCATATTTCAACCCAAAAGCAAAATTAAGAAAACTTGAAAGTAATTTATTTTTGTGCTTTTTTCTATATAGAACCTTTTTGGTATAAAGTGTTCTTTAAATTTGAGGCAAGAACTCTAGGGTTTTTTATATAGAACCTTTTTGGCATAAAGTGTTCTTTAAAACTTATACATACAGAACCTTTTTGGAATTGAGTCAAGAACCCTAAGTTTTTATATAGAACCTTTTTGGCATAAAGTATGAAATTGAGTCAAGAACCCTACGTTTTTATATAGAACCTTTTTTGGCCAAAAAGGATTCTTTAAAATTGTCAAGAACCCTAGACTTCTATATAGAAATTTTTTGGCATAAAGGGTTCTTTAAAGATTAGTCAAGAACCCTAGGGTTTTATATAGAACCTATTTGGAACTTTAAAAAAAAAGTGTATTAATGAAAAATAATGAAATATTACAGTCCATGAAACTGTATTTTGTGCTCTGTTTAGTAAAATTTAAAGTATTTTATCACAGTTCTTTATACATAAATCATATGGCATCCTTATGTCTCAAAAGTCAATGGAGTCTGTGTCTTGGTGTCTCTAGACGTTGGAGTTACATCATTACTGCTGCTCTGACTGTAGAGCCCGATTCTTGAAAGACATGTTCTGCTGCAATTACAGCGTGTGAAGATCATGTTTGAGTGAAGATCATGTTCGTCTCTGTGGACGTTGGGTCTGTTCTCTGTCGTCTGTATTCTCTGGTTCAGAGGCTGTATCTCGGCCAAACTTTGATCAATCGAAACGAAAATTGGTGCACTTTATCGGAACCATGATCTGAGGGTCCCTGCCAAATTTGGGAACAGCGCCACCTACAGGAATCTAGAAAATGGCTATTTTTGCTAATAACTTTTGAATGGTTTGTCAGAAAATAGTTTGTCAGTGTTCCTACCAAGAGATGCCCAAAATCCTTCTTAAATTACATATATGGAAGACATGGAGTCTGCGTTCTTGGTAGAGCTGTAGAGCAGTGTGTTCAGTGCGCAGGCTTGATGAACCTTCATCTTGGTGTTGAATGTTAACATGCGTTATCCCAGACCCAGCCATTGATGTTGCTGCTTGTCTGATCTTAATGTTCAGCTCAGCGGTACAGTAATGAGAATCAGCACTGAGAACTAAAACATCCACCTAAATTAACTTAACCATAATAAAAATGCTAAGAAAATAAAAAAAAATAGTCCTGAAATGGCTTTAGTTTCTTTTTAAAAAAATTCCCTTTTCTTTTGATTTTAGGGGTGAAATGTTTTCATTTAATGCATTCTTTCATTGTCATTTAAAAACATTGAATCCTATCACATTATATATCCAGGCATTCATTATGCACTTATGAAACAGTTCACAACATTTCCCTGTTTAAAAGCCATAAAAGATGGTCTAAATATGACTGAACACGAGTTAAAGATGTTATAAAAATACTCTAAACTGCGACCCTTATTACCTGAGATTCTTTAGCTTTGCTACTTTACATGTTTTTCTAGCATTTTCTCTGACCTTTTCAAGCAAACAGGCTGTTATTGCTGCTGCGCCTTTAAGAATATATGCAAATGACGTGTGTTATGATTGGCTAAACTCTTATCAGGGTGGGTCATGATGCTGAATACTGAACAGGTGTTGATATTTAAATGCGCTGGTCATATGTTAATAAGTGAACATCAAACTGTTTAACTTCAAACCCCACTAAGACCTTTTTCCTTAAATACCTGCTGAATGGAAACAGGGAATATTAACAGATGAATCCACAGACTCGAAGGCGTGATCAAAGGCTTGATATGGTGTGTTCTTCGCTGTGAGCAACGGGAAGTCGTTTCAAAGCTCAGGCCTCACACACACTTTACCAGATCGTCCATCAAACGGCACCAGGGAACCGTTTCTGTAGAAGGACAGGGTTATTTCATGTAGAAGACACGTGATTTCTGAGGCTGTGATTTATCAGCACGCAAATCATCAGCTGGGAAACAGATTCAATGATCCTGGAACAAACGTCCACACGCTGAAAACACAGCAAACAAAAACACGGGAAAATACTGTCACAGCTGAACATGAACGTCAAATATCTTCTGATGGTTTCATTGATCTCACTGTCGTCCAGTACCTAAATTCAGTAAACATAACCTTTCTCAAAAAACAATTTTTGAAGGGGACACAAATAATACAATCAAAAGTGTACTTGTAAGCATACGTGTACAATGACAAACAACACAAAGCGATAGATTGATTAAATATGAGTTGCACCGTACACATGATCATATTATAATTAATTATTTAGCCTATCTTTTGTCCGGCACATAGCAATTTATGTTTTGCTCAAAATATGAACATTTTGGCTGATACCGATAACCGATAATTTTTTATATTTGAAAGCTGATAACTGATATATTGGCTGATAAATCTAAATCCACATTTTTTTTATCATTTTTGAGAGCCTGCTTACAAAAACGAAAGTCTTACCAATAAAATCCACATTCCAAACACACAATTATAATGTTCTCATAATAATTCTATGAAGCCGATATGACAGACTTGTGCTGCACATGTTGCACTTGACTGTATTTTCCAGTCATATTTCAAAAGTGATTTCAATCATATTTCAAGCAATTCAAATCCATCATGTTGAACAGTCATGATGACATCACGCTTTTCTCCAGCGGCTATATATATATATATATATATATATATATATATATATATATATATATATATATATATATAAATGAACTAAATTAATAACTTTTTTACAACAGAAATGAACCATCACAGAACTCACTTAAGCTGGACTGTGACGCTATTTTCTTCTGGAAACAAACTTTGCATTATTGTCCTGTTATCTCTGTAAAGCTGCTTTGAAACGATCTGTGTTGTAAACAGTGCTTTATAAATAAAGCTGGCTTGACTTGATTTATTCATCCAAGTTCCGTTAAGTTCCATTCTCTGTTTTCATTAATGGATTCCTGGATTCTGTCTGCTTTTTTTCTCCCGCACATATGCAGTGTCTCAGTCCGTGTTTAACACTCGGCAGATTGTGTTTATATCATACAGCAGAATCTGTGAAGAACAGATGGAGTATCTCTCTGATCATATGAGACGGTCAGCTGACACACACACACACACACACACACACACACACACACACACACACACACACACACACACACACACACCCCTGTACGATCTCTCAGGATGCATCCTGAGCATTTGGTATTCCTGAAACTATTTAGTCGTGAATGATGCAATATACGGCACTTTGAAATGAACTTGTTCTTTAGTTAGACTGAATCATGCACAGTGTTTATTTTCATTTTTTCCAAGAACTGTAGCCTCTAAAACTCCTATTTAGAATAATTGTGTTTAGACTGTTTGAGTATTTCGAATATCATAATATATTTTTATGCTGCTATCAGTATTCTTTTAAAGGGGTCATATAATGCCATTTTTGTACAAGCTAATATGATTCTTTAGGGTCTAAATTAAAAGTTTGTAATATACTTTAATTAAAAAATCTCATTAGTATTGTAAGAAAACACTCATTTTACCTGGTCAAAAACAGCTCTGTTTTCAGCACGCCGTTTCAGTGCATGTGTCTTTAAATGATAATGAGCTTTGCTGACCCCGCCCCTCTGTTCTGTGCGGACACCGTTTATAACACAATAACCATAGCACGTTGTTAATTATAAACGTGGGATTATGAATTATATTGAGAACGTCGTACATAGAAAGCATGCCGTAATGTACCCTGAGTGTAAACAGCCGCATTCATCGTGAAGCGTGCTAGCTATTTGCAAAGATTAATATAAATATTAATATAAAGGTTAATAAAACGTTACACTCACTTCTTCTGGAGGTGCAGCAGGAACACGAATAGTTGGTACCGATCCTTTTTTCAGGAGCAGCTTCTTAGCAAATAACCAGCTTTATACTGACCCTCGTGTGTAAAGCAGTCTGGTGTGAGAAATGATTCACGCAAACATGAAAGCTTGACGTTGATCGTGGGGAATATTCCCTTCGAGAACACACTCAGCCACTGCGTCTTCAGCGGTTCGGGTTTAGGAGCATCAACATGATGCTGTGTTCCTTATTACACCCAAGAACAGAACACCACACTCGCTTAGAGCCATTCTGCTCATACACAGAGCTCCAGCGTATCAACAATGACTGCGCGGACTATGATGATTGACAGCTCGCTCACGAGCGAGGGCGGGTCTGTGTTGAAACGCTGCTGTCAATCAACAATCGTGGGAGGGGCGTCGATTTTGTGACGTCACACGGTCGAACGGCTTGATTTGAGACGGGGGAAAACATATAAGAAGATTAAAAAAAAAAACACTGGATGGATTTTTATCATTTTATGATGGTTGTGTACAGGCACTGCCAACACACATCTCAGTACAATCAACTTGTAAAAGTGCATGTACCATTATATGACCCCTTTAAGGGTTTAAATAGCTTGTCTCGATTTGACGTGTCTTTATATTTCTATTTATTCTTTTTATATATCATTGGATTAATTCATTGAAATATGTTGTTTGTCATTTTAATGTTTGTCTGAATTGTTGTTTTTATATGCTGCAAACTGGATTGTGTCACAGAGAATTTCGTTGTGACTGCATGACAATAAAGAAGTCTAAGTCTAAGTTTATTGCTTTGTGATTTATGACAGGCTGTTGCATATTCCAATTACATATTCTCTCATATTTAATTAACAGCCCTGAACTAATGAAGTACACATTTATTAACTATCATCTGAGTCCTGGTGATCGTGAGCTGATGCTGTCTGATATATCATTAATAACAGGAGTAAACAACATTTCATTTTGATAAATAAAAAGAGATGAACTGGTTTTGTCTGAATGTGAAATTCTACAGTCGAACATGAACACAAAGTTTGGCCTGAAGTTAGAGACTCTACGGCTGATTTTAATTACAGCTTCGCAGCAAATCAGTGTGAATGAATAATAACTCATAATCGAGTACTGGGAGTCATTAAATCTTCTTGTGTTGTGTTTGATTGCTTTAGTGTTTTATTCAACTTCTGAATGTAAATACTTGTTGCTGTTCGACCTGAAATGCTCTTTGTTTCAATGTTTGTAAGTCGTTTCTTGCACTTGTCTGGAATAATTGCCCGAGAAACAATGTTTTCTTCATTCATAAGAGGAAAGTCAAGCTTTTGCTGTTGTATTGAAATTGGTATCGACTGAAGCCATTATTTGTGTCGCATGAAATCAACATTGACTCTATTTACTTCAGTTCATTCTCCTGCTCTTATTCTGATGAGAAATAGTGATTACTCTCTTACACACACACACACACACACACACACACACACACACACACACACACACACACTCACACACACACTCACACACACACACACACACACACACACACACACACACATGCTCACGCACACTCACACTCTCTCTCACTCACTCACTCACTCACTCATACACACACACACACACACACACACACACACACACACTCACACACACACGTGCGCACACCAAGCGGCAACCTCCCCGTCTCTCTCTTGAAACCAACACGGAAGTGAGTTAAACTGCAATTCATTAACTGGCCGCTTGGCCTGGCTGCAGGAGTGAGTCAAATCTGTATCTCCCTCATGTTAAAATTACCAACTTTACAGCAGAAAAAAACATGTTTACAGCCTGGATCTCTATGTGGCTTTGGTCTATACAGCTAATTTTGCCCTTCATAACAACTGTGAGGGGGGTGAATTATTTTATAACTCGTCCGTTTAGTTGATTAATATTTAAATTTAAGGGTGTGGCCAGTGGCCACTTGAGTGACAGATGGATTGCCGCTGTCAGTGCTAGGCTGCTAGC
>NC_137133.1:38162949-38200449 GCF_949319135.1 Squalius cephalus
GTATGCTCTGGTCTCTGAACAGTGAGCATGTCATGTAAGGTGTCCAGGAATGCAATAATGTGTGCAGTGTTGTATGGGCCTATGGTTGCATGATGGTGAACAACACCATTTTGGCTTATAGCTGCACACATGGTTATGTTACCACCACGTTGTCCTGGGACATTGATGATGGCACGGTGTCCAATAATGTTCCTGCCACGTCTCCTGGTTTTACTGAGGTTAAAACCGGCCTCATCTACAAAAAGTAGCTCATGTCCCATGGCATCTGCTTCTAGTTCCATCACTCTCTGGACAAGACAAAACACATGCAACACATCAGGCCCATGCACAGCACTACAGTACGCACTTCCAGATTCAGAACCAATGACACTATAGCTTACCTGCACATAGTCATATCGCAGTTGCTTTACACGTTCTGTGTTTCTCTCGAAAGGAACTCTGTAAATTTGCTTCATTCTTATTCTGTGGCGCGCAAGTACACGACTTAGTGCAGAAATGCTTACACTGTGTATATTTTGAAAGATGGTGTCATTATCAATTATGCGCTGCTGTATTTCGCGCAGTCTTATTGCATTATTGGCAATCACCATGTTCACTATATGGGTCTCTTGCTCTGGAGTGAACATTCTTCCTCTGCCCCCAACATCTGGACGTCTAGCAATTCTGTAAAGTAACAATTTCAGTATTTCTGCATGTATGGTACTGTTGTGTTTCTCATTAGAGTATGGCAGTGCTACAAAGTACTTACCGATTCTCATTTCGAAATGTCCTAATGATGCTTGCCACAGTGTAGCGGCTCAAGTTAGGCTGAACCTGTTGGCCAGCTTCCCTCAGGGTCATCCCATGGTTGATGACATGGTCCACTATTGTAGCTCTGATGTCATCAGTTATTCTATTTCTTACTCTTCTTACCCTTCCTCTTTCCCCTCCTCGTCCTCTTCTTGCTCCTCCTTGTCCTCTTCTTGCTCCTCCTTGTCCTCTTCGTCTAACTTCCTCTAACCCTCTCGCTTCTTCAACTCCACGTCCTCTTCCTCTAACTTCTTCACCTCCACGTCCTCTTCCTCCAACTTCTTCACCTCCACGTCCTCTTCCTCCAACTTCTTCACCTCCACGTCCTCTTCCTCCAACTTCTTCACCTCCACGTCCTCTCCCTCGGCCTCCTCTGATTCTCACTCTTCTCACTCTTACTGCTCCTTCCATTGTACTCCACACAGACAGCTTACCTGTGGCTTATTTATAGTGCTTAGGCTGATTGCAAAGTGAACTAATTATCTAAAACAGTTTTCACATGTGAAAGTGTGCCAGACAGTTGGCAAAATAGTGTTAATGATAGCCATACATGTGTATAATTTTGCTAGGAGTGTGTTGGAAATTTGGTAATTGAGTGTAAGCAGTGAGTTGTGTTTAAAGCTCTGCAAAAAGAGTGTTGTGCAGTGAATTGTGCCTACAGTTTTGCAAAGTGTGTTACAAAATTGCAAACTGAGTGCAAAGCAAAATTTTAGAAATTGTGCTACAAGAATCACGATTAGCGCTTAAGCATTCAGAAAAAACTGTAAATTATCTGGTCTTTAATAATGTTCTCAAAACATTAGCACAAATATTTACGGAATGGTTATGATTTTTTTTAGTTGTAAGTTCAGCTAAAGTTTTTAAAATGTTGCTGCTTGTTTCAGAATGTTCAGAGAACATTCAAAAGTAACATTCCCATAATGTTTGAAGAATGATACAATGGAATGTTTTTTTTTTTGAACATTCAAAGAAATGTACATTTACATGTATATCTTTTTATTCTTTGGCAAAAAAAAGTTTCATTTTAGTATCTTGGAGATGCTATTGTATTTATTTTATCCATATTTTAAATTAGTTTTAATTTTTATATTTTCTGTTTTCTGTTCTAGTAAAGCCCAAACACAACATCAAGGGCATCATATGGCCTCTTAGATGATTTAAGGACACCTCCTATCATAAAAAAACAACATTAAATCAGTTTGCTCTAAAGACATGGTGAGATGCAGAAAGAGTATAAATCTAGAGAGAAATGTCAAGCATCAGTTTCCACAGTTGAGCATCAGAGGTTGATCCGGGTTGTGCTCGACTGAAGCCGTTTGAGCCTCTGCAGACCCTGATAAGAGCCCAAACATCTGGACGTGGAGTTAAGAGCCATCAGAACCGACAGAACCGCTCGGTTTCAGCAGCCGGACTCGTGTTGCTTCAGCTTCAGATACATGTCATCATCTCACAGGTGTAATATCATAATCCCCTCTTTACCTCAGACTGACGAACGGCTCAAATTGGGGCAGTAATTAAACGCATGCAGCTCATGTTTATTCACAAGCTTCCGAAAGCTCAACGCGATTAGAGTTTGAGTGTGAGCTTCACACTTCAGAGGCGAGTTGTCATGTGTTTTTATGAGGAAAGTGCTGGAAATTATTAGTCACACTGACTTTATTTGGACTTCAAATGTTTTGGATTACACTGATGGCGGCTTTGAAGCAGAATATTCTGCCTGTCAAGACTTGTTGTTTAGATGGTTAGAATCAGCAAGGCAATTATGTAAACAAGTAAATTAAGTACATATATATCATACTGTAGATTATTTTTACTATTACACTCTAAAAAATCTTGGGTTATTTTTTCTACCCAAATCCTGGGTTGAGTTTTTGGGTCAATTCTTTGGGTTATTTTTTCCAGTGTTTGTGTAGTTTTTGTGTTACCCAGATCCTGAGTCAGACGTAACAACCCAGTGTTTGAGTAGTTGTTGTGTTACCCAGATCCTGAGTCAGACGTAACAACCCAGTTTTTGAGTAGTTACTCAGCTCTTGGGTCAGACGTAACAGCCCAGTGTTTGGGTAGTTTTTGTGTTACCCAGATCCTGGATCAGACGTAACAACTCAGTGTTTGAGTAGTTTTTGTGTTACCCAGATCCTGGGTCAGACGTAACAACCCAGTGTTTGGGTAGTTTTTGTGTTACCCAGATCCTGGGTCAGACGTAACAACCCAGTGTTTGTGTAGTTTTTGTGTTACCCAGATCCTGGGTCAGACGTAACAACCCAGTGTTTGGGTAGTTTTTGTGTTACCCAGATCCTGGATCAGATGTAACAACCCAGTGTTTGAGTAGTTTTTGTGTTACCCAGATCCTGGGTCAGACGTAACAACCCAGTGTTTGAGTAGTTTTTGTGTTGCCCAGATCCTGGGTCAGACGTAACAACCCAGTGTTTGGGTAGTTTTTGTGTTACCCAGATCCTGGGTCAGACGTAACAACCCAGTGTTTGGGTAGTTTTTGTGTTACCCAGATCCTGGGTCAGACGTAACAACCCAGTGTTTGGGTAGTTTTTGTGTTACCCAGATCCTGGGTCAGACGTAACAACCCAGTGTTTGGGTAGTTTTTGTGTTACCCAGATCCTGGGTCAGACGTAACAACCCAGTGATTGAGTAGTTTTTGTGTTACCCAGATCCTGTGTCAGACGTAACAACCCAGTGTTTGAGTAGTTTTTGTGTTACCCAGATCCTGGGTCAGACGTAACAACCCAGTGTTTGGGTAGTTTTTGTGTTACCCAGATCCTGAGTCAGACGTAACAACCCAGTGTTTGAGTAGTTTTTGTGTTACCCAGATCCTGGGTCAGACGTAACAACCCAGTGTTTGGGTAGTTTTTGTGTTACCCAGATCCTGGGTCAGACGTAACAACCCAGTGTTTGAGTAGTTTTTGTGTTACCCAGATCCTGGGTCAGACGTAACAACCCAGTGTTTGGGTAGTTTTTGTGTTACCCAGATCCTGGGTCAGACGTAACAACCCAGTGTTTGAGTAGTTTTTGTATTTACCCAGATCCTGGGTCAGACGTAACAACCCAGTGTTTGAGTAGTTTTTGTATTTACCCAGATCCTGGGTCAGACGTAACAACCCAGTGTTTGAGTAGTTTTTGTATTTACCCAGATCCTGGGTCAGACGTAACAACCCAGTGTTTGAGTAGTTTTTGTATTTACCCAGATCCTGGGTCAGACGTAACAACCCAGTGTTTGGGTAGTTTTTGTGTTACCCAGATCCTGAGTCAGACGTAACAACCCAGTGTTTGGGTAGTTTTTGTGTTACCCAGATCCTGGGTCAGACGTAACAACCCAGTGTTTGGGTAGTTTTTGTGTTACCCAGATCCTGGGTCAGACGTAACAACCCAGTGTTTGAGTAGTTTTTGTATTTACCCAGATCCTGGGTCAGACGTAACAACCCAGTGTTTGAGTAGTTTTTGTATTTACCCAGATCCTGGGTCAGACGTAACAACCCAGTGTTTGGGTAGTTTTTGTGTTACCCAGATCCTGAGTCAGACGTAACAACCCAGTGTTTGGGTAGTTTTTGTGTTACCCAGATCCTGGGTCAGACGTAACAACCCAGTGTTTGGGTAGTTTTTGTGTTACCCAGATCCTGGGTCAGACGTAACAACCCAGTGTTTGAGTAGTTTTTGTGTTACCCAGATCCTGGGTCAGACGTAACAACCCAGTGTTTGGGTAGTTTTTGTGTTACCCAGATCCTGGGTCAGCTGTAACAACCCAGTGTTTGAGTAGTTTTTGTGTTACCCAGATCCTGGGTCAGACGTAACAACCCAGTGTTTGAGTAGTTTTTGTATTTACCCAGATCCTGGGTCAGACGTAAAAACCCAGTGTTTGGGTAGTTTTTGTGTTACCCAGACTTAACAACCCAGGGATTTGGGTTATTTATTGTGGGCTTTTTGTGACCTCTTCAGGAGAGAGCAGTGCAACTCCGTCAAATTGGTGCATGTCTTCGGTAAAATACAGGTTTGTGTACATTTGATTTCATCTATAAATTCTTTATTGTTCTGTAAATCCTTTAATCTTAAGCAAAGCAACATACAGAGGCATGATTTGAGTCACGTAGACAAGTTTTTTGCGTGATGGAAACATCTGAAACATTTATGAATTTATTAAAAAAAGATACAGAATATTAATATTTTGGATGTTAAAATATGTTCTCAGAACTGTCCACTGATTGTTTATGGACAGGTTATGGAGTCACAGCATATTTCGGTCTGAAGTTCCTCCGTACAGTAGAGACTGGTCCATTACACTTGAATTACTTGTAAATGTTGAATTTTTACTTCTAATATTTGTTAAATGAGCTTAAATGTATGCAGCATGTATTCAAAACTATATAAAATATGCTATACTGTAAAATATGATCGAAAATAAAGGAATTATTAACTTGTGTGGAGTATTTTAAAAGCGTTTAGAGGATTTAAGTCAATCCTTAAACATTAATGAAGAAAAATAAAAGAAAAAGAAAAGAAGAAAAGCTAGTGTTATAATAAAAATGAATCAACCCAGTGTGCTGGGTAAAATTAACCCAACATGTGTTCTGTCCTATAATTACCCAGCCCGTGGGTTTAAAACAACCTAAATTGGGTTGCTTTTAACCCAGTGTTTTTTTAGAGTGCGGTTTTTACTGTTATTGTTTTGGATGTGGCAATGAAATATAATACATTTTGCAAGTCTTTTTGAAGCGTTAAGATTCTGAGATGGTCCTGAAAATGTGTTTTTAATGCTAAATCTAACTGTTTCTACTGTTATTGAAGTCCAATGTCAGTTTGACCCCTGGATGTGTTGCTTTTCTCAACGGCAGCTTGATACCATGTAGAAATTTGGAAGAAGTTTTTGCTCAAAGTCACAAAATGTCAAGGTTTCAAGTTAAAGTTCATGTCCTGCGGTGCAGAGCGATATTGTAGCTCAAAAGCGGTTGTAGCTTGTGAATATTTGACCTTGCTCTTTCATCATCTGAACTGATTAGCATACAGAGATTAATAAACCTGCAGGATTTAGAGCTCTGGATATGTTATAAAGTGTGTTGCTGCTTCTCTGATCCACAATGAAGGCAATTAAAGGTGCAGATTTGTGTTTCTGTGGTGCAATTCATAAAGCTGAAACACACCAGAGCTTCAAGATGTTCATTTCACGACTTCAGGAAGTCAAGCTGTTGTTTTCTTTGATCTTCATCTGTGTTTCTAATGCTTTAAATAGAAATTGACTTTGTCAGTTTAGACTTCAGTGTCATAATTATTACCTTTTTATCATAATTTCAACTTTTTAATTTTTTTATTTATCTAATAATTATGACTTAGTATGTCATAATTTCATCTTTTTATGTCATAATTTCAACTTGTCATAATAATGAGATAAATAAATCAAAATTGAGTCAAAATTATGACAAAAAAGTTCAAACTATGAAATAAAAATCCTATGTCATAATTTCCACATGCTGATTTTTGTCATAATTGCAGCTTTTTGTCATAATTTTGACTCTCACTTTTTATGTCATAATTATGAGATAAATCAATGAAAATGAGTCAAATTGACAAAAAGTTATAATTATTACAAAAAGCAAAAACTGACAAATTGAAATTGTGACAAAGTTGAGATTATGTCATAAAAAGTTATAATTATGAAATAAAAAGTCAAAATTGAGATAAAAGGTAGAAATTATGACATCCTAAATTATAAGTATGAGATATACAAAATGATGCCTAATTATGTCATCATTTCCACATGCTATAATTATGACGTCATTAAATTATGAACAAAATAAAAAATTCTGACCCTGAAAATTTGAAATTGAGATAGTCAAAAATGACTTTCTATGTGATCATTACGACTTGTCATAATTTTGACTGTCATAATTGACCTTTTTAAGCATAATTTCAACATTTTGATGCAATTTCATTTTAGTTTGTCATTATTTAGATTTGTTTTTCTTCCATAGTTCATCACAGCAAGGCAAATACAATTCAACTCAAATACATCCACATTGTTGCATTTCATGGACCGTTTGAGTTTCATCCACAACACACAAATCATCCTGAAGCCCCAAACACTGAAGGTTATTAAACGTGATAAAAATGGCAAATCAAACTGATTAGCATATTGTATTTTCCTAGCGTGACACGTCCGTTATGCTATTACCTGCTGGCTAATGGTGATGCCAAACAGCTTCAGGAATGGAATAAAGATTAATGCGCTGTGCATAAATTAGATGGATCACATTAATATATTACAAAGACTTCCCACACTGCACTTTTGGGGCTGATGAGCAATTAGCATATCATCGTGTGCGTTTATGTCACGGTGACCCTTCATTTCCATGCTATGATTATGCGTGTAGGGATAGTCATTTGGAAAGCGATGAACTCATATTATCGTTAACAAAAGCTATTATAAAAAGAAGGAAAGAAGAAATGCAGTTTGCAAAAGAGGAAGTATAAATGTGCTCTACATTACCAACAGAAGCAGGAAATGCACAGATAGGTCTGCCACAGTCTTTTTAATCTCATAATTGTGAATTAAATGCCATAATTATGATTCATAGTTCTGGTTTCACAGACAGGGCTTAGATTAAGCCAGAACGTGCCTTAGAAAAATAATTTTGACTTATATCATAATTATGGCTTAGTATATACAATTTTAGCCTTTTGTCTCATCATTTTGCATTTTATGTCATAGTTTTGACTTTTTATGTCATAATTTTGACTTTTTATCTCATACTTTTGATTTATATCATAATTATGGCTTAGTATGTAATTTTTTTTATTTACTTTTTATCTCATAATTTTGACATTTATTATATAACATTTTAGCCTTTTGTCTCATCATTTTGCATTTTATGTCATAATTTTGACTTTTTATCTCATATTTTTGACTTATATCATAATTAGGGTTTAGTATGTAAATTTGTTTTACTTTTTGTCTCACAGTTTTTACTTATATCATAATTATGGCTTAGTATATACAATTTTAGCCTTTTGTCTCATCATTTTGCATTTTATGTCATAATTTTGACTTTTTATCTCATACTTTTGACTTTTTATCTCATACTTTTTTGACTTATATCATAATTATCTGCTGTCCATCATTATGGCAAAATATTATCGTTGTATCGTCCTCTTCTTTATCCATACGGAATGGCCCGGTTTATCATAATTATGGCTTAATATGTAAACTTTTTGACTTGTCTCATAATAATTATGGCTTAGTATGTAAACTTTTTGACTTGTCTCATAATAATTATGGCTTAGTATGTAAAATTATTGACTTAATTTTGAAAAATAATTTAGCCTTTTTATGTCATAATAATGGCTTAGTATGTCATAATTTTGCATTTTTGTCTCATAATTGTGACTTATGTCAATTCTGCCTTAGTATCTTGTAATGTTGACTTAATTATGGCTTATGTCATCATAATTTTGACTTTATTATGACAAATTATGACATTAAAATCACAATTTTTGTCCAAATTTGAACATTTTATCTCATATTTTTTCCTTTTAATCATAATTAAGATTTACCAAAGCATGATTTTTTTTCTTGTGCGGTGGAAATGAGCTTCCGTCATCATGGGGAAATATGATCATCTTTATCTGCACGGATGTCCCGGTTCTTCAGTCCAGGCACACACACTCCGGCAGCTGTGTCTCAGATAAACACACACGCGTCGACGAGCATCATTCAGTCGGATGCTCACATCGGCTCGATTAAAAACTTCCCCATGTGATCACTGTGGCCTTGTTCCTCTGCTTTACCCTTATGAATACATAAATAAATGCATCTTGTTGATCTAGTGGAGGGAAGGACACACCAATGGGGAACGTGGATGTGAATATGAAAACAATAATGATACTAAATAATCCAGTTCATGAAGTAATAACGTGTGTTTACAGTAAAGCAGTGATTTGTGTTCAAAGGAAGTCTAAAGTCACGTGATTTCAGTAAACGAGGCTTCGTTAATTCATAACTGTTTTGTAATTTATTTAGTTAATAACTAATGCGACGGAAGTGAATCAATCAAAAACTAACTTTTGCTTTATTCTAGAGCTGCTGTAAAACCTAAACAATCTCTGTTACTGTAATCTATTATCACTGTAAAGCTGCTTTGAAACAGTCTATATTGTTAAAGCGCTGTATAAATGAAGATGACTTGACTTGACTAATGTTTCTCCACTAGGGGGCGATGATATCAGTGAACTCAAGAACGAGATTTTTACCTGATCTCGGATCAATTTTATAATTTTGTAGACATTTAATGACACATTTGTATAATAAAAAGGAAGAGTTCTTGTTCCACAAACCGTTTCACTCGGATATACGGCACAATAGTGAAGAAAAGACCAGGGCAACAAGTCATGGACATGGACTCTATTGGCGGCCAGTGAACCCTTGAGAAAGGAAATTGCATTAGAGACATTATCCAGTTGATTGAGCCCATGTTTCTCATGGGTGTAGAAAACACCTTCCCATGAGGCTTTGCTGGAACTATTGATTGACAGCTGCGTAATGAACAGAATTCACTGTTAAAGCACGCATGGCTGGTGTGAAATGTATCAAGCTGTAGCATTTATACAGTAACTGTATTTATGTGGCTATCATTGCATTATTCATACATGAGAGTGATAAAAAAACCATGAAGCTATGTGAAATTATAGCATCAAATATATAATCTTGCTAAAGTGTTTTGTTAGTCATAATGTAATTTGGTTGAAACATCACAAAGTTCTTACATTAATCTTGATCAGATGGTGTGTTTATATTCGATTCACTATCTCACTGTTGTCTAAGATCAATTTAGCTGTTTTAAATCTTTAGCTGGATAGTTCAGTAAAGCAATAAAAAACATTTTCTTTACTTGAAATAAAAAAATACTGTGATTGAAATTATTATTATTATTTTTTTAAACCTTAGGTTTCTTGCCAAGGCAACATTTCTTATTTTCATTTAGTTTTAACTTGATAATAACTAAAACTAAATATAAAATAAAAAAAATGATAAAATCTATATAGACATTTAAAAATAAAAATAATAAAAATAACAGCAAAATTACTAAAACATTAACTAAAATGAAAACAGAAAATATAAATACAAAATTTTTTTTTTTTGAATTTCAAGCTAAATTAAATATAAGATTACATTTCACATTTGTCTTTAAATCACAATGCAATTAAATAATTATGCAGAAAAAATGCAAAGTAAACCCAGCTGTACACAAACAATCTATATATTGAAAAATATGTGGTGTAGGATTTACTTTGAAACAATTTTCACTCTATGAAGAAAAAATATATATAAGGAACCTTAAAGGGTTCCGTCAGACGCCTCATAGAACCTTTTAGTGGTTATATAGAGTATTATGTAATCATTTAAGACATTTCTTCTTAAGTAGAACCATTTTGGCTTCAAGTGTTCTTTAAAATTGAGTCAAGAACCCTAGAGTTCTATATAAAACCTTTTTGGCACCAAGTGTTCTATATAGAACCTTTTTGGCACCAAGTGTTCTTCATAAACTGAGTCAAGAACCCTATGGTTCTATATAGAACCATTTTGGCTTCAAGTGTTCTTTAAAATTGAGTCAAGAACCCTAGAGTTCTATATAAAACCTTTTTGGCACCAAGTGTTCTATATAGAACCTTTTTGGCACCAAGTGTTCTTTATAAACTGAGTCAAGAACCCTATGATTCTATATAGAACCATTTTGGCTTCAATTTTTCTTTAAAACTGAGTCAAGAACCCTAGCGTTCCATATAGAATCTTTCTGGTACAAAGGATTCTTTAAAATTGAGTCAAGAACCCTAGAGTTCTATATGGAACCTTTTTGGCATAAAGTGTTCTTTAAAAACTGAGCCAAGAACTCATGTTCTGTACACTGTAAAATGTAATTAGTTGACCTTACTTAAAAAAAGTATGCTAACTCGTTGCCTCAAAAAAATTAAGTAAGCTTAAGATTAGTGAGTTAGAAAAGCTTGTTTATTTTAAGTGTGCAGTACTAAATCAAGTAGTACCACTAGCATGGTTTTTTATGTTCATGTAACTTAATAGCCATGATTAGTGTTAACTTAGTTTTTTCATTTTGTGTGGATTGCTTGATATAAATTTAACCCCACTTAGAATTACTAAATACCTACAACTTAACACTTTTAGTTCTGCTCACTCATTTTTCAAGTTCACTTAAATTAAAGAAACCAATTTCTGAGTTAGGTTTATTTTATTAATTATAGCACTGTCCTTGTACAGCATAATATTTATAATTTCTTAAAAGTTTCCATTTTTTGTTTAATTTAGTTTTTAGACACATTGACATCAAGAATCAGCCTGTGAATCTCAACAATGGTGACAATTATAAAGCATGTTGCAGTGCATTCTGGGTGCAACCAATCAAAACTCATTCATGGCTCCCATCATGCATTGCTGCATGAATAAATAATGAGCTTATGATCAGGGGTGATCTGTTTGTCACCATTGTCGAGATTCATACGCTAATTCTTGATGTCTGTGTGTGCCTACATTAAAAAAATAAATTTAAGGTTTTTTTATTATTATTTATTTGATTATTTGGATTTCATTGAAATGGCTAAAAATATTATGCTGTACCAGGACAGTGCTGCTATAATTAATAAAGTAAACCTAACTCAGAAATTGGTCTCTATATGAGTTCAGTGAATCAGGTCAAATGATTGTGAAATAATGATTATGTTAAAACACAACCATCACCATCAGATCAGCTTTTCTATTTGTTCATCTGGCTGTTATAACTCAGGTACAGCAGCCAAACAAAATGATAAATTATGGATATAAGGGTCAAGAGCCCAACTAAAACAAACACTAATCACCACAATGGTGGCTTAAAATTACGGTTTTCACCTTCAGCCAGCTCAAGTAGACTGAGCTGGTAAGATTTTTCAACCTCAAAGTACAAGTAACTTACTAAAAGTGAGTGTTAATAGCAGGTTGAAAAAAAATGATTAAGGTCAATTTACTTTTTTAAATTAAATACCATGTTTGCATTTACAGTGTACAGAGCCTCACTGTGTAGTAAACGATCGCAGTAAATCCGCGTCTACAGTCACACAGTTTGTTGGGGTGTGTGGACAGGAACACAGCGCTGCATGGGAATTGAAGTGTTCAGAGAAGCAGCAGTGCAACACACTGCACCTGCGCCAAACCAACACACCACTGAACTCCACACCTGCCTCACTGCCAGCCTGACACACACCGTCTTCACACTCACCGAGGAGATCATAAGGCTGTTTCCAGGTTCTCTGACCGTCACAGAACAAACCGATTCTGGCCTGTTTTCATTACAATACTGGAACGTGATGCGAAAAGGAAATATAGCGTTTTATGAATGGATAGAATTAGTCAGTGGTTCGTAACTTGCTTTGATGGCTTATATTAGTGGATGAATTCAGAGACGAAACTTCTCATCTAACGGAACGTTCTCTTAAAGTTATGAACACGTTCTTCCAGTAACATGAATGCTCTGCAAAAGTGTTTTTCTGGCTCAGTATTTTTATACTTTTTATAAGTACAAATATCTTTTCATTTCAACATTTACTTGAAATGCAAAATGACTTAATATATTGAAAAATGTATCAAAATTAAGTTTGTGCTTAAAACTCTCTTAGAAACTGTCTCTAAATTTACTCCCTGCAAGATATTAAAGCTAAAACAAAGTATTCACCCCTTTGTTTTATTCATCCAGTACATCTGTTTGTAGTTTTTCCGCTCTGTCAGTAGAGAATTACAGTAAATACTCTTGATAATGGACCCCATACAATGAAATATTTATATTTCTGAGGCGTTGTTAGACCCCTGATGTAAACTGACCTGAATACTGCATGACGCACATGAAGCTTCAAACCTATTAGAAATAAACTCCATTCAATCACTGGTGAAAAAACTTTAACCATCACCAAGTGTATTATATAAGATGCATTATATAAGCAACATGCGGCATTAGAATCCTGTCCGGTTCAAACCCACTGCTGCGCTCCTGCCCGCATGTGCTGAAGTTAAAAGCCATGATAGAATATTCATAAATATACAGTGTATAAAGGCAACATCCCTGCTGTGTGCTGATCCGCTCTGCAGTGCTGTAATGCTTCGTGTGTGTGTGTGTGTGTGTGTGTGTGTGTGTGTGTTACACGCCAGTGGCGGCAGCAAGGCAAATCTGACTCATACATACAATTACAGACGCTCATGCTGGTTTTCTGTCTTTATTTATTACATTACATTTACATCTCATTTAGCATACACTTTTATCTAAAGCAAATTACAAATGAGGAGAGTAATAGGAGCAATCAAACCAACAATAGGGCAATAATATGTAAGTGCTGTGATCAGCCGCAGTTAGTGTGGGAAGGTGTTTTTTTTAATAGATATATAGTACAGTAAGTGTTAGTATTAACGGATCAGATGTTGACCAAAAAGATGCGTCTTCAGGAGCTTCTTGAAAATGGCTAAAGACTCAGCAGCTCAGCTCATATATAGTTATATATGGAACCTTAAAGGGTTCCGTCAGACAGCTCATAGAACATTTTAATGGTTATATAAAGTATAATGCAATAATTTAAGACATTTCTCCTTATATAGAACCTTTGTGGACCTTTTTAAGAGTTCTTTAAAACTGAGTCAATAACCCTAGGGTTCTGTATAGAACCATTTTGGCATCAAGTTTAGTTTAAAATTGAGTCTAGAACCCTTGGGTTCTGTATAGAACATGTTTGGCATCAAGTGTTCTTTAAAATTGAATCAAGAATCCTAGAGTTCTATATATAACCTTTTTGTTATCAAGTGATCTTTCAAAACTGAGTCAAGAAACTCATGGTTCTAAATAGAACCATTTTGGCATCATGTTTTCTTTAAAATTAATTCAAGAACCATATATTCCTATATAGAACCTTTTTGGCATCAAGTGTTTGTTAAAATTGAGTCAAAAACCCAAGAGTTCTATATAAAACCTGTTTGGCATCGAGTGTTCGTTAAAATTGAGTCAAAAACCCAAGAGTTCTATATAAAACCTTTTTGGCATCGAGTGTTCGTTAAAAACTGGTGTTGAAAAAAAGATGCGTCTTCAGGAGTTTCTTGAAATTGGCTGAAGACTCAGCAGCTCAGGTTGAGTTAGGCAGATCATTCCACCAGCAGGGAACAGTCCAGATGAAGTCCGTGAAAGGGATTTTGTGCCTCTTCGGGATGATGGCACCACCGTTCACTGGCAGAACACAAGCTTCTGGGGGACACATATAGGTCTGAAGTAGTGAGTTTAGGGATGGGGTGCAGAACCAGTTGTTGTTCTGCCTTGAATTTGATGTGAGCAGCAATTGCATAGCAGTGATGGGAAAAAACATGTTTCTGAATGACAGATCCCAGTGATGACATGCAGATGAAGAAGAGAAGCGGTCCCAGCACTGAGCCCTGAGGCACTCCAGTAGCTAGATGATAACAGTGATGGGAAAAAACATGTTTCTGAATGACAGATCCCAGTGATGACATGCAGATGAAGAAGAGAAGCGGTCCCAGCACTGAGCCCTGAGGCACTCCAGTAGCTAGATGATAACAGTGATGGGAAAAAACATGTTTCTGAATGACAGATCCCAGTGATGGCATGCAGATGGAGAAGAGAAGCGGTCCCAGCACTGAACCCTGAGGCACTCCAGTAGCTAGATGATAACAGTGATGGGAAAAAACATGTTTCTGAATGACAGATCCCAGTGATGACATGCAGATGGAGAAGAGAAGCGGTCCCAGCACTGAGCCCTGAGGCACTCCAGTAGCTAGATGATAACAGTGATGGGATAAAACATGTTTCTGAATGACAGATCCTAGTGATGACATGTAGATGGAGAAGAGAAGCGGTCCCAGCACTGAGCCCTGAGGCACTCCAGTAGCTAGATGATAACAGTGATGGGAAAAAACATGTTTCTGAATGACAGATCCCAGTGATGGCATGCAGATGGAGAAGAGAAGCGGTCCCAGCACTGAGCCCTGAGGCACTCCAGTAGCTAGATGATAACAGTGATGGGAAAAAACATGTTTCTGAATGACAGATCCCAGTGATGACATGCAGATGGAGAAGAGAAGCGGTCCCAGCACTGAGCCCTGAGGCACTCCAGTAGCTAGATGATAGCAGTGATGGGAAAAACATGTTTCTGAATGACAGATCCCAGTGATGACATGCAGATGGAGAAGAGAAGCGGTCCCAGCACTGAGCCCTGAGGCACTCCAGTAGCTAGATGATAGCAGTGATGGGAAAAACATGTTTCTGAATGACAGATCCCAGTGATGACATGCAGATGGAGAAGAGAAGCGGTCCCAGCACTGAGCCCTGAGGCACTCCAGAGGCTAGATGATAACAGTGATGGGAAAAAACATGTTTCTGAATGATAGATCCCAGTGATGACATGCAGATGGAGAAGAGAAGCGGTCCCAGCACTGAGCCCTGAGGCACTCCAGTAGCTAGATGATAGCAGTGATGGGAAAAACATGTTTCTGAATGACAGATCCCAGTGATGACATGCAGATGGAGAAGAGAAGCGGTCCCAGCACTGAGCCCTGAGGCACTCCAGTAGCTAGATGATAGCAGTGATGGGAAAAACATGTTTCTGAATGACAGATCCCAGTGATGACATGCAGATGGAGAAGAGAAGCGGTCCCAGCACTGAGCCCTGAGGCACTCCAGAGGCTAGATGATAACAGTGATGGGAAAAAACATGTTTCTGAATGATAGATCCCAGTGATGACATGCAGATGGAGAAGAGAAGCGGTCCCAGCACTGAGCCCTGAGGCACTCCAGTAACTGGATGATAGCAGTGATGGGAAAAACATGTTTCTGAATGACAGATCCCAGTGATGACATGCAGATGGAGAAGAGAAGCGGTCCCAGCACTGAGCCCTGAGGCAGTCCAGTAATAGATGATAACAGTGATGGGAAAAAACATGTTACTGAATGATAGATCCCAGTGATGACATGCAGATGGAGAAGAGAAGCGGTCCCAGCACTGAGCCCTGAGGCACTCCAGTAGCTAGATGATAACAGTGATGGGAAAAAACATGTTTCTGAATGATAGATCCCAGTGATGACATGCAGATGGAGAAGAGAAGCGGTCCCAGCACTGAGCCCTGAGGCACTCCAGTAGCTAGATGATAACAGTGATGGGAAAAAACATGTTTCTGAATGATAGATCCCAGTGATGACATGCAGATGGAGAAGAGAAGCGGTCCCAGCACTGAGCCCTGAGGCACTCCAGTAGCTAGATGTTGGGTCTTAGACACCTCACCCCTCCACAACACCCTGAAGGACCTACTGAGAGGCCAGACCTGAACCAAACATGCATTAAATCCAGACCTAACTATTGTGCATAACTAATGCTGCACCTGTCGCTCACATAAGACTGACCGTCGCTCACAGGCTCCTTATGGTGATTAACTCACAATGGCTGCATAATCACCTACTAGAAGTCATTTCAAAACACTTTAAATTAAACACAAGGGCATCAACTCGCATTTGCTAATGCAAAATATGTAAATTCTGTTTATTTATTTATCATTCCTTCTGTAAGGCCTATAAATATTCAAGCTAAAAAGCCAACATTCAAAATTGTTACCTTTCTTGTTAAAAATGGCAATATCTTTGAATGTCACTTTCATTTATATAGCGCTTTTAACAATATAGATTGTTTTAAAGCAGCTTTACAGTGATTACATTGAAATAGCAATTCTGTATCCTATTTGCTATCTCAATTCAAATTGTATTCAATTTAAATTGTGATGTAATTTAAAAAGGAATACAAGTATAGCAATTAAAATGTAATTAGTCAGATTTATTACCGTGATTACAGTATCTAAGGAAAATACCCTGTGAAAAGGTGTAAATGAAACTGATTGGAGTACTTTTTCCAAGAAAATACAACTTGAGCATTTCTACTTCAGAATTTCACGTTTAATTAAATGTGTCACTTGCCATTTCTTTATAATTATTTGGAAATCTACCAGCAATTTCTGAGCAAAAATTGTAGAGGGGGAAATAACTGGCAATTAATGCTGCATGGGTAACGATTAATCGCATCCAAAATAAAAGTTTATGTTTACATAATATGTGTGTGTACGGTGTATAATTATTTTGTATATATATACACACACACATGCATGAATATATTTAATCATTTTCTTTTGTTTATATGTAGAGTATTTATATATAATATCAATTATGTATAAATATATATACAGTATAAACCCAGCTAACAATTTTAGGTTATAAGAACGTTTCCATAACGTTCCCATTAAGTTATAAAAACATTATTTCTGAATGTTCTAGGAACATTCAAAACATCCAGTTTTTTAGATGTTGTATTAACGTTATTTATTGGTTATAAGAACGTTTTTAAAACGTTCCACTAACAACCTTAAGAATAACGTTTTATTGCTAACGTTTTTAGAATGTTTACCAATGACATTGACGTTGGCACAATGTTATAATAACGTTACTGCAAGAACGTTTTTTCATAACTTTGAGAGAACTTTCAGAGAACGTTAGCCAATGTTCTGGGAACGTTCCCTGTTAGCTGGGAACATGCAAATATTTCTTAAATTTCTTGTATTTATATATACAAAATAATGATACACAGTACACACACATTTATTATGTAAAAACAAACTTTTATTTTGGATGCGATTAATCGTTGCCCAGCACTACTGGCAATTTAAAAATCATTCTGTCACGAACTGCTCTGAGACACAAAGGTTGAGGATCCAAATGCAGTATTTATTGAACAGGGTAATCCAAAGACGAAATCCAGATAGTAGGCAAGGGTTATACACAAACAAACAATCCAAACAAGATCAGGGCTGAGGCAAAGGGAGAAATCCGAGGGAACAGGCAGAGAATCAAGAGAACCGGGACACGGGAGAAACAGGAAACAAACACGCTCAGAAATGCAGCGAGACAACACAAAAGACTTCGTAGGGAATGAACGAGTGTACATGGTTTAAATAGGCTGAGACTAACAAGGTAATGAGACACAGGTGGATGCAATCAGGGATGATGAGTCCGGGCAGTGAGTTATGGGAAATGTAGTTTGTGAGGGAATGACAGTAGTCTGATGTGGAGTGCCCTCTGGTGGCTCTCAAGGGCTCCAGCTGGTGACCGTTACACATGCAAATGATGAGAATTTTGTTATAAACTCTTGATGGTGCTGCAGAGGGTGTGATATTTGGAATTTGCATGCAGTCAATCAATCAATAAACAAGCCGTAAAGTGTGAACATCTTCAAAACAGCATACGAGGAATGTTGTTTTATGACTTTCCTGAGGCGAGAACATCAATTCGTAGCTTCTGGATGAATATGCATATATTTATTTTTACACACCTCTCGGCTCCGCCAGATTATTGTGTCACTCTGTCCGGTGTGTAATCATATTCGGGTTGGTATCATTGAATATAAAAACCTCATCGCCGCTCTCTGACAGCGTCTCTATTAATAAAATGTCAGAATCGTTCATTCTAATGGATCGGCGCTGAGCTGCCTTCAGTCTCCGATCTGTCGCTCAGGTGGTAATATAAGACCTGTTTTCCATATAAAAGACCTCGTCGCGCCGTCACTGCTTCCTCAGAACAGATGGGGAATAAGCAGACTGGGTCTTGTGTGTGTTTGCAGAACTCTAGTACCCATCGGAGAAAGCTTTCGCACACAACTTATGTGTTGCTTTGTTTCTCTGAGCGCTCCTTGTAGATTAAGCTGCTAATGTAGACCAACTGCACCCTCCATCTGTTGAGCAGGAAAGCAGAGAGAACGGCCAGTGTGAGTGTAGTAAAAGAAAAGGAGCAGTAAACAATGAAATCCCAAGCCTCAAATACACAAAGTTTCAAAACTTCTTCCCAAAATGCTCCTAAAAGGATCTGAGGTGTGTTCAGTGAGCCCGTAAAACTCGCTGCTGGTATTTTGGGAGGATCATTTATACTGAAAAGTTCGAAGTTGTAAATAAAACAAAGTTTATTGGTGTAAAAATACCATTTCAGTTTTTCTACTTTAAACTTTCATGTTTAATTCAGTGTGTTTCTTTGTAATCATTTGTGTAATTTACAAGCAATTTTCTGAGTGGAAATTGTTTCAAAGTAAATCCCACACCAAATATTTTACAGTGTATTTTACTTCAGTTTATGAGCTGTAGTGTCACGGTAGACGTATTCTCTGTTCCTTTTAGTCTCGTGTTTATGTTGTTGTGTGAGCGCGTGTGTAGTGGGTGTGAGTGTATGACATCACCTGATCCGCTCCAGCTGATCATCATCACTTCACCAGCTGCAAGCAATTCACCCTTCTATAAATACTCACAGTTGTTGTATCATCTTTGTCAGATCGTTTGTTGATGTCCTCCGTGTTGGTGTTCCGGTGTCCTGTTCCTGCCTCGTGTTCCTGCCTCGTGTCCTGTTCCAGTTTCGTCGTGGATTCTCTGTCTTCTCACCGTCACCGTCACCGTCACAGCACGTCTTCACGGATCCTGACCATCTAGTCCCTGCGTCACCCACCATCCACCTGCTTGTACTGTTGACTTGTGACCTAATAAATATTCTTGCACTTGCTTCCTGTCTCATCGAGTGATTATGACAGAACGATCTGACCGCGGAATGGAAGCAGCGAGCGCGTCTTCTGGATCAATTGAAGAGTTCATTCATCACAGTATCCGTAGAATGGATTCACAGCAACAAGAGATCGGCGACACGGGTCGCGCAGTACAAGCCCTGGTGACGCAGGTGTCCGAGCTCACCCAGCAGATCCATCGCCTACAGATTCCCGCTGCGCCGCCCACACCAGCCGTTCCTCCTGCAACACCAGCGAGACCCTCCCAGTCTGAGCCGCGTCTACCCACACCAGAGCCTTATTCAGGTGAACCAGCTTTTTGTAGAGCATTCTTGACGCGTTGTTCAATGCACTTTGCTCTTCAACCACAGACTTTCAGCACAGAACAGACCAAAGTGGCGTATGTTCTTACGTTATTGACTGGGAGGGCAGCACTCTGGGGAACGGCGGTGTGGGAGAACCAACATCCATGCTGCACCTCGTTCCAGACCCTCTCCGCCGAGATGAGGAAGGTCTTTGACCGAGCGCTTTCGGGGAGAGAGGCTGCCAGATCATTGGCGGATCTTCGACAAGGTGAAAGATCAGTTTCAGACTTTTCTATCGAATTCCGGACCCTGGCGGCGGAGTGTGGCTGGAACGAGGAGGCGCAGTGGGATATGTTCCTGCATGGGTTGGCTGACCACGTCCAGAAGGAGATCTACGCCTTGGATCTACCTACCACACTGAACGGGTTGATCGATTTAGCTCTGCGGGTGGACGCTCGGCTATCCAGGGTCGAACGCCGAGTCCCGTCCACCCGTACCTTCGGAGGGGTCGACGGTTCAAGATCCAACGGCAGGGACGTGGTCAGCCCCGTCTACGATCCCGAGCCCATGCAGGTGGGTCGAGCTCGGCTTTCCCGGGAGGAGAGGGAGAGGCGGAGGTCCCAGGGCCTTTGCCTATATTGTGGGGGAGCGGGACATTTTTCATATAACTGCCCGGTAAAAGGCCAAGCCCGATAGTAAACTTGAGGCTACTATCGGGTGGGATCTCCGCCAGGAAGACCTCATCAGCTGTTACATCTACCTCCACGCTCCTCCCGGTAAGACTAAGATGGTCAGTCCACCAGCACGACTGTCGAGCACTTCTGGATTCTGGGGCTGAGGGTAATTTTATGGACCACTCATTCGCACTACAGTTACAGATTCCCCTCAAACCCCTCACTAACAGAATCGCAGTTCACGCTCTTAATGGACAGACACTTCCCACTATTTCACTATCCACTGAAGAATTAACCCTCATCACTTCTGGCAACCACTCTGAGACTATTTCATTCTATATCATGGATTCACCCCTGGCACCCGTCGTCCTCGGACATCCCTGGCTTATCCAACACAACCCTCGAGTGGACTGGCATCACAAGGTCGTGCTGGAGTGGAGCAAGGAATGTCATAAGTCTTGTCTCGTGTCTGCTTGTTCGTCTGTGCCTGTTTCTGTTTTTCAGGAGGAAACAGGGGATTTGTCTAACGTGCCCGCGGAGTATCTGGACCTGAAGGAAGTGTTCAGTAAGTCTCGTGCTGCTTCTCTTCCTCCGCATCGTCCCTATGACTGTGCAATAGATCTACTGCCAGGTAAGTCTCCGCCTAAGGGCAAGTTATATTCGCTCTCTATTCCGGAGAGGGAGGCTATGGAGAAATACATTTCTGATTCTCTAGCAACCAAGTTCATTCGCCCTTCCTCTTCTCCAGCGGGGGCGGGGTTCTTTTTTGTGGGGAAGAAGGACGGTTCTCTGCGACCTTGTATTGATTACCGGGGGTTGAATAACATCACGGTAAAGAATACTTATCCTTTGCCGTTGATGTCTTCAGCTTTCGAGAGGTTGCAGGGAGCGTCCATCTTCACTAAATTGGACTTGCGTAACGCTTATCATTTGGTTCGCATTAGGGAGGGGGATGAGTGGAAAACTGCCTTTAACACCCCTAGGGGGCACTTTGAATATTTGGTCATGCCCTTCGGGCTGTCCAACTCCCCGGCAGTTTTCCAAGCACTGGTCAATGATGTGTTGCGAGATATGATCGATCAGTTCATATATGTCTACCTGGACGACATATTGATTTTTTCTTCTTCTCTCCAGGAACATGTGCAACACGTCAGACGAGTGCTTCTGAGGTTGCTAGAGAATGGGCTTTTTGTCAAGGCGGAGAAATGCGAATTCCATGCACAGTCAGTTCCTTTCCTTGGGTACATCGTGTCGTCTGAGGGGATGCGGATGGACCCTGAGAAGATCAAGGCTGTGGTAGATTGGCCAAGCCCGGATTCTCGCAAGGCCCTGCAGAGGTTCCTGGGGTTCGCCAACTTCTATCGGCGTTTTATTCGCAATTTCAGCCAACTAGTCGCACCTCTGACTGCCTTGACCTCCCCCAGAACGACGTTCAGGTGGTCTAACACAGCCGAGGCTGTGTTTACCAAACTGAAAGGCCGCTTTGTTTCAGCCCCTATCCTTGTCGCCCCTGATCCATCACGTCAGTTCGTGGTGGAGGTCGACGCGTCAGAGGTGGGAGTAGGTGCAGTGTTGTCCCAACGCTCCCCTGTAGATGACAAGGTGCATCCATGCGCGTTTTTTTCTCATCGGTTGTCCCCTGCAGAACGTAATTACGACATTGGCAACAGGGAGTTGTTGGCAGTTAAGCTAGCGTTGGAGGAATGGCGCCACTGGTTAGAAGGGTCAGGGGTACCTTTTATCGTCTGGACTGATCACAAGAATTTAGAGTATATCCGCACTGCTAAAAGACTGAACTCCAGGCAGGCTCGGTGGGCACTCTTTTTCGGTCGTTTCGAGTTTTCTATTTCGTACCGCCCGGGTTCTAAGAACATCAAACCCGACTCTTTATCTCGCATATTTGATTTTTCCGCACGCCCGACTACTCCCGAGTGTATTTTGCCCGAAACTCTAGTCGTTTCCACACTCTCATGGGAGATCGAATCGAGGGTCCAGAAGGCCTTAGAAGGGGTAACGCCTCCGCCCGGTGGTCCACCGAGTCGCTTATTCGTGCCGGAGGGATTACGGTCCGACGTTATCCAGTGGGGTCATGGTTCCAACGTGGCTTGTCATCCAGGAGTTAATCGCACTAGTTTTTTAGTCAAGCAACGATTCTGGTGGCCACATATGGCTCGTGACATTCACGATTTTGTCTTGGCTTGCTCGGTTTGTGCCACTGGTAAGACTTCCAATCGACCTCCTGATGGGTTACTTCAACCGCTGTCGGTTCCTTCGAGACCCTGGTCCCATATCGCTCTAGATTTCATTACCGCCCTCCCACCCTCTCAAGGGAACACGGTCGTTTTGACTGTGGTGGACCGGTTCTCAAAGGCAGCCCATTTTGTCCCCTTACCCAAATTACCCTCAGCTAAGGAGACAGCGGTAGCCGTCGTAGACCACGTCTTTCGCTTACATGGCCTCCCGATTGACGTGGTCTCTGACAGGGGACCCCAGTTTGTGTCCAAATTTTGGCGAGAGTTTTGTAGATTACTGGGGGCGACTGTTAGTCTGTCCTCAGGGTTTCATCCCCAGAGCAATGGCCAGACCGAGAGAGCCAACCAAGATTTGGAGAGGGTGTTGCGATGTTTGGTGTCCAAGAATCCTTCCTCATGGAGCCAGCAACTCTCTATGGTGGAGTACGCTCACAACACGTTGCCAGTGTCGGCCACGGGCCTTTCTCCATTTGAGTGTAGTGTAGGTTACCAGCCACCTATTTTTCCCAGTCTGGAATCCGAGGTTGCGGTTCCCTCCGCTCACGCCTTTGTTCAGAGGTGTCATCGTACTTGGACGAGAGCCCGTGAGACTCTACTCCAAGTGGGAGCGCGCACCAAGGCCAAGGCCGATCGCCACAGGTCAAAGCCTCCCGTATACGTCGTGGGTCAAAAAGTGTGGCTTTCTACTAAGAACATTCCTTTGCGCACCGTCTCTAATAAGCTTGCACCCAAATTTATTGGCCCGTTTACTGTCACCAAAATCATTAGTCCGGTGGCAGTCCGCCTCAAATTGCCTCCCGCGTACAGGAGGATCCATCCCGCCTTCCATGTGTCTAAAATCAAACCAGTGTTTCATTCTCACATTAATCCGCCTGTCCCGGTTCCTCCTCCACCGCGACTCGTAGATGGGGAGACCACTTATTCGGTTAATCGTATTCTGGACTCTAGGCGGAGGGGACGCGGATTTCAGTACTTGGTGGACTGGGAAGGTTACGGTCCGGAGGAGAGAAGTTGGGTACCTGCTAGAGACATCCTGGATCACTCCCTTATCGATGATTACAATCGACAGGTAGGGGGGCCTGGGAACGCCAGGAGGCGTTCTTAGGGGGAGGGGTACTGTCACGGTAGACGTATTCTCTGTTCCTTTTAGTCTCGTGTTTATGTTGTTGTGTGAGCGCGTGTGTAGTGGGTGTGAGTGTATGACATCACCTGATCCGCTCCAGCTGATCATCATCACTTCACCAGCTGCAAGCAATTCACCCTTCTATAAATACTCACAGTTGTTGTATCATCTTTGTCAGATCGTTTGTTGATGTCCTCCGTGTTGGTGTTCCGGTGTCCTGTTCCTGCCTCGTGTTCCTGCCTCGTGTCCTGTTCCAGTTTCGTCGTGGATTCTCTGTCTTCTCACCGTCACCGTCACCGTCACAGCACGTCTTCACGGATCCTGACCATCTAGTCCCTGCGTCACCCACCATCCACCTGCTTGTACTGTTGACTTGTGACCTAATAAATATTCTTGCACTTGCTTCCTGTCTCATCGAGTGATTATGACATGTAGTGCTTATAAAGGATCAGGACGAGCAGATAAACACATCTACACGTTTAATAATTCAAGAGATGAGGACTAATCATAACTGCAATGTCAAGGGAAGTAAAAATCATGGAAATAAGAAAGATTTTTGTTATAAACTCAACATGTTAATTTTCACTCAGAAATTACTAGTAAATTTCACAATTAATTACAAAGAAAAGTAAAATTAAATGAAATAGTGATATCTTGTAAAATGTACATCAATAAATGACAATTTTGTTTTTACACTGAAGGGTAAGAGCTAACAAAAATATGTTCTAAGAATGCTTTGCTGACATTCCCATTATGTTAATTCTGATTGTTCTCCATTTTAAATACGTTTATGCGAAAGTTAAGGGAACATTCCATTTTAGCATTCTTCAAACACTGTGGGAACGTTACTTTTGAAATTTACATTCCGAAACAAGTTGTAACATTTAAAAATGTTAGACTAACATCAAACTAAATGCTTCAGAACAACGTTCCATGAATGATGTATAACTAATGTTTTACTGCTAATGTTTTGAGAACATTATTAAAGACCAGATAACTTTGAACGAACATTCTGTTAATGTTACTGGAAGAACGTTTGTTCATAACGTTGAGAGAACCTTGACAGAACGTTCCCTGTGAAACCCAAATCACTGTATCTCAAAACTGTGTCGTTTTCTGAATTCCTATCCATCAAAGTTTCATTTGCCAATGGTTATTTGTATTCAATCCAGTTCATTGTATGTAATAATTGTGATTTGCACGCAGGCAATCTATAAACAAGTGTGAAAATCTCCAAAACAGCACACAAGCAACTTACTAGCTAACAGGGAACGTTCTCTCAAGGTTCTCTCAAAGTTATGATCAAACGTTCTTCCAGTAACATTAATAGAACGCTTGTTCAAAGTTATTAATAATGTTCTCAAAACATTAGCAGAAAAACATTAGTTATACATCATTCATGGAACGTTGTTCTGAAGCATTTAGTTTGATGTTAGTCTAACATTTTTAAATGTTACAACTTGTTTCGGAATGTAACATTTCAAAAGTAACGTTCCCACAGTGTTTGAAGAATGCTAAAATGGAATGTTCCCTTAACTTTTGCATAAACGTTTTTAAAACGGAGAACAATCAGTATTAACGTTTACATAACATAATGGGAATGTTAGCAAAGCGTTCTTAGAACATATTTTTGTTAGCTCTTACCCTTCAGTGTAAAAAATGTTTTTTTTTAGTAGTTGTATATAAAGATTATTGATGTACGTTTTACAAGAAATCATTATTTCATTTAATTTTACTTTGACTTTTTTTGTAATTAATTGTGAAATTTACTAATAATTTCGGAGTGAAAATTGCTTCTGCACCTTTTTTTCTTCTGTGTAACAAACATATATTTTTTTAAATATAAAAATTCACAGTTTCATGTAAGTCTAATAAAAAAGTGAAAATATCAACACGGATGCCCTTATTTTCTTTGAAAACAAACCGTACATCTAATTCAGGAAAAAGGTTTTACTGAAAAACAAGATGAAGATACTTTTAGAGTACAGGATTCGTTGCATACTTTATAATGCTAAAACGAATGTTAAGCAAACATGAGCGTATCTCATTCTGCATATGAACAGATGTGTGTATGAGATGCAGAGAGACGACACACACACAGAAGTCCTCGCGGCAGCCAGCCATGTTAGCGGCTTAAACACCAGATCCCATGGAGAAATTTGAAAACCAAATCAATTTGCATGGAGGCTAAATTTCATCAGTCAGTAAAATATTCAAATCCTCCTGAAACATTTGGATTACGAGGGCGATTCAGAACTCATGCCTGTACGTCCCGTTCAACTTCAGTAAAGAGACACACTGTTGTCTCGGTGGTTTTGCTGGATCTGAAATGATGTGACAAACCTGATACTGAACTATGAATCTGGATGAAGACAGAGGAATGAACAGATGTGCAAAGTGACGATACATGGAGAACCAAATGATGAATATGGGCTGTCTCGAGTGATTACGATCTTCATGGCTGATGGGAAGAGCATCTTTTCAGGGTTGCTAGGGAGGTCTGGATGGTTGCTAGGTGGCTGCTTACTAGCCCAAGTCAAAAGAGCTTCCAAATGTGTGAGAAAACAAAGAAAAATCACATATTTTTATTTCTGTTCCAGTTGAAATTGTGGCAAATTATGCAACACAAGAGTGAAAAGTTGTTTAATTGAGTGTATTCAGTATACAGTATGGAAGAGGATTAGGGCCAAGCAATAGTAAAAAACTAAAATAATCTCGAGATTAAAGTCATTAAATTTTGAGGAAAAAAGTCGAAATATAATGTTGAGAATAAACTCATTTTAATTTTGAGAATAAAGTTGTTGTGTTTCGAGAAAAAACTAAAAAGTGTGTGCGAGTGCGTGTGCGAGTGTGTGTTTTTGAGTGTGAGTGTGTGTTTTTGAGTGTGTGTGTGTGTGGATGTGTGATGGATGTGTTTGCACACTTATATCAGAGTATATACTGACAAGGTCAGTGGTCGTCTGCTGAATGAAAGACATTATGTGTGAAGCGACTCTCACTTCCGCAGCTCATATTGATATTCTTGTCTTTATTATACATTTCTCTTCAATGATGGCAAATGTTCCCTCCACTCAATCCACGCATGAACTTCTGCTCAATAGATTTGCCCCGAATGAACTCTTTAATTGTGATTTTCTTTATCGAGTCTTCATCTCTCCTTCTAAACATTAAAAGGGTGTATTTAATATTTCTGGGAATAATTATTTTACTAGATGCAGTCGATGGCTTGTATGAATAATGTGAGCTGTGAAACGCATTAAAGTGTTTATAGTGAAGGTTACAGTCTCTCTGAAACTCATTCAGCTGATAGTGACAGTTTGTGATCATGGAATCATTGAATCATGGAATCATAGAATCATAGAATCATGGAATTATAGAATCATGGAATCATGGAATTATAGAATCATGGAATCATAGAATCATAAAATCATAGAATCATGGAATCTTAGAATCTTAGAATCATAGAATCGTGGAATCATAGAATCATTAAATCATGTGTAAAGTTATAATGGTTTGTGTGTAGAGTCGTGTGTAAAGTTTTAATGGTTTGTGTGTAGAGTTATAATGGTTTGTGTGTAGAGTCTTGTGTAAAGTTTTACTGGTTTGTGTGTAGAGTCATGTGTAAAGTTTTAATGGTTTGTGTGTAGAGTTTTAATGGTTTGTGTGTAGAATTATAATGGTTTGTGTGTAGAGTTTTAATGGTTTGTGTGTAGAGTTATAATGGTTTGTGTGAAGAGTTATAATGGTTTGTGTGTAGAGTTATAATGGTTTGTGTGAAGAGTTATAATGGTTTGTGTGTAGAGTCTTGTGTAAAGTTTTAATGGTTTGTGTGTAGAGTTTTAATGGTTTGTGTGTAGAGTTATAATGGTTTGTGTGTAGAGTTTTAATGGTTTGTGTGTAAAGTTATAATGGTTTGTGTGTAGAGTTATAATGGTTTGTGTGTAGAATTGTAATGGTTTGTGTGTAGAGTTATAATGGTTTGTGTGTAATAATAATAATAATAATAATTCGTTACATTTATATAGCGCTTTTTCTGAGACCTCAAAGCGCTTTACATAGATTGGGGAATCTCCTCAACCACCACCAATGTGCAGCATCCACCTGGATGATGCGACGGCAGCCATATTGCGCCAGAACGCCCACCACACACCAGCTTACTGGTGGAGAGGAGACAGTGATGAAGCCAATCAGTATATGGGGATGATTAGGAGGCCATGATAGAGTAGAGTGATAGAGTTTTAATGGTTTGTGTGTAGAGTTATAATGGTTTGTGTGTAGAGTTATAATGGTTTGTATGTAGAGTTTTAATGGTTTATGTGTAGAGTTATAATGGTTTGTGTGTAGAGTTATAATGGTTTGTGTGTAGAGTTGTATGTAAAGTTTTAATGGTTTGTGTGTAGAGTTATAATGGTTTGTGTGTAGAGTTATAATGGTTTGTGTGTAGAGTTGTGTGTAGAGTTATAATGGTTTGTGTGTAGAGTTATAATGGTTTGTGTGTAGAGTTGTGTGTAAAGTTTTAATGGTTTGTGTGTAGAGTTTTAATGGTTTGTGTGTAGAGTTATAATGGTTTGTGTGTAGAGTTATAATGGTTTGTGTGTAGAGTTGTGTGTAAAGTTTTAATGGTTTGTGTGTAGAGTTATAATGGTTTGTGTGTAGAGTTATAATGGTTTGTGTGTAGAGTTGTGTGTAAAGTTTAAATGGTTTGTGTGTAGAGTTATAATGGTTTGTGTGTAGAGTTATAATGGTTTGTGTGTAGAGTTGTGTGTAGAGTTATAATGGTTTGTGTGTAGAGTTATAATGGTTTGTGTGTAGAGTTATAATGGTTTGTGTGTAGAGTTGTGTGTAGAGTTATAATGGTTTGTGTGTAGAGTTATAATGGTTTATGTGTAGAGTTTTAATGGTTTGTGTGTAGAGTTATAATGGTTTGTGTGTAGAGTTATAATGGTTTGTATGTAAGAGTTTTAATGGTATATGTGTAGAGTTATAATGGTTTGTGTGTAGAGTTATAATGGTTTGTGTGTAGAGTTATAATGGTTTGTGTGTAGAGTTGTGTGTAAAGTTTTAATGGTTTGTGTGTAGAGTTATAATGGTTTGTGTGTAGAGTTATAATGGTTTGTGTGTAGAGTTATAATGGTTTGTGTGTAGAGTTGTGTGTAGAGTTATAATGGTTTGTGTGTAGAGTTATAATGGTTTGTGTGTAGAGTTATAATGGTTTGTGTGTAGAGTTGTGTGTAAAGTTTTAATGGTTTGTGTTTAGGGTTATAATGGTTTGTGTGTAGAGTTATAATGGCTTGTGTGTAGAGTTGTGTGTAAAGTTTTAATGGTTTGTGTGTAGAGTTATAATGGTTTGTGTGTAGAGTTGTGTGTAGAGTTATAATGGTTTGTGTGTAGAGTTATAATGGTTTGTGTGTAGAGTTATAATGGTTTGTGTGTAGAGTTGTGTGTAAAGTTTTAATGGTTTGTGTGTAGTGTTTTAATAGTTTAAAGTTGAAATTGTTGGAAAAAAAGCCCTTTTGCTTCATATGCAATGGGGAATTTCCTACTTCCCACTTCTGAAGTCATAGTTCCGAGTGTTTGCTGTATGAAAGAACTGTTGTCATGGAGACGGTTTATTCTCACCTGTTTCTTATTGAAGAGAAAATGTATTGAAGATATTTCATTCTGAATAAAATGGAGCATCTCGTTCACTGACAAACATATAAACATCATCCATTGCTCTGTTGTCTTTCTTTAGTTCTATCGTTCTTTCTCTCATTCTCTCTATTGTTCTGTCTATCATATAATCTCTTGTTCATTCTATCGGTCTATCATTCTGTTGTTCTTTTTGTCATTATTATTATATCATTCTGTCTATCGTTCTATCTATCATTCTATCATTCTTTCTATCGTTCTATCATTCTAACATTCATTCTATTGTGCATTCTATCATTCTTTCTATCATTCTTTCTATTGTTCGTTCTATCTCGTTCTATTGTTCTATCGTTTTGCCTATCGTTCTTTCTATCATTCTATCTATCGTTCTGTCTATTGTTTGATAGTCCTATCTATCGTTCTATCATTAGATCTGTCATTCTAGCGTTCGTTTTATTGTTCTATCATCTTAATGAAATGTATATGTGTGTGTGTGTGTGTATTTCTGTAATATTGTGCACAGTCTTCACTTGAGGTTCTACTGTATGTTGAGTTTCTCTTGATGTCCAGATGAGTGAAACGTTGGCTGATGTGTTTTTCTCTTTTCTCTGTGATGAGAATAGCAGATGAGCGAGGGACGCATCTCCTCTCCCAGAGAAGCTTACTTTGGCCTTTATCTGATTGAGTTCTTCCACTCCAGTGCGAGGAGCTCGCAGATCCAACGCAAACCTCTTTTACATTATGCTAATTATTTCCCCAAAGAAAGAAACCCGTTCAGACCTGCGGTGTTGAATCCAGGCGTTTTCGAGTCGGACTCTGCGGTTTCTGCTGCGGAGCTTTAGCTTTGGGAATAAAAGAAGACCTCTACACAATCAAGCTTTTGAAAATATGTATTTTCATCAATGGCATGATATCATACAGATGTGAGGGGAATTCTGGCTCAAGCGTAAGGTGCTTTTACATCACCTTGGGTTGTTTGGATGATGATATTATTATTCCTTCCACATTTCACAAGCAGTGGAAATACATTCATAGCACATTATATTAGCAGTTTCTTCAGAAATAACACCTTCATAAAACTCATAATTAGTGCATTCAGAACCGGCTCAGATGCCTCACTCTTAGAAGAAAAGGTTCTATTTAAAGAGTTCCGTCAGGAACTTCATAGATAGAACCTTATACAGTTTTAAAAATAAAGGCTCTTTATTGGCGGCGTTGGTTCCATTGAGAACCTTGAATGTTTTTATTCCACAAAAGGTTCTTTATATTTTTTAAATGTTCTTCACACTAAGAAACACTGATCACCGAAAGGTTCTTTGGGGAACCAGAGATGCTGTGAAAAAGCATTGATATAAGACTGTAAAGGGTTCCTATCATGGGATAATTTTATGGATTTAGTTTTAATTCATTTTTCAATTTATTTGAAATTTCATTGAAACTGAGTCAAGAACCATAGGGTTCAACATAGAACCCCACTGAACCTTTTTTTCTAACATGAATATAGAACTATTACCACCCCCCCCCCCCCATAGTAAAAGGATTGTACCGGGAAGGAACCACTTAAAAGTCCCCCTGTGGTGAAAATCATGCTTTTAATGTTGTTTATATGTGGTGTTTTTAATCTGCTTTAAGACAAAGCATGTGTAAGTTCATAAGTCGACAGCATTGCTGAGTATTTCCTCCTTAAAACTGCAGTGAACCAAAGACAGTCTCAAAAACACGCTTTGAAATCGCTGGTGTTTCTGACGTCACAAACTACCTTGTAACCAATCAGATCAACGTGTGATCGTCAACCAGTGGATCTCTGAGCTGAGTGAGTGAGTGGAGGCGGGGCTCATTTGCATATTCATAGAACCGTGCATACTAAATGAGGCAAGGGTGTCGAGTTACATTCAAGATATTTCAAGGCATGAAGACATTATTTTCAAGGAAAAAACTTTTAAATTTGTAATTTTGGTGATCAACGATGAGTTTTAAGGGATAAAATGATTGAGCGGAACTTTAACAGGGATTTACTGTCATATTTTTACAGTTAAAATCACAATGAATGTTTTTCCAGTGTTCTGAGGGTTTGAGGACACGTGGAGAGACTCTATCATGAATCTGTCTCACTGTATCAGTCATTTCTCTTTCCTCTGGAAGCGAGAGTTGTGTTCACGGCGAGGGTTCTCCTCGGGGTTCTCGTGTGTGTTGAAGGGCTTCGGCTCTCGAGCTTCAGACGAGCTCTTACACACCGCTGAGGTTAAACTGAATTAGGACACTCACATTGGAGGTTTTGTACACGAGTCTGTGTTTGTTTCGGTCGATTGGTGAGAAAGTGGGTTTCTAAACTCCAGCACTCGAGAACGGTCATTATGACCCGGAGAGGACTTGAGTTTTTTTTACTGAAAATGCTACTTAATGTTATTGCTTTGGACTAAAGCCTAATGACTTTATTATCACAGGGTATGGCAACTTTCCTTTTTTTTTTTGATAACTTATTGTATTTTTATTTTTATTTTTTTTCCACCTTGCTACACTTGTAGCAAGATTAGATCTACGGAGTCTTTGTTTGTTTTTAAGTCTCTTTTAAAAACGTATTTGTATAAATGTGCTTTTACTACTTTGTGAAGTATTTAGATTCTTGTGTGTTTACATTTTTTTTTATTATGTTCTTGATTTTATATTTTGCAATGCTCTTAAAATAAGCGCATTAAAACTTTTTTTTTTAAACTTTAGAATTTAAAATTGTTCTTTATTTTCAGTAATTCTTTTTTAAATATAATATTTATATTTAGGTTTTATCTTTATTTCAGTAAACAGAATTTTTTTAATAGTTTTTAATTATCAGTAAATTTGTGCTTTTGTCATTTTTATTAGTATAATTTAACAGATAATATAAATATATTAGAAATATTTCTAAATTGTTTGTTTTATTTCAGTTAGTGGCCATGGTAACAATAAAAATTGATTATTTTAAGTTATCATTTTTGATAAAATATGAATATTTAAGCTTTATTTCAGTATTCAAAAATGCTTTGAATAGTTGTAGATGAAGTATTAGTAAGTTTGTGCTTTTGCCATATTTATTATGTTTTGTTTTTAATAGTTTTATAGAATTATTTATAAATTGTTTGTTTTGTATGAGTTTGTAATTTTGTGCTTCAACTTATTTTAGTTAGTTGCCAGAGGAATTTTTAAAATGACTACTAATGAAACATTATTTAATTAAATTCAATGACAATAAAGTATTCTATTCTATTCTATTCTATTCTATTCTATTCTATTCTATTCTATTCTATTCTATTCTATTCTATTCTATTCTATTCAGCACTGATTCCCATGTTTCTGGAGGGATGCGGTCGGATGTGACGAAGCTCGTGAACTCCGCGTGTAGAACACGAGACCCCAGTTAATGAGAGCCTGAGTGGATGTGCCATAAAGAGAATAAGAAATCAAATGAAGCGGAGAGAAAGAGATGTGGAGTCTCATATGAGTCCCTCTCATTACGAGGCACTTGCATTGATTTCAGAGACGTGGGATTTTTCCACTGGATGTGTCCGGGAATATTGCTGCTCCATTACCCTGAAGAAACCATGAAACTATAGGCTACTCTATCATTAATCCCCATTCATGGCCTTGAAAATGGTTTTTGTTTCCACACTGGCTTCCACACATTTTAATTTTAGTGTAGTTTGTCATGCACTTTTGTCATTTTTATTAGTTTTAAGTTATAAAAACTAAAAACATTTTTTTTAGTACTTTTATTAGTACTTTATACTAGTAATTTCCGTACAAGCCATTTTAGTAAGGCAAATTTTAAGTGATTCCTTTTTAATCTAATATTTCTGTTTTATTTCACCTTTATTTCAATTAAAATTGAGAAGAGTTAGAGTGAAGAGAACTCTCTTTCCACACTAAAATATTTTAGTAATATTTATATACCAATATAAATTTTTAGGTTTTTTTTTGTTTATAAACTTTAATTTTTATTTTTCCATTTTAATTTTAGTGTAATTCTTGCTTTTTTTATGGTTTTAAAATATATATTTTAATTATTTTAGTTTTATTTCATCTTGTAATTTTAAGTGTATTAATTAAGTGTATTAAGTGTATTAAGTGTTTGTAATAGTTTTAGTTTTTTTAGCATTTTTTACTATTTTAGTAATATTTATATAGCCAATTATTATAGTTGGTCTTCATTTTGTATAATATTTATAAAATATTTGTATAATATTTGGAATTGCTTTTATTTTTTTATTTTCAGTGTTCATTTTAATTTTAGTGTAATTTGTTTTTACTGGTTTAATAAAAGTATTTCTAAATTATTTTAGTTTTATTTCCGTTAGTAATTTTACTACTTCAACTTATTTCAGTCAGTTGACAAGGCAACTTTTTTTTTTTTTTATGATCTAAAATTTCTGTTTTATTTAATCTTTATTTCAAATAACACTGATGATGAAGCTGTCAGTTTTCAAATGTATTTAAGATTTTAAATTTAAGACTACAATTTCAGTATTTCTACTTCAGAGTTGCATGTTTAAGACATGTGTTGCTTGTGAAATTTTTACCATTTTTTCAGTGTAAAGGCAAACCTGATGTTAGACAATCATGCGGTTCTTCCGTTTCAACAAAGAAATATCCCGATAACCAGCTGAGAGACCGTAAACGATGCCAGCTTTTGTTCTGCAGTTGTTCTGATGTCTGTTGAGTTTTCATGTTGCATTCTGCTGCACTTTTATGATTATAGAGCTGCATTTCTGCACAGAAAATAAAGGTATTTCTGTCATTAAAGGCAGCAGATTTCTGAAACAGGCCTGATTCTGCAGATCTATAAGGTTGGTTATTCTACAGTGGACTGTTAAACTGGTTTTCCTGTGTTTTTATCGACGTCTGCTCTTCCCTCCACAGTTTCTAATGTAACCGCGAGCTCAAAGCTTTACAGACGCTTCTCCCTGTGGATCTGGACCTCTCCTCCAGACTGTACACTGGAATATATGATTTTTCGAATTTGTAAACAAAGATTATTGAAATACACTTTATTAATGATTTATACTACATACAGGCGAGCAGATGAGCCCATAATATGAACGTAATGATTCAATATAATGGTTTTCTATGCAAGAAACTGGGTTCATCTGCTTATGAATTGTAATATGTTTTACAAGAAAACCCTATTCATCTTTCTTTAGTGTGTATTGTTGTTATTTGAGCATGAAAAAGCTCCAGTTCTCTATATCAGTGTCAGTGTTCCTGAACTCCTGAAACGCCTCCATTGTAGTCTTGAGTTTCTTCCGGGAACGAACACGTCACAATATTCCTCATTATAATAATTAATGCGCAGAATAAAGGGGCGGGGCCTGGTTGAGTTAGTTAGTAGTGTGTTAAACTGGCGGTTATGGTAAGGGGCGGGACATTTCCCCAAACACACTCGAAGTGCTCGACCAATCACAACACACTGCTCCAGCTGACCAATCAGAGCACAGTGTGCTTTTCAGGAGGAGGGGCTTCATAGAGACAGGAAGTAAACAGAGCATTACTGACAGACTGGGAAGAGAGGAGCCGCAACAATGGAGAATATGAGGAAAATAATCAACATTCAAGCAGGAAAACCTGTTCTAGTAGAGACCAAACACAACATTAGGCATTAAAGGGCATAATAATGCATGATCAGCAACTCAAATCATCATACAAATAACGCTTCTCACATGAAGTGCACGAGAACATCGACTCACAACTGGTTTAGTTTGGTCTTCACTAATGTAACATGATGCATTCATAAAAGCACAAAAGCAAACACTGGCAAAATCAATGTTCAGTTAAAGTGGATTTGATTTGGTTTTAATTCAATAACTATTTTTGGAAACACTTTACAATAAGGTTCATTAGTTAACTAGGTTTTAATAAAGTATTACTAAACGTTGAAATGAACATTTACGGAGATTAATAAATGCGGTGTAAGTGCAGTTCATTATTAGTTCATGCTAAGGTTGTTAACTAATGAACCTTATTGTAAAGTGATTTTTAATTGATACTTTAACAAATATGCATATGTATTAATCAAGATTTCTCTCACTTCATCCAGCATTTGGATAGTTTTCTTCACGAAGCCTTTAAAATGCCGTGTGTGTGTGTGTTTTGGAACAGAGCCGTTGAGTAACAGTTCAATTATGAGCTTCAGTGAATATGAAGTGTAATCTGATGTTAAACTCATAACTGAGGCCAGCAGTGACTCTCATGCTCGCTTTTCAAGCTCAGTTTGTGGAAGATCAGCTGTGTTTGTAGAACCAGAAACCACAGTCAAAGCGCCGTCCTCGATGAAGGACATTACAGCACAGTTTTAAAGGTTTGAAGGACAAAAACTACTAAGAAAAGCAAAAAAATCTTAAATTTAGTTTGTTTTTGAAATTGACAAATAGTTTTATTAGGCATAAACCATTTTTTCCATTATTATTTTATTAAGATACACGGCATTTATTTGATCAAAAATACAGTAAAAATTATGAAATATTATTCTAATGTAAATCAGCTGTTTTCTATGTGAATATATAGTAAAGTGTAATTTATTCCTGAATGTTCAGCATCATTACTCCAGTCTTCAGTGTCACATGATCCTTCAGAAATCACTCTAATATGATGATTTGATGATCAAGAAACATTTATGATTATTATCAGTGTTGAAAACTGTCATATTTTTGTGGAAACTGTGATACACTACCATTCAAAAGCTTGGGGTGAGTAAGATTTAAAAATAAATAAGTAATTAATACTTTTATTCATCAAGGACGCATTAAATGGATCAAAAGTGTCATTAGAGACGTTTATAATCTTACAAAAGATTCTATTTTAAATAAATGCTGTTCTTTTGAACTTTCTATTCATCAAAGAATCCTGAAAAATAAAATGTATCAGTCCACTTTGATAAGGCTCGTCTGAAGTATGTTGAAATGAATGCAGACTGATTATGATTCATATTGCAATCAAATTTAATACAAAGAATCTATATTTTCAAATGACTCTGACTGTAAAAAAAACAAAGCGCTAGGTATGGTTAGGTTATGGTTAGATAAGGTTATGGTAAGGTAAGGTAAGGTAAGGTAAGGTTATGGTAAGGTAAGGTAAGGTAAGGTAAGGTAAGGTAAGGTAAGGTAAGGTAAGGTTATGGTAAGGTAAGGTAAGGTAAGGTTATGGTAAGGTTATGATAAGGTAAGGTTATGATAGGTTTATGGTAAGGTTATGGTAAGGTTATGGTAAGGTTATGGTAAGGTAAGGTTATGATAGGTTTATGGTAAGGTTATGTAAGGTTATGGTAAGGTTATGGGCTGAGTTTCCCGATAACGTTGTCTCTTAGCGCGCTACGAAGACTCTTAAGGTATCACTTAACTGAAGGTATACCATTTCTAGGCGTGTTCCCCGAACCATACCTTAGGAAGCTGCTTAAGATATCCTTTCTTACGTGCGACGTTACCCGGCGCTGTCCGTGGCGATGGTGCTGAATTGGTTGATATCGATGGCTCGAGAATCAATTATTCTCTCGTGCAGGGGCTGTTTATGTGAGAAAGCGGTGTTCTTTATAAAAGAAGCACTTCAGAAATAGTTGAAATTGCATTTATTAGGACTCATGGGATAGCCTATTATAAAAAATAACCCAAACTATAATAGCCTATAGGCTAATAGCCTTGCCTACATATTTTAAAATTGTATCATATATTGCTGCCATAATAACCATTTCAATTATTTATGTGCTTTCTTCTCTTTCCCATTTTTGTTCGCTGAGGTGGAGCTGCGATGAAATATTGTTCTTGTAAATAGTTTCCAGCATTTCAGTAATAAAAGTGTACGTCATGTACGGTGCTCGGCAGTGATCAAAAAGGATTTAAACAGTGGATTTTAAATCTCTTCTTGTAAACTCGGAGATGTGGATTCAGACGGCAATTAAATTAACGTAGGCTACGACCTGTTTGTCAAAAAACAGTAGGTACTAATTTGGCCAGGGATTTTTACGCGGGTTGGGTGAGAAAAACACTGATATTATGGATTCGGACGGCACTAAAATAACCGACTTACTGTACGAGCCCATGAGAAACAATATTAGCGTCCGAATAGGACTTAACTGACAGTAGCCTATGCTTTCACTGGCA
>NC_137133.1:38205449-38207949 GCF_949319135.1 Squalius cephalus
ACAGCTAATCTGACACTGCATTGTCAAATTTTAGTAACTGATCATCTGACGGTGCATAGCAACACCCTAGCAACCTCCCAAAACACTGTTGTAACTGCTAATCTGCCACTGCATAGCAACACCCTAGCAACTACCGAGAACATCTTAGTAACTGCTAATCTGCCACTGCATAGCAACACCCTAGCAACTACCGAGAACATCTTAGTAATTGCTAATCTGATTGCGCATAGCAACACCCTAACAACCACTCAGAACACCTTAGTAGCTGTTAATCTGACGGTGTATAGCAGTGATCTCAAACTCAATTCCTGGAGGGCCACAGCTCTGCACAGTTTAGCTCCAACCAGCTCCAACTCACACCTGCAAGGAAGTTTCTAGTAATCCTGAAGACTTGATTAGCTGGATCAGGTGTGTTTGATTAGGGTTGGAGCAAAACAGAGCTGTAGCCCTCCAGGAATTGAGTTTGAGATCACTGGTGTATAGCAACACTCTAGCAACCACCTAAAACATCTTAGTAACTGCTAATCTAATGATGTATAGCATCACCCTAGTAACCACCCATAACACCTTGGTAACTGCTAATTTGATGGTATATAATAAACACCTTAGTATCCACCAGAACATTTTAGTAACTGCTAATCTGACGGTGCATAGTCAAATTTTAGTAACTGCTAATCTGACGGTGCATAGCAACACCCTAGCAACCTCCCAAAACACTGTTGTAACTGCTAATCTGGCACTGCATAGCAACACCCTAGCAACCTCCCAAAACACTGTTGTAACTGCTAATCTGGCACTGCATAGCAACACCCTAGCAACCACAGAGAACATCTTAGTAATTGCTAATCTGACACTGCATAGCAACACCCTAGCAACCATCCAGAACATCTTAGTAACTTCTAATCTGACAGTGCATAGCAACACCCTAACAACCACTCATAACACCTTAGTAACTGTTAATCTGATGGTGCATAGCAACACCCTAACAACCACAAAAAAACACCTTAGTAACTGTTATTCTCTCAGTGTATAGCAACACCCTAGGAACCACCAGAACATCTTAGTAACAGCTAATCTGACACTGCATAGCAACAACCTAGCAACCTTCCAAAACACCTTTGTAACTGCTAATCTGGCACTGCATAGTAACACCCTAACAACCACTCAGAACACCTTAGTAACTGCTAATCTGACGGTGCATAGCAACACCCTAACAACCACTCAGAACACCTTAGTAACTACCAGAATGCCTTAGTTACTAACTGCTAAGATGGTGGTGCATAGCAACACCCTGGACTTTCAAGCACGACCCCGCCCAGTCAATATCAAAGTTTCTCTTGATTAACCTTCTTTTTCTGTTTGCAATTACTTATCATTGTTACAAGTTAAGTCGTCTTTATTTCTATAGCTCTTTATACAATACAGATTGTTTTAATGAAGCATCTTCACAGCGATCAACAGGAAAATGATGCAGTTGTTCAGCTGAAGTCAGTTCAGTGTTGATTCAGTTCTGTTCTTTAAAGATCCTCAATTATTAATTTAGTTAATTTCATCTATGAAGCAGTTCTGCAGAAAACAGTGATGTCATCATCAGCTCGGTTCAGTCAGATCAGTAATAGAGTTGAATATTAAATGTCCCCAACTAAGCAAGCCAGAGGCGACAGTGGCAAGAACACAAACTCCATTAGTGACAGAATGGAGGAGAAAACCTTGGGAGAACCCAGGCAGTTCTGTCACACTAATCTGGTGCATTGTATATATATTTGATCTCTTTAGTTATGAAACTGATATTACAGCATGTGTCTCCACAACATCATACTTCATACAGTTCGCTCGAGATGTATTGATTTCTGTTTCTGAAGGGATTACGGTGCGGCGGCTTCTGTATTCCATAATTCAACACCGCCGGGATCAGTGTGTTTGGATGTTGCTTGGATAGGAGTGATCACATGTTTTATTTATTGCTGGAAAAAAAATTGTGTGTAACAGCAGGAAAGTACACATTGTGGAATCGAATAAGAATATAAAACAGTCCCGACTGATTGCATGAGCTGTGCTCAGAACTGTTGTAGAATCGCTGATATACACCTTCATTGAATTATTAATGGTGTTGGCTAATAGAACCATCACGATTCCTGTTGATTTAAAGCCTCTAAATCTAAATATTAAAGTTGAGCGTGTGCGTCGTCCGGCAGAGTTTGTTCTCGGGACGAATGACTACATAGCAACACAATGTTTTCAGCCATTTATACAAATAAAGGTAATTGTGTCTATCTCACAACTTTTTTTTTTTTATAAAGAAATTAACATGCAATTTTGAAAGAAAAAAAGAAGCGAGAATAGCAATTATATAAAATCAGAATTGCATAGTTATTGCCCAGTAAACAATTACCGACTTTCAGTGTTGAAATATGGCTGAAAATAAGTCGGACTGTTTGACCACGTGTTTTCAACTGATCATCTAAGACACGATAAGTCTGTCATACATGCTAAAATAACG
>NC_137133.1:38215449-38270449 GCF_949319135.1 Squalius cephalus
TAGAAACCACTCATAATGTCTTAACTGTGCCCTAGCAACCACCCTGAACACCTTAACAATGCCATAGCATCCACTCATTACACATTAGCAATGCCCTAGAACACCTTAGCAACACCCTAGAACACCTTATCAACACCCTAGCAACCACTCATAACACTCTAATATTGAAGCAGTGAGTTTTGCGTAGGCTCTTCCAAAAATTTAAAATTCTAGTTGGTTTAGATCCTCTTTCCTAGATCATGCAGATGTTTATCATAGATCCCTTTTTTTTTTTTAGAAGTATAATCTTTAAGGAGTAAGTTTGCTGTGGTGTGTGTTGTGTAAGCTGATGTCTGTCTGTAGCTCTTCTTGATTCTCCTTGAAATGCATCTTGAAAGCGTGTTTGGTTATGGTGTGAGATCAGTCCCGCAGACTGAAGGGAATGACACTGTCACGAAGGATTTGCATGTGTGCTTGGCACTTGAAATGGATGAACAGAGAATCGCAAAACGGTGTCATAAACTGTGTCCCCCTCCTCCACGGTTAAAAATAGATCTTAAAGGCGAAGGGTTGCAGTGTTTTAGATGCTCAGGATCAGATACTGTCCGGAATCTGTGTTTAATGTTCAGAGTTTGACTTCCTGTAGAGGCCGTTTCAGATCCGTGACCGTACGAGATGTGTGTGTGCGCTAGTGCACGGCAAAATTTTCTTACTTAGTAACTTAGTTTTCAGTCCAAATATCTTGCCTTAGAAAGATTCACTTAATGCAAAATGCCTCTTTCAGCCAATTATAGATTTCTTGTTCAGCACATTTTTATTTTAGTAGCTATATTCTGAAGGTTGTATATAGACCTCAACACACAAAACTCAAGAACGGCAGAAACCACAAATGTAAAAATTCGAGCTCTTAAAGGCGCAATATGTAATATTTTTGCATTAAAATATCCAAAAACCACTAGAACAATGCTATATATTTTGTTGACGTGTATATTTACATTATCACAAATGTTTCCAACAATGTTTAAATCCAGAGAAATCTGCTATTTTAATCAGTATAACGTCCGCTTGTCAATAGCCCCTTTCACACAGCAATCCCAGTAAATTACCGTAAAATTACGACTTTAATTTATTAAATAATACGTTTTATCTATAAAGCACCTATCCCAAGCTCAAAGTCACTATACAAGAAGATGACAAAAACACATTAGTATGCATCACACATAGCACATATACATATACAAATATCTAATAATCTTCACTCTGCGTTCCCACAGATCACTTTACCGTAATTTACCGGTAATGTTACAACTTCCCTTACTAGCAAATTGCCGGAACCAATTCACCAGTATTTTTGAAAACTTCCTGTTCACACATGATCTTTTACTGGTAATTTAACGGTAATTTACCAGTAAAGACGGTATGTGTGAAAGGGGCTAATAACGTCATATCTGCGTTACCCTTGATTTACCGCGAATGCCATGTTTGTACCATTCCCTCAGAGACAATGCTATTTTGTCAAGTGTCTAATATAGCCACAGTAAAACTGCATTTTCTCTCACACAATAAAATGAATTGCATGTCATTTAGCAACACAAGTCATCGGAGTGTCTCATCGCAGCTGAGCGAGCGAACGCAAACAGTAACGTCATAACTTTCAGCACACTCAGATGTCATTTTAGTGTGATTGTTTTGATCAAGTGAAACAGCACTGCGTTACCCAACAATTTTAATTCATCAGATAAACTGACCTGGATGAGTTCAAATGAAATAAAAATAATGTAAATTTAAGTGATCAAACGTAACTGTAACAAAGTTGAAATTCAGGAAAGTAAGAGGTGAATGTTAAATGTAATCGTAACTTTAATTGTAAAATAAACATAAACAACAAAACGAAATGAGCGGCAACTGCGGTATATTAGCGTATTAAAAACAGCAGGGTGAAATGTCCTGTAACATTCCTAAAACTTTAATACCATGAACATGATTTCTGCCCGAGTCCCGTCCTATTGCAGTGGAGTGGAGATGAAGACGACCCATAATTCAACACTCATTAGAGCATCATCAAGCTACGCCTTTGTTTTCAATAAGTGACCTCTAGTGGACAAACTTACACACTGTGGGCCCTATTTTAACGATCTGAAATGCAAGTATCAAGCGCGAAACGCAAGTAACTTTGTGGGCGGGTCTCAGGCGCTGTTGCTATTATACCGGCGGGATAAATGACTCTTGCGCCCAACGCAAATCTAAAATGTGTTGGTCTGAAGTCGCTTCATTATTCATAGGTGTGGTTTGGGTGTAACATTAAAAAAAACAATCAGAGCGACATCTCACATTCCCTTTAAGAGCAGGCGCGCTTGTTCCATGGCGGATTGCTATTATAACGGCGGATTTGCCAGTTCACAGCCGAGGAGACCGGCGTTCTCGTCAGGGCCGTAAAACACAGAGAAGTGACATTGGGGATGGAGAAACACACACAGATTAGCTTCGGTTAAACAGGCGTATGATAATTTGGGTAAATGTGTAAGCTAGATTTATGCCTATTTTTTCACATCTTCATGGATACAACAATGATTTCCCTCGTGTGGTAATATTGTTCCTTGTAATAATGTATGGTTTTCTAAAAATGAAAACTGCTGCTTCTGTGTAGATGAGAGAAGCAAAGTGTGTGTGTTTTGTGCTCACACTACATTGATTATGGCCAAGCATGCGCCCTTAAAATAGCATCTGAATAACATGCGCAACGCGTAGGGCTGGGCGATATGGACCAAAAGTCATATCCCGATATATTTAGGCTGAATATCGATATACGATATATATCCCGATATTTTTTCCGCAAAGTGAGAGCAAATGTTCAGTCAAAGTCAAAGCCAAATATGACATGTTAAAAGTAGTTTTATTGAAACTAGCTATTTCAGTGAACAGTTGCAAAATCAAATGATTAAATAATAAACAGGTTTCTTCACCTTAGGTCTGCACGATTATGACAAAAATCATAATTGCCAATTATTCCCTTCGAATTGTTATTTGCGATTTATTAATTATGATTATCAAAGTTTACATTGAATATATATAAACAAATTTTGTGTAAACATGTTATAATTTGCCTATATACACACACACACACACACACACACACACATATATATATACTTTTCCCCTTTACTTAACATGAATTGTAAGAATATGACTAATAGTAAAGACTAGTACTAATAAATAAACATTAGGCCTATGCTAAAGCTATTAAATAGCAGTCCCAAACTAGTTTTTGTTAATACAATGTTGGTATGAGCCACTAGTCATTTAAAAATATAAAAAATAACACAAAGAAAAATAGTGGCATTTTGGGGTTAATATGGAAACGACAGTTACCATGGTGAATACACAATATTAACAATAACTGTTAATGAAACATGGAAACTGCTCCTGGTGAATAGAATGAAAATCATACCTGCATTACTTTTATTTCGTGTAATTTACAACGTAACGGCGTTGCATGCTCGTAATTTCTTTTGCACTTGATCATTGAGGCGATACAGCGCGCGCCGCTGCATTTGCGCGTGCAGTTGAAGAGTGTGCGCTCCGAGCACAGGATAACGGCTGACAGGACAAGAAAGTCCGTTTTTCTGAGGTGAAAGACTTTATTTCAGCGTACACTTATGTCACTGCCTGGTAGTTCCTATTGTGCTGGGTTTTCTGAAGTAGTCATGATTCGCCTCTCATAACATGCTCTAAACACGCACGCAAAGTGGAAAAGGAGGAGCGGGGGCGCGGGGAGCAGAGCGCAAATTTGAACTATATCGATATATGCGATATGGTCTAATTTCATATCGCATTTAAAAATATATCGATATATTTTTTATATCGATATATCGCCCAGCCCTAGCAACGCGCCACTGACTTTAGACGAGGTTTCTCCTGGTCAGTGGCGGAATTGTTTTCTGAAACTGCAAAATAGCACCAGGGAACGTTTGCGCCGGAACACGCCTCCTCTTTTCCCTGAACCGCCCCCGGGAGCGCAAGTTCATTCCCTAATTTACCAACGTGCGTCTGTGGAGGGAAAAGTCCGCTGTGCGCGGGTGAGAAATAGGAATGAAACATGCGTCGGTGAACAAAGTCAATTGCGCTGGGTGCGAGATAGGGGCCCTGTGCCTTTAACATCACAACACAAGAAATAACTAACCTTTATAACAAAAAACAACAACAAAAGTTTCAGCAAAAGTCAGCTATACAATAATCCCTATAACAGTAACAGCATGATTTATTCATGCCGCACTGCATGCTGGGAACTCACAAACCCATAACGTTTTAGCAGGAGTGCTCAGTGGAAATGGCTTTGTTCAGACGGATGTGTTTGACAAGTTGGGAAAACATTTGGGCGAATTCTGTTGGGTTTTTAATCCAGCCTTTTGTGACTCAAAGGGTAAACTTGAACATATTTTGTAACACTTTATTTTACAGTGACATAAGACATATAACAGTAAATTATGCATAATTACATGCAACTTACCCTCAACCAAATCATAATCCTACCTTAACCCTATAGTAAGTACATGTAATTAATTAATATTACTCAGCACTTAAATGTATAATTACACTGTAACAATGACACCTTAAAATAAAGTGGGCAGCACTTTATTTTAGTGTCCTTGTTATTATGTTACATGTACTTACCATAGTAATAATAGTAAATTATGCATAATTACGTGCAACTAACCCTCAACCAAATCATAATCCTACGCTAACCCTATACATGCTGTTAATTAATATTACAATGACAGCTTAAAATAAAGTGTAAGCTATATTTTTTTATAGCGCATTAACATGAAGTCTTGTAGATCTGCTGCATGAAATCTTCATATTAATGAGTCTAAAGAGCAGGCTTTAGGAGTCACATTCTGCTAATGAGTTGAGTTAATTGGTCAGTGCAGAGGTGAAAGCTGGCAGGAATAATGAAGTCTTGTCAATGTTGGTCTCGTTGGGAACATCTGTCTTGTGGAGGTGTGTCAGGCTGACTCAGGCTCCGGCGTCTCTACAGGCTTATTGATTTTCAACATCAAAATCAGCAGCTACAGAAAGTTTCATGGGTTGAGCCGCGAACAGAACTTCTCGTTTGGAAGATGAACACTGGTGTTGATGAAACTGCCGTAAATGATCAACGTTATTTAGATCTCATTTTGGTGCTCTTGAAGAATCATTATTCATAAAATACTATGAGTACATAAAAACAGATGCAGTTCAAAAAGGGGTCGACTAAAATTGTCCGGGTCAGATCTTTCTGTTTCACTGATCGGCCTGTGGCTGTGTTTGACTGACAGGCGGAGGAATGACAGCTAATTACGCCACTAGCAGATTCTAAGTGTTGCTGTCTCCCAACTAAAGGAAGTGACATCACCGGAGGCTGGTGAAAACTACCCAGACTGCCTCCAAAATTAGCCGTCCTAAAGTGTGACCACACATCTGATGGCAGCTTCATAACATCTGCTTCATCAGGAACTTCAGAATCTCTGGGTGGTTGCTAGGGTGTTGCTAATTATGAGTGGTTGTTAGGGCGTCGCTAAGGTGTTCTAGAGCATTGCTAATGTGTTCTTGATGGTTGCTAGGGCATTGCTAAGGTCTTCTAGGGCACTGATAATGTATTCTGGGTGACTGCTAGAGTATCACTAAGATGTTATGAGTGGTTGCTAGGGCGTTGCTAAGGTGTTCTAGAGAATTGCTAATGTGCTCTTGATGGTTGCTAGGGCGTTGATAAGGTCTTCTAGAGCACTGATAATGTATTCTGGGTGACTGCTAGAGTGTCACTAAGATGTTATGAGTGGTTGCTAGGGCGTTGCTAAGGTGTTCTAGAGCATTGCTGATGTGTTTTTGATGGTTGATAGGGCATTGATAAGATCTAGAGCACTGATAATGTATTCTGGGTGACTGCTAGGGTGTCACTAAGATGTTCTGGGTGGTTGCTAGGGCGTTGCTAAGGTCTTCTAGAGCATTGATAAGATGATATGGGTGATTGCTAGGGTGTCACTTAAGTGTTATGAGTGGTTGCTAGGGCGTTGCTAAGGTGTTCTAGAGCATTGCTAATGTGTTCTTGATGGTTGCTAGGGCGTTGCTAAGGTCTTCTAGAGCACTGATAATGTATTCTGGGTGACTGCTAGAGTATCACTAAGATGTTATGAGTGGTTGCTAGGGCGTTGCTAAGGTGTTCTAGAGAATTGTTAATGTGCTCTTGATGGTTGCTAGGGCGTTGATAAGGTATTCTAGAGCACTGATAATGTATTCTGGGTGACTGCTTGGGTGTCACTAAGATGTTCTGGGTGGTTGCTAGGGCGTTGCTAAGGTCTTCTAGAGCATTGATAAGATATTCTGGGTGATCGCTAGGGTGTCACTTAAGTGTTATGAGTGGTTGCTAGGGAGTTGCTACGGTGTTCTAGGGCACCAATGAGGTATTCTGGGTCATTGTTAGGGTGTTGCTAAGGTGCTATGTGTGGTTGCTAGGGTGTTGCTAAGGTGTTCTAGAACACCGATTATGTATTCTAGGTGATTGCTATAGGGCAGGGATGGGCAACTTCGGTCCTGGAGGGCCACTGTCCTACAGAGTTTAGCTCCAACCCTGAAAAAATTACCTGCCTGTAATTTTCTATTAATCCTGAGGACCTTGATTAGCTTGTTCAGCTGTGTTTGATTAGGGTTGAAGCTAAACTCTGTAGGACAGTGGCCCTCCAGGACCGAAGTTGCCCATCCCTGCTATAGGGTGTCACTAAGGTATTATAAGTGGTTGCTAGGGCATTGCTACAGTGTTCTAGAGCATTGATGATGTATTCGTTCTGGCTGGTTGGCTACTGAGCATAAGAGACTTTTTTCTAAAACTAACAATTTTTACCAACATCAAACTTTTGAACAGGGGTGTATATTTGTATTTGTCTCACAATATTCTTCTTGGATGGATTACTTTTACAGAGCCTGTCCCAATGCATTCTGGGATTGACTTAATAGGATGCTGCCTATGTTTTAGAACAGAGATGGAGAAACATGACCATCAAAAGCGGCATATTTCCTTTATAAGGTAGCAGAAAGTCAGCTTCATTTCTATAGCGCTTTATACAATGCAGATTGTTTCAAAGCAGCTTCACAGTAATAAACAGGAAAATAATCAATTATTTAGCCAAAAATATTTAATTAGCAAACATGCTGCCATTTGAATTCTGTGGGAATATGCGGGATTGAGCCCGAATTGCACGAAGGATTCTAAATAATATGTCAGTTTCCAGCCAGAAGATAATTCACACATTTCTGATAAACATAAGCAGCTTCAAAGCAGGATCTGAGCCATATGCAGTCATACAGAGACCTGCGTTTACTCACACACATGCGAGGTTCACACTCGCTGACATATGTGCATTATTGATGCTCTCCGCTCATAAGACTGAAACACAGAAATGATCTGATGAATAAATGATCGGGATACAGACTGAGCTGATGAGCAACTGCAGGTCTGCTCAAAAATATACTGAGATAACTAGAAGGCATCACAAATACGCATGAAGCTGGTTTCCAAATGTATCCAACATTCCTTTGAGCACATTCAACCCTCTGGTGCTCTTCGGTCATTTTGGACTGAAACATTTTACGTTTTGTGTTTTTAGAATTTTTTTCTTCATTAGAATGGTACGAAACTTGGTAAAGGTTTTGGCACTTGCTGTGTGAACACAAATAAATCATGGACATGATTCGAAAAGGTTTAATGGTCCTGTAAAAAATAGTCACACTTGCTCCTCGCGGTCTGAAATGAGCGCATTGGAAATGAATTGGAAATGAATTTCCTCTAGTGGAAGCGTTTGGTACTGCAGCCGAACACACTCTCACTGAAAGATCATTTATGGAGATATCAACCTTGTTTAGGTTTATGGCTTTTATTTTCGTGCAGTTTTAGAGTAAAACTATATATAATATATATATTGCATATAAAAATTGAAAATAGTATTTTTGTGCATTTTTCATAACAATACACATAAAATTCTGTAACTTTTTTTAAGTTCACTTTTTTAAACTTTCTTCACTTCAGCAATAATCTGCCAAGTGTCGTCTTTGAACAGAGATCAAACTTCAGTCTGTTGCTCTAAAGATTTACCACAGTTTAAGTTGGAAATTTATGCTCAAAAAGTGAATAAATGGATTATAAATACAGCGTAAATATAATTTAGTACCATCAAATCCCCTAAAAATACAAAATATTAAATAAAAACACTGAACTAAAATATAGTACATTAATTTCATTGAAATAAAAATAAAAATTCTGTCATTTTTGACCGACATGCGAAGAGCACCAGTGTTCTTCATGGAGACATTAATACTCATGTGTTGCTGCTAAAATAAGGGGTTTGAAACAGAATCAATGATGTGTACTTCTGTTTTTTCTCTTATGGGCTTCAGATGCATGTCTTTGTGAGCATCAGTACTCACTTAATAATGTTGGGTTAAAAATAACCCAATGGGGTGGTTAAACACCTTCCCAACTGTGGGTTATTTTAACCCAATACAACTTTTTTTATTTATTTATGACATTATTTTAATAAATAAAATACACTTTGTTTGGAAAAATATAACAATAAAACAATAAATATGTCTCAACAAATATATTTTTGAATTTATAAACTAAATATTGGGGAGTCTAGAATTTAATGTAAATATACATAATTGTGTACATAAATTCAAAACACACAAGAGTACATACAACATACGTATTTAACCCCACAGCCGGGTTATTACTAGAAATTACCCAACGATTTTAAAAATGACCCAACATTTTTGGAAAAATAACCCAACAGAGTGACCCAATATGTGTAACCCAATGGTTGGGTTAAAAAATTAAAACCCAACATTTTTTTCTACTGTGTATAGGCTTTGTAAAAGATCAGGTTCATTATTGTGTTCATTCTCATGTGTCTTTCCCTGTTCACTCTCACAAACTTTCTCTGAAGGGCGAACGTGGATTTCAAGCAACTTCGTAAAACAAAACGTCAATGCAAATGAAACGCAGCATCTGTGAGGAAGATCTGCCGTAATGACTCTTTAATTGAGCCGTACCTGATGGATGCGGATAAAGCTCGTCATTAGCTTTCTCATCAGTCTCTCTCGGGTAGAGCTGATCGTTTTAGACGCATTGTTTCCCGCGTCTCTGTTGATCTGAATGAAGCTGATGGGAACGTTTTGTATTCATACGCTTGTTGGAGTGTAATTGTGCTAAATAAACCATTCATTCAAAGTTGAACTTTTTTTGCTTCTGTATGTGTTGAATACAGTGAATCTGAAGAAGTGTTTTTACCATAAAAAATCAAGGCCTTTTTCTAGGACAATTAGCATGTTTTTTTTTTTTTTTGCATTGTGAGATTATTTTAAAAAGATGTACAGTGATTACAAAAGAAATGTACAAGAATAAATTTTCTTTTATAATCACTGCGTCATTTAAAAATAATCTCACAATGCAAAAAATTAAAATAAAATAAAATAAATAAAATCCCAGATTAATAATGTAGTGATTACAGGAGAAAATGTATTCTTATTACTTTGATACAATTGTTTTATACTAAATATATATTTTTAAACAGTACAGCAAATTTTAACATGATTTGGAATTTAAAATATTTATTTATTTATTTATTTGTTTGTGCATTACTCAAACAAATCTTTTCAGATTTTAAATAGGCTTTAATTTCTTTTAATAGCATTACAATTTTAATAAACAATTGTTAAATTCTCTTTATTTTGGGGTAAAATGTGACCTGGACATTTCTTGAAAGTTTTTGTTAGACACTGTAAAAAATAAAGTATTTCTGTCTCGTTTTCCAGCACAAACATCTAAACATTCTGAAATCAAGATACATTTACTGGAGAAGCAAATGACTGAAGATATTGAGTCTTGTTCACTGAAAAAAGCACTGAAACAAGAACAAATATCTGCCAGTGGGGTCGGAAAAATAAATGATTTTTTCTGATTATTTTTCTGACTCCATTGGCAGATATTTGTTCTTATTTTAAACACAAACTCACTTCATTTTTATATATTTTTCAGAAAACAAGACTTAATATCTTCAGTCATTTTGCTTCTCATTGATTTAAGAGTGTTTAGATATTTGTACTTGAAAACAAGACATCTTTGCAGTGATGCATTGTCTCTAAATCAAGACCAGTGAAGTGTTAAAGCTTTAAAAGCGTCTCGCTGTGGGTTCCAGTCGTCGTCTTTTATTCTTCCAGAGCCGTTCAGATGTTTGGTGTTCTGCGTCTCCACACATCTAGATAACGCATGACTTCTGTGACTCTCGCTGTGAAATGTACAGTAAGAAGCTTTGAGAGAGTGCTGATGCACATGTTCTCTTCTGTTTGGACACTGTTTTTGTTTCATTTTCATGGACTTTTAGTTTGTTATTTTCAGTCACATGTGTTTCCTTTGTTTCCCGCCACTTACCAGTTGTCATGGTGATTCATTTGATCTGCACAGGTGTTTTTCATTTCCCTCATTTCCCATGTGTTTAAGTCTTGTCAGTTCTCAGTTGTCTGTGGTTGACACAACTGTCTTTGTTTTATTTTTATAATCTTCATCATCATCATCTTTGCAGTTACGTGACAGAAACTCTCTGCATTGTTTATATCCATTCTGTGATCTGAAAGTAAAAGTACCATGGTAAATTGATGTTTTTCCCTGTTTCTCACTCACTGTAAAGCTTTTATCCTTCCATGGACGTGATTGTAGGAGATTATGTGCGACATTAATTACTTTACACCTTTAATGGCTCTCGCTATAATAGGTTGAACATTGTAAAATTTGTTAATACCATATTTTTTACGGTAAATTTCTGGCAACCACAGCCAGAAATTTACAGTAAAAAATATGGTATTAACATTTTAGATTTTACAGACTTAACCGACCTGTTGTAGTACTAATATCTTTTGTACCATTGTAATACACTGACATCCACCAATCACAGTGGAGATGAGAGTCACATGATCAATCAAAGCTCATCACAAGCAGCTTTTCCACAGAGAACTAATACTAATATACAGAAGATGCACACACACATTAAACACCATCATGGGAACACATTAATTTAACAACATTAAATGTAACATAAAACCCTAATGTACATAACTGATTAGAAAAAACATGAAGAAACTTAATTATTTCAACAAAAATACATCAGATGTGAAGTGTCACGCAGGGAATTGTGGGAATGTCAATTTACGTTTTTTCACTGTAAATTATACAATGACTTGTTCTTTTTCACTTCCAAATAAGGGTATTTTACTGTAAAATTACATTAAATGTACGGTTAGATCTATCACATAGCCTTCACCATACCTAGAGATTGGCATGGATTTATTTCAGTTAGCCTAATAGCTGGTTTGATTTGCATTGAGAGATGATCTTATGGAAAGTACTCCATGCCAATCTCTAGGTATGGTGAAGGCTATGTGATGATGTGGGGCTATTTTAATTCCAAAGGCCAAGGGAACTTTATCAGGATGCATAGTATCCTGGATCCATGAAGTAACTGGCCTTTAAAAATAAAAATCTGCCTGCCTCTATGGGAATTTAACATAGGGGTGTCCAGACTTATGCACCCTGTATTTTAAGAAGAACATTTATTTATTTACTATACATTATTCATTCACAAAGAAAATTGGTGTCCTTAAAGGTTGGATTTTTCCTAATTTTATAAATTAAGGCATTAAGTTCAGTTTCCAAAAGATGATTTTTTATTCCTCTTTTTAGTCAACTTTAGTATGGGTGTCTAAACTTATGCATAGCACTGTATATATATATATATATATATATATATATATATATATACATATATATTTTATTTATTTATTCATTTTTTTTATCTTACTTTTCAATGAATGTTCAACAGCATTTGTGGAATATTGTAATTATTTTTAATGTTTTTGAAAGAAGTCTCTTCCACTCACCAAGACTGTTTATTTGATCAAAATAAAGTAAAAACAGTGAAATATTATTGGAATGTAAATCATCTGTTTTCTATGTGAATATACAGTAAAGTGTAATTTATTCCTGTGATCAAAGCTGAATTTTCAGCATCATTACTCCAGTCTTCAGTGTCACATGATCCTTCAGAAATCACTCTAATATGAGGATCTGATGATCAAGAAACATTTATGATTATTATCAGTGTTGAAAACAAGTTTTGTGGAAGTTGTGATACATTTTCTTTTTCAGGATTCTGTGATGAATAGAAAGTACAAAAGAACAGCGTTTATTTGAAATAGAATCTTTTTGTAACATTATTTACTGTTTCTCCTCTATTGTGTCGTATATCCGAGTGAAACGCGTCTGGAACAAGAATAAATGTGGGCCAGTAATGATTGTTTGTAATAAATACTGCTATATTTAATCAAAAATAAGTCATTTGATGGTGACTTTGAGGACAGAATGATAATATAGACACAGTTTCTCCAGTCTGATCTCTTCAGTGTGTTGAATGATTAGAAACACATCTGGATGATGTTCTCTTAATGAAGATATTGTCACAGTTACAGTAACGAACGCATCGCTCCGTAAAGAAACATCTGGAAAACATATGGAGCATGTGATGCGTGATCAGCCCGAGAGAAATCACTTCGCTTTTTTTCTTCTTTTACAAACAAACAAATAATTATTTTTGCATTTGAAACTTGTCTGTTCTGCTGACGTCATTAACCCTGTGATGCAGGATTTTTTAATCACATTAATGATGTTATTTTTAAAGGTCATTCTAAGGAAATTCTCATTAATTTAATGAACCATTTTTAAGTCGTAACATTTATTTATAATAAATATATTTAATATATAATTTCTAATATTTTCTTTCAGATTTCAGGCTTAAGTATGAACTACATGTATGATCTTCAGCAAAATTCAATATTGAAACAAATGCCAATCCGCTTCAAACTGCAGGAAAAGTATGAAATTGCAAATATTTATTTATTCCAAGAAGCACTAAAATAACTATCAGCTCGAGTCCATAAATCTCCCAGAGAATGTTCCAGAACTGTGAAGCCTCATCTGATTATCTATTCATTACAACACACACACTCACACTCACACTCTCACACACACTCTTACACACACTCAGACTCACACTCTCTCTCTCTCTCTCTCTCTCTCTCACACACACACACACACACACACACACACACACACACACATGCACACACACACACTCACCCTCACACTCACACATAATATTTGTGTGTGTACTGTTTATAATTATTTTGTATATAAACACACACACATGCATGTTTATACTTAAGAAAAAGGTTGTTATTTATATATAAAATATTTATATTTATATATAATATAAATATATATATATACCGTATATACATGCAAATATTTATTACGTTTTCTGAAATGTTATGTTTAAATTGCAAATGAGGCATTAAATATGCATTAATTTGCATGCATTTAAATGTTTCCGTTGTGTCAGCACGGGTTTTGAAATAACATGAGGGTCAAAAAACACAATTTTTATCTGTGCATGAACTTCTGTCAGTTGTGATTAATCAGTAAGATGAGATATATTTTACCCATATTCACCTGTAATGTCTTGCCTTCAATGTTTCCGTTTTCTGTCAGCAAATGGGTTTGAAACAAGTCAAAAAACACGATTTTTATTTTGTGCTTGAACTTCTGTGCTCTTCCGCTTGCAGTGATTTAATATCTGTCAGAGTCAGCACACTTTCACCGTCTCGTGGCATTTGCTGCTTGCTTGTTTTGATTTTTCTACAGAGTCCAAAAGGACAAACAGCAAGAGACCAGCAGCTTTATAAAGTCAAGTCACCTTTATTTATACAGCGCTTTTAACCATATAGATTGTTTCAAAGCAGCTTTACAGTGATAACAGGAGATTACAGTAACAGAGATTGTTTAGGCTTTACAGCAGATCTAGAATAAAGTTATTGTCCAGATAAAGTTAGTTTTGATTCACTTCTGTTGTAAAGATCATTAGTTATTAACTTAGCGGCCGCTAACACACACCGTTCTCACAGGAAACCCTCAACGCGCTCCTTGCACAACAGCAGTGTTTGACACTCGAGAACGCAAACCTTGAAACAGGTTCTGAGGTGCAAGCCTTGTAAAATTTAAAAAGAATGTTATCTCTGTGCAAATCTTTAAAACGCAAACCCGCAAAAACGCCGATAGCGTGCACATGCATATTACGTGTTTAGTCTATAGATATGCGCGTTTGATTATATATGTGCGCAGGCGTGTGGTCTTTCTTTATAAATTGACCTCAACAAATAACTTGTCTGGCCTTAAAAATTTATAATACAGAATTTTTTAGCGATTCCGCATATCCATGTCAACCGGAATAATTTTGACAACGTTTTATTTGTGCAGAGGTAAAGACCAGCATTTTCACCTTCAGACGCTCCTGTACACTTACTTCATCTAATCCCATCAGATAAAACAGCACTGCATCATAAAGTCAGAATTGCGAGATATAAAGTCAGAATTGCGAGATATAAAGTCAGAATTGTGTGATATAAAGTCAGAATTGTGAGATATAAAGTCAGAATTGTGTGATATAAAGTCAGAATTGTGAGATATAAAGTCAGAATTGTGAGATATAAAGTCAGAATTGCGAGATGTAAAGTCAGAATTGCGAGATATAATGTCAGAATTGTGAGATATAAAGTCAGAATTGTGAGATATAAAGTCAGAATTGCGAGATATAATGTCAGAATTGTGAGATATAAAGTCAGAATTGCGAGATATAAAGTCAGAATTGCATGATATAAAGTCAGAATTGCGAGATATAAAGTCAGAATTGCGAGATAAAGTCAGAATTGTGAGATATAAAGTCAGAATTGCGAGATATAATGTCAGAATTGTGAGATATAAAGTCAGAATTGCGAGATATAAAGTCAGAATTGCGAGATATAAAGTCAGAATTGCGAGATATAAAGTCAGAATTGCGAGATAAAGTCAGAATTGCGAGATAAAGTCAGAATTGCGAGATATAAAGTCAGAATTGCGAGATATATCAGATCTGGTTGCTGAAACACTAGAGGAACAGTAAGATCAAACCTGTGGCCTCAGTTAAACAGGTCTTCCTCTCTTTAAAGCAAGAGCGATTAGATCTCAGACAGCATTAGCACACATTCATCTCTCGCTGTAATGAGTTCCTGGACATGTTTACTGTCGGCCAGCTTATCAATTCAAAGAGGAGTTGCCAGGCAAACAAATACTGACTCCACATCGCAAACAAGTTTATGCAGAATCAGACGTCTCGTGTTGCTGTTGTTTAATCTGGTAACCGCATTGAAGCGTACTATGAGAAGCTGCACAACTGTTTTAAACATTGATAATGATCATAAATGTTTCTTGAGCATCAAATCCTCATATTAGAGTGATTTCTGAAGGATCATGTGACACTGAAGACTGGAGTAATGATGCTGAAAATTCAGCTTTGATCACAGGAATAAATGACACTTTATTATCTTAAATTATCTTACCGACCCCAAACTCTTGAATGGCAGTGTACCCTATGTATGAAGTTATTAAAGTCCTCCTGTAGTCAATAATTTTATCCCCTAAAACTCATCTTTGATCACCAAACTGACACATTTAAGTGGTTTTTTTCCTTGGAAAAAACCTTCATGTCTTAAAATAGCTTGAATGTAAAAATAGCTTGCCTCATTTAGTATGCGCGGTTCTATGAATATGCAAATGAGCCCCGCCTCCACTCACTCACTCAGCTCAGAGATCCACTGGTTGACGATCACACGTTGATCTGATTGGTTACAAGGTAGTTTGTGACGTCAGAAACACCAGCGATTTCAAAGCGTGTTTTTGAGACTGTCTTTGGTTCACTGCAGTTTTAAGGAGGAAATACTCAGCAATGCTGTCGACTTATGAACTTACACATGCTTTGTCTTAAAGCACATTAAAAACACCACATAGACACATAAACAACTTTAAAAACTTGATTTTCACCACTGGGAGACTTTCAAGTTAGTTATAGCAAAATACACAAACATGATTAGGCAATGCATTGGCTGAGGATTCATGTCTGTGAAGTTCATGTCTGTCATTAGTGTTCATGAAATGTTTGACTGCACACCAAGCAAGTAACGCATGTAATTGGCTTACTAATAAAGTGCTAATGGGAAGTTTCTGTATGCATATCAAAGGTGCATCCAGAATAGATTATTAAACATGATCCATGCATGTCGTACTGCGGCCCTGGAAGACGCAACATCAAAGCGAGATCCTGATGAGCGTGATTAACGAGAGAAGATGCTCCATGTGTTAGAAACATCAAGAAACATGCGTTCACAGACTCTGCCTGAGTTTGCACGCTCAGATGATCAAGGTTGGGAGGTTTTTATTGCATTAATGCGTGTGTATAACGTGAGGAAATGTGAGAGTTTCTAAATGCATTTCACGATGGAAGCCAGTTTCAATGTCTCTCATCTGCATAAAGTGATTACTTCAGTCCGCTTCCTTTAGTAAAACCTCTTAAGTGGGGATAAAAAGAGGTTTGGTTAGACTTATTCAACCTGATTCTGGGGCATTTTTTCTGCGCCAAAAACATGGGGAAAAATCTGTTTTTTTTTTTTTCAAGAGAGCTTTTCAACATGGTTTAGCTTGTTTCCTCCACAGAATAATAAAAAAGGGTAATTGCGACTTTTTAATCTCACAATTCTGACTTTTTTTTCTCACAATTACGAGTTATAAAGTCAGAATTGCGATATAAAGTCACAATTGTGTGTTATAAAGTCAGAATTGAGATATAAAGTTGCAATTGTGTGTTATAAAGTCAGAATAACGTGATATAAAGTCGCAATTGCGAGTCATAAAGTCAGAATTGCGAGATATAAAGTCAGAATTGCGAGATATAAAATCAGAATTGTGAGATATAATGTCAGAATTGTGAGATATAAAGTCAGAATTTTGTGATATAAAGTCAGAATTGTGTGATATAAAGTCAAAATTGTGTTATGAAGTCAGAATTGCAAGTTATAAAGTCAGAATTGTGTGATATAAAGTCAGAATTGTGTTAAGAAGTCAGAATTGCGAGATATAAAGTCAGAATTGTGTGATATAAAGTCAGAATTGTGAGATATAAAGTCAAAATTACGAGATATAAAGTCAGAATTGTGTGATATAAAGTCAGAATTGTGAGATATAAAGTCAGAATTGCGAGATATAGTGTCAGAATTACGAGATATAAAGTCAGAATTAAGAGATATAAAGTCAGAATTACGAGATATAAAGTCAGAATTAAGAGATATAAAGTCAGACTTGCGTGTTATAAAGTCAGAATTGTGAGATATAAAGTCAGAATTGTGAGATATAAAGTCAGAATTGCGAGATATAAAGTCAGAATTGTGAGATATAAAGTCAGAATTGTGAGATATAAAGTCAGAATTGCGAGATATAGTGTCAGAATTATGAGATATAAAGTCAGAATTAAGAGATATAAAGTCAGACTTGCATGTTATAAAGTCAGAATTAAGAGATATAAAGTCAGAATTATGAGATATAAAGTCAGAATTAAGAGATATAAAGTCAGACTTGCGAGTTATAAAGTCAGAATTGCGAGATATAAAGTCAGAATTGTGAGATATAAAGTCAGAATTGCGAGATATAGTGTCAGAATTACGAGATATAAAGTCAGAATTAAGAGATATAAAGTCAGACTTGCGTGTTATAAAGTCAGAATTAAGAGATATAAAGTCAGAATTACGAGATATAAAGTCAGACTTATGAGATATAAAGTCAGAATTACGAGATATAAAGTCAGAATTAAGAGATATAAAGTCAGAATTACGAGATATAAAGTCAGAATTAAGAGATATAAAGTCAGAATTACGAGATATAAAGTCAGAATTAAGAGATATAAAGTCAGACTTGCGTGTTATAAAGTCAGAATATCTTTTAAAATGTTTTATTCTGTGGCGCGTCACATGATTTAGACCCGGAGGAGAGCATAAAAACACATAATCTTGAGCAATATGAGCCTCAGGAACGCAGCTTCTCATCATAACAGATAAAACCCCGTCCGGTGAAGTTTATTCCCGAGACAACAGCCGAACGCTTTCAGCAGGGATGTGGAGAATGAGATGGAGCTGTCACTTCAGATAGCGACTGAAGAAATGGCTTCAATAATACTTTAGCTCTTGTAAATATGTCTGAATGTCATTTCTTTTTTTACTAATATGATGAAATGTCAGTCATATGTCAGGAGGACGTTACGCTCGTCCCGGTCCAGATTCCTTCAGCACAGAGAGGCTGATCCCACATGACGGAAAATAAAATTTAAATAAACGGTAAATGCAATTTTGCTGTTTTTCATTTGATCTGCTTGAGCATACTGATAAATCATTCAGTGTCAACAGCAAAAGATGATCAAATACAGGAGAATACGGGAACACTTTACAATAAGGTTCATTAGTTGTATAAACTAACATGAGCAATGCATTTGTTACTGTATTTGTTCATCTTTGTTAACGTTAATTAATAAAAATACAGTCATTTATTGTTTGTTCATGTTATTTCACAGTGCATTAACTAATGTTAACAAGATTTTAATAATGTATTAGTAAATGTTGAAATTAACATTAACAAAGATTAATAAATGCTGTGTAAGTGCAGTTCATGATTAGTCAATGCTAATTAATGTAGTTAACTAATGTTAACTAATGAATCTTATTGTAAAGTGTTACCAAGAATACAAAAGAAGTTGATCTGAAATGAGAAGGGTGTGTGTGGACTTATCTAACTCTGGGGGATACGGGGAATAAGCTAAAGTCTAAAAAAGTCGGCGTGTTCCTTTAACTTGATTAAAATAACCCGAAGACTGATGCAAACACATAATTCTGCTGTCCTCTGGTTTCAATGGTTTTTTTTTAAGTTGACAACTTGCAGTTTCTGAATTTGTTCATTCAACTTAACATGTTTTACCATCTGAAGTAGTTTGTAAATTGACGTAACGAGAGTATTTGTCGCCTCAACTTAAAAAAATAATAATAATAAAAAAAGGGGTTGAGAAATATGTTTTTTTTATTTCACAGCAAAAAAGTTCTTAGTATTTTTGTCTTGTTTTCCAGTACAAATATTGAAACATTCCCTAAATCAAGATATATTTAATGGAGAAGCAAAATTAATTAAGATATTAAGTCCAGTTTCATGAAAAAATTGTCTATATATAAGTATATATAATAGAGTTATAAATATATACTGTATATATAAATAAAAAAAAAATAGTTTTTTTGTTGTTTTTTGTTGTTTTTGCTGAAAATAACTGCCAGTGGGGTCAGAAAGTAATATTGTTTTCCCTTTACATTGTCATTTTTTTTTTATCCCATCGGCAGATATTTGTTCTAAGTTGTTTTAAGCACAAACTCGCTTAATTCTGATGAGTTTTTCATTCAGCAAGGCTTAATATCTTCAGTCATTTTGCTTCTCCAGTAAATGTATCTTGATTTAAGAATGTTTACATGTTTGTGCTGGAAAACAAGACAGAAAAACTGAGGAAGAAGATTTTTTTTTTTTTTTGCATTGTTGGTTGAATTTTCTAATGTAAGTTCGGAAAATAAGCCACAGAACTTAAATTTTAGTACAGACAACTTGAACAAATAAGTTACACCTTATTTGGATGATATTTCAACTAAACTTTTTAAGTCTTAAAATAAGCATGTTGGTCTGTTATTAAATTATGTCAACAAAACTTTTTAAACTGAAAATACTATTCTAAGTAAATAAAACATGAGTTAAAAACGTTTGATGACTTTTGATGAAAGTTGAGTGAACTACATTTTTGTTTACAGTAAGAATATGAGCGAATGTAAACGTTCGTTTTTAGTGAAATTAAAACTCATGAAATTTTCTTAGAACATTTTAATATAAAAAGTTTCAGTTAAAAAAGTATGATAATCTATGAACTGTTCCAGAGAGTTTGAGATGCTAACCACAAATTCATATAATTCTGCACTATAAATGTGAAAAATGTCATAGCCTTTTACCATACGGTTCTATGGACTGCCATAGACTTAAGCAGACGGAAACTGAATGGTATCTCTCATACTAGCAACCACCCAAAACACCCTATCAACTGCCTAGCAACACCTTAGCAACCACCCAAAACACCCAATCAACTGCCTAGCAACACCTTAGCAATCACCCAAAACACTCTATCAACTGCCTAGCAACAACTTAGCAACCACCCAAAACACCCCATCAACTGCCTAGCAACACCTTAGCAACCACCCACAACACCCTAGCAACTGCCTAGCAACAACCAAGAACACCCAAACAACCTTAGCGGTTGTTTGGGTGTTCTTGGTTGTTGCTAGGCAGTTGTAACACCGTATCATCTCCCCTGCAACCGCTAAAACACCCTATCAACTGCCTAGCAACACCTTAGCAACCACCAAGAACACCCTAGCAATGCCCAAGCAACCACCCTGAACATCACAGGAACTTCTTAACAACAACATAGTGCTGAGTTTTTCCACGGCTATGGCACCACTCAGATTTTCTTCTTTTCTTGTGTTATGATTATAATAAAACTGTGAACAGATACGTGACCCAAATCCAATAACTGATGCTGATGGGGCATTTTTTAAAACTTTGCCACTTCATCTGTTCTGAGAGTCGTCTTGTTTAATTGTGGAAATTAAACACGTCTCAAAGGATTTTAGAGCCTCAGTCGTGTTTCATAGTAAAAGTAAAACACTCCATAATGTGAATCTAATCTCAGGAGTGTTGCGGATGGAAACAATGATGGCACTCGATCTGTATTACTCACTATTCGTGAAAAATGAATGTTTTTACAAAGCGTGGTAAAAATAACAGTGTGTGTGTGCAGGCATGTGTGGCCATATTTAGCGAACACAAGCGGCGACTTTGGCTTGATTCATATTTGAGTTTGTTAAATGTGCTTCATCGCATGGTTTTATTGCTCATGCACTCCTGCGTCATCCAGAGGATCTTATTTTCTCTATCGTTCATTGATGCGTAATCAAACACGCTTTCTGTGGCTGGAGAAAAATGATTACAATGCAAATGAATTTGGACGGTTTAAGCATTTTCCTGAAAGAGATGCTGATTAACTGTGTCAAATCACGCATTCATATGGTTATGAGTTTGACTGCGCCAGGCCTTAACAAACACTGTGAAGCTGCAGCATTACTGGTTATTATATCCAGTACAATACAATTCAGATTACATCATGTGGGGAAAGAGGAAATTGAAATATATAAATATGTTTGTCTTTTATTATATATCTCATATTTTATTTTAATTTATTTTAATACATTATAATATTGTATTTTAATAATATGAGATTATATATACATATACACCTTCAACATTTCTCACATTATCACAGTTTATGCGCTATAGTTTAGAAAATGGATTATTTAATTATGCAGAAACCACCTAAAAACACTTTCTCGTTTCCTTTGGTTTATACAGTCAAACCAACATTTATTCAGACACCTTCAACACTTCTCACATTATCAGTTTATTCACTATAAATGGTGATAAAATATGAGCAGAACTCAGTTGATATTTGACTGGTTTTGTCCGTCCTTCTGTTAGACTGTCTCACACATGAATTATGTTGAATATCTGTCAGCTGTTAAATTTAACTACACAATTAGATAATACCAGTTTAGCTCAACCAATCACCAAGCAATGCTTCATTGTGTTCAGTCTGTGTGTAAAAAGAGCATTAGCAATTAAAGAAAAAACACTTCAGCAAAACATGATCAGCTCAAAGTGTCCGAATCATTTTTGCTCCCAAATTTTAATTAATTTTACTGTTAGTCGCTGTATGAAGAATTATTGGGTATCACAGTCTATCCTCACTTACATAAATGAACTATAGTGTCCTGCAAACAACAAGTAAAAAAATCAACAATTATATCTGGTGTCTGAATAATTGTAGGTTTGACTGTATACAGTAGTGGTGTAGTCTTGGAGTTCTGATGTGTTTAGTACGAGCCTTATTGTTCGAGCTGAAACCTCAGTGTGTGTCTCAGTTTTTTGCAGTCACTCGAGGGTTTTTCTGATCCGTTGAAAGCTTCCTTTTTCTGCCTCGTCCAGGTAGTGAAACCACTGTACCTTTAACTTTGAGCTTCCAACTGTGTCTCTAGGAACATTTAGTGCCTTTTAAATCCTGTTCCTTGTTTGTGAAGGGCGATGAAATGTTCTCTTAACTTTCTGGAACATTCTTTTGACTTTTCCCTATTTCTAAAGGGCCCTTACACACCGGGACGAATATCGGCGCGCGTTATTCGCCAGTGTTTTTCAAAGCGTTTTTTGTGTTCACACCCAAGCGATTTTCGCTGACGATGAGCCGAGTGAACATGCAAATTCATTCCCTGACATTAGATGGCGCTTAATGTAAAACAGAAACCACTCCATAACAGTTCTCTTTTATCAAGATTTTTGTAGTCTCTGTCGCGTTTGTCATATAGTTCTTTATGTTCCGACACCAACGAGACCAGCAGCTCTACAATCATCTTGCCTTGCATCTTCCTCGTCTTATTTCTTCCCGGCAGTGTAGAGACGCTACTTGGTGTATCTTCTTCGCCGTTACGTATGTGTGAAAAGCCAATGTAATCACAATGAACACATCCAAAATAAAATATTTAACATACATAACAACTGCAAAGCGTCTAATTTGTAAACAAAATGATTTACGCACTAAATCCAGCATAAACTCCGGCACAATTTGCATATTTTTAAACTCTCAAAACAGACGTCACATCCCGAACCTCTCAGCAATTGGCTGCCGACCGCGTTTTTCGCTTGATATTTGCATAAAGTCGAGAACTGCCCAACCTTTTGACGCTCTCGGTCGCTCTCAACGCTTTCTCCGGTCCGCTGTCAATCCCAAAATGCACTGCGCGAGCGTGAAGCTCGATTTCCATAGGAATGAATTGAAAACGCTAGCTCCGCTCCGCTCACACCGTGCCAGTGGACACGCACCGTTAGGCTGCATTTACACTGCAGGTCTTGATGCCCAATTCCGATTTGCTGACTGTATCCGATTTTTTTGACGACTCGCTTACATCATCTTTTAAAAGTGACCCGTATCCGATATTTGCATTTACACTATACACTGCCAAAACAACCAAATGTAGACGTTCTGGCCCGGAAAATGAAGTAAAACAGCTCGATATGCAGTGGATGCAGAAGCAGACAAAATTATTATAGTGATGCGCGGATCGCGGTCATATCCGCGGGGGCTCTGTGGATAATCCGCGGATCGGGCGGGACAAGTATGCTAATAAAAATAACATTCTGATTAATTTCGGGTGGGTCGCGAGTGGATATGATAAATCATTATTAACGAAAATATTAACTACATTCTCTAAAATATGAGTATGTTCCATTCCAGTTTAAGTTTCAAGGGAGTAAAGCCTGTTTATGCCATTAAGAAAATTAAATTCTGTCTAATAAATTTTGTTTTAAAGAAATGTTCATTTAAAAGCAGCGCTCATTCATATTAGATGCGCGCATCAACCGTCGAGTCCGCTGTTGAAGGTGACGATCATCTATCCTCACGCGTAACAACACATACGAATACATAATTTGACCATCGGGTACGGATTCTTAAATCAGAGAAAATTATTGGTGCGGGTGGATGATTGGTTTTTGGCTGCGGATTCGGGTGACGTTGGAGCTCATCCATGCATCTCTAATTGTCCAGTGTTTTACTTTCCGCACTATTTTCAAAAATCAGCAAAACATTGCTCTCGTAAGGCGGAGAAAAAAAATACTCCACTGTGTTGAGCCTTCGTCCTCCATCGCACCATTAATAAGTCATGTGATCGCAGTTGGTGGTGTCCACCTGAGTTGACGTCCCTTTTTTAATGACGTACGACTCGCATTTACTGGGGAATATCCGATTTGTCTGCTTACATGGCACACGCAAATGCACGTATCCGATTCATATCCGATTTATTACCACATATGAATGAGGCATGAATCCGATCCGAGAAAATCGGAATCCATGCGTTTTTTTCCTGTTTACACGTTCACCGGTCATATCCGATCTGTGCCACATGAGAGGAAAAAATCGGAATTGGGTCACTTGAACCATGCAGTGTAAATGGGGCCTTACATGCAGTCAAATTTGATGATTGATGATTTCATGTGTTCTAGCTCTAGCACACCTGGTGCAACTAATGAAGCCCTTGATTAGTGAGACAACACCTGTTCTGCAGATTTGAGACTGCAGAAGTCATTAAAAGTTGCATTTTCAGCTGAATTTGGGGAAACCACTTGAAACATTTGTTGTGTTGAGCTATTTCAATTACTTTTGTTTGATTTGTTACAACAATCAGGACAAGCAGTCAAACAGTAAACATAAAGCATTACAGATAATAACTGAACAAGTAGACTATTGAAATAACACAAAAGGGAACTAATTCGTACCAAAATAATGTGAATATATGAGTTTTAAGTTCTGTCTTAAAGGTCTGTAGTTATAAGAGGTAATACTGAAATAATGTCTGAAAAGTTTCACAAAGGCCAATTGAGCCAGTAATTGTAGAGGACGATGGTTTGTTAATCTCAGAGAAAAGAGTCCTGGATTTTCCCTTTTTTTCTGCATTAATACCATCTTTATATTGCAGTATGTAGTGTGAATGAGCAATAGCATGAACATGAAGGTGAGTTTTCTTACAAAGTCATTCAAGACGGCCACCCTGAGCTCTCATTACTCTGAGTTCAGGGGTGAACCGAATGATCTGAGTGGACAGTGCTAGTTTTTAATGGGGATAGTGGATATAGTGTCATTATATATTTATCTCAGAAACAGCTGATAATTAACCGCAACCGATTTCCCGAGCAATGAAAGAACAATATCTCATCAGTGCGTATGCAATCGCATATGTGAGTGTGTTATTTCTAGAGGATCCGTGGGTCTTGATGACCTGTGACGTGGCCTTAAACCCCGGAGGGATGGTGTGTGTTGATCTTGAAAGGGATGATGTGGCCCTCGGGCCGCTGCTGTAAATGTGCAGTGGAGTGTGTCAGACGCTGGAACTGAATACACCACTGAATCATCAAACGCTCGCAGTGCTGGTTGCCGGGGTGTTCTGTGTGGTTGCTAGGGGATTGCTGTGTGCTTGCTAGGGCATTGCTATGTGGTTGCTAGGGTGTTCTGTGTGGTTGCTAAGGTGTTGCTATGTGGTTGCTAGGGTGTTCTGTGTGGTTGCTATGTGGTTGCTAGTGTGTTGCTGTGTGGTTGCTAAGGTGTTGCTATGTGGTTGCTAGGGTGTTATGTGTGGTTGCCATAGTGTTGCTGTGTGGTTACCAGGGTGTTGCTATGTGGTTGCTAAGGTGTTCTGTGTTTTCTTCCTGCCTTACGTACAGCTCCGGTTCCTCCTTTTAATGTGCGTCTGTGCGTCTGCTTCAAAATATTTATTTTTATTTTGACTTTGCAGCTGAATTTGTGAATTTGAAAGTGACCCAAATTAGTTTTATGTGCGATTGTGCCTCAGATTCACATTACATTCACACTGCGGTTTTAGGAACACAATCAACTTTAATAATAATAACAACAACAACACCCATAATAATTATTCTTGTTATTCATATGTTTTAATTAATTACAAAAAATGAAGACTTAAATCTTTTAGCCTACTGTTGTAAATTACAAAATTAATATTTAATAAAAAGATAATAATTTTACACCACAATTTTTCTTTTACAATTATATTTTAACAATATTTTAATATTATCAAAGACACATGAGATTCAGGATATATATATATATATATATATATATATATATTACACACACACACACACACACACACACACACACACACACATTAAGATAAATTCAAAGACATTTCTTCTGAATTTCATGTGTTTCAGTTTCATCAAAAAAATATTAGCCTACTGTTGTAAATTATAACGGTACTGTATAAAATTTATATTTAATAATAATTACATTTAATAATCATGTATAATAATTTTTTTGTTTGTCAAGCATTTGTGGTTATAAAAGTATATAAATGTTTATTTTGTTCTAAAATGTCCGCTGGTTTGTCTAGATGAGACTCTTATTCCTCGGCTGGATCGTGTCGAGACTTTGAAGCTGCACTGAAACTCACATCTGGACCTTCGACCCGTTGGACCCCATTGAAGACACTATATGGAGGAACATCCTGGAGTGTTTTCCTCAAAAACCTTCATTTCTTTTTCGACTGAAGAGAGAAAGACATGAACATCTTGGATGAGTAAATTATCAGGAAATTGTAATTCTGAAGTGAACTTCTCCTTTAAAGCAGTGGCACAACACTGGTGTTTCAGGGTCTCTCGGGCACCTTTAGCTTGATTAAAATCTCTCAGCTCATTCCCTGGTTCACTGAGCTCATTTACGCTTTCTTCTCGGGACTTCGACGGGACATCGCTCCCTAAACGCTCACTTTTCTTCAGCTGTCATATTCTCAGCTAAAGCCCATATCCCTTCAGCATGATAAAGTGCCGTACCTTTTCCCCTGAACAGCATTATAATATTCCTAGCGAAGCCCGAGGCGTGACTTTCCGAAGCTTTAAAGCACAGTTCAGTTTAAGAAGAGTACAAGTATATATGAACCACACCTGTGTCTTTAAATTCAACTCAATTCACATTTATTTGTATAGCGCTTTCACAAATACACATCATTTCAAAGCAGCTTTACAGAAAATGCATGAGTCTATATTACAATTTACAGTGATTTACTGTTATCAGAGGAAACTGAGTTATGTATTTCAGAAATGTATATATACAAAATCACAGTTAGCTAAAAATTTCTTAATTTAAACAATGTAATAATTAAAGGCATAAACAATGAGCTCACTGAAGTAATGAATACTTGTTTGTTAACAAATGATTATGACATTTAGAAAAACTGTAGCACTGAAAATGAAAAAAACACAACATCTGAACAGCTTTCATCACTGATCCTCTGTTTTATAGCACTAATTGTGTGCATGTGACAGATTTAATTGGAAATGGTTTCTAATTCTAATACCATCCCTGAACTTCACATAATTCTTTCCTGCTGTTTAATGTTTCTGTCTCTTTTTGAGCATAGATCATCTGAACCTCAATGATCGCTTCTGTCACGTTTTCCAGCACAAATATCTAAACATTCATAAATCGAGATACATTTACTGGAGAAGAAAAATGGCTGAAGATATTAAGCCTTCGTTATTGGAAAAAATTAGGGAAGCACGATATATCGGTCACCATATCGGTATCGGCCGATATCGGTTCATTTTTAATGTTATCATTATTGGCCTGATAAGAAAATTTGAGAACATTATATTTGTGTGTTTGGGACGGGCTTTTAATGGTGAGACTTTAGTTTTTGTAAGCAGGCTCTCAAAATTATATAAAAATTTGGATTTAGATTAATCGGCCAATATATCGGTTATCGGCTTTCAAATATAAAGAATTATCGGTCATCGGTATCGGCCAAAATGTTCATATCAGTGCATCCCAATATTAATGTAATATATATATATATAACATTTATGCATGACCAAGATGAGCATTTGGATTTTTTTTTTCCGAAACATATATTTATGTGCAAAAGAAAATACAAAAGACTTTTGTTTATGTAATCAGGCTCTCAAAAAGTATATAATTTGTGATGTTAAAAAGTCACCGATATAAATAAGAGTGACTGATGATCGATTATGAAGAGAAATGTTTTATTTCTCGAGAATAAATGAATGCACAACCTAAAGCCTCATGTTGACTCGCATAACCATTAACATTCACTTTTGCACAGATTCAGACCTTGATTATGATTTCAGTCTGTTCTACATACTGTATAAGTCATGGTCAAATCTGCTAAATGTTCATTATTTGAACAAAATAAGAGGGATCATACAAAAAGCATGTTTTTTATTTAGTACTGCCCTGAATTAGATATTTTACATAAAAGATGTTTACAAATAGACAAAACACAAGTTGAATATATAAAAATCATGATTTGTCTTCCGGGAAACATGGAAGTATCTGTTGCTTCCGACGGGCGGTGAAAAATATGACCTTTAAACAAAATAAGAAAAATCTTCATCCAGTTCAAAAGTTGTCAATCATTTCTTAATCATTGTTTCAGTTTATGCAGTCGGCAGATGCTTTTATCCAAAGCGACTCATGCAAGCATTTCTCTTGAACCTCTCCTTTGTGTATTCAAGGGCACCTATTATGCCCCTTTTCACACGATGTAAAATAAGTCTCTGATGTCCCCAGAGTGTGTATGTGAAGTTTTAGCTCAAAATACCCCACAGATCATTTTTTACAGCATGTTTACAGCAAATTATCACTTTTTGGGGTTCAGAAAAACATGCCGTTTTAGTGTGTATCCCTTTAAATGCAAATGAGCTGCTGCTCCCGGCACAGGGGGCGGAGCTTCACAAGCTCGTGCTCAGTGTCAGAACAACCTCATCTCACAGAATAATGATAATATCAAAACAGAAACTCTCAGTAACGGTGTTCATTTCGACCCGGAGTCGGACAATAATGCCTATACAGAGTCAGAGAATATATGCTGTATGGACATAGAACAGGTATAGTTTAGATTAATTACGGTTATAATAACGTATGTGTCATTGCTTGTGTCCACTATTAAGCCTGCTGTAGAGGACCCCGTCCGAATGATGGCCAAAAATATACTGATGAGTTTAATAAAGTTTATTGTACATCACACAAAAGATGAAGCGTCAGTTTTACTCCAGAAAATCACCGTAAGAGCTGAGTAAACACAGTATAAGAAGTGCGTAAGTACATAAACGAATTTCGGTAGAGTTGAGGGAGCATTTTCTTTGAAAACGAAATAATTCCACCTCGTCTTCAGCGGCTGCCTCAGATTTGGGGAGTAAATAGAGAGAGAGCTCTGTGGATTAATACATCCAGCCACACAACACCTACATTCTCATCAGTGCAGCGATGGCGGATGTGTACAACTCGCTGTGAACTCCATCAGGGCGGGGCTATGCTAAACCGCAGTGTCTGTCAACACTCGTGGGCGGGGCCTGTGCTTAGTGACGTCACACCAGCCCCATGGCTGATCGTTGGGAGACACTGCTGATGATTTATGGGGATTAAAAAAAAGGAGTGAGTGGATTTTTATCACTATAGGGTGGTTGTGTACACACACTGCCAACACACATTTATGTCCAAACACCATGCAGAAGTGAATTTTGCATAATCGGTCCCCTTAAGAAAGAGAATCGGTTGGAATGAGGACACTCATTGTTTTTTGGTGGATTGTGGGTGTTTTGAAGCTCAAATAAAGCATGTAGAGCAGATTCAGCACAAGAACAAAAACAAACCTCCAGCTTTTTGTTGTAACCTGGAATCATGAAGAAAGAGTCACAGAAAAGCCGAGATGTGCTGGTAATTGAGTGAAAGTGTGTCAGTCGAATCTGAACAGCTCCTGATGAGAGATGAACAAAGACTCTGATGTTGAACACAGAAGATCATAGGCAGTGATGAAGATGAAGATGATGATGATGATGATGATGATGACAACAGCTTTTATTAATGTTTCTGCATTAGACAAAACGCTCTTCACAAGAAGCTGATCAATGTAAACAAATATAGATGAATATAAAGCTATATTTTATGTCTCTCTCAACACAATCCAGTTATTATTGCACTACTTACTTTATAGAAAATAGATATTTTACAAAATAATTAGGCCCTCTAAAATTGCTAGAAAATGAAAGCCATTTATCTATCCAAGATGTGCTTTCAAAAGTTTTCACCCCCCAGCTCTACATGTATTGTGTTCATCAGTGCATGTTTTCATCAATAGTCATTAATATGAGTCTCTCAATTATCCTCAGTGGGAAAATATGGATCTCAAAATCATACAGTCGCTGCTGGAAAGGGTTCAAATATGCAAAAGATGCTTGAAAACCAAAGATCATCCAGGTAACAACACACAGTATGAAGAATCAAGTGAACGGGGTCATTCTATATATAAACATCTTTTATGTAAAATATCTTATTCAGGACAGTACTAAATAAAAAATAACATGCATTGTGAACATTTTGCAGATTCTTCAAGGTGTATGTAAACTTCTGACCGCGATTTTTATAAACGTAAAGCTATATTTGATCTGTCTCTCTCCACACACTCCAGTTATTATAGTGTCTATACTGTATATATGCAGGATGCAAATGATGGGCTTGAGGCGTCTGACCTACTTAATAAAACCTGAAACCTTTAACAAACACATGCAGGGTCTTGAAAAGTGCATTCCTTTCTACATATTAATGAACATTTCTTATGCATTTTGGATCATTCAAAGCGTCATGCAAATGTTTTGTTTTTCAATAAATGCAATAAATGTTGGTTGCACCAGAAGAAGATTGTGGCATGAAATCATTTCACGCTGCATATGCATATGAACGAATGCATGCATGCATCCCCCCCCCCCCCCCCCCCCCCCAAACAAAATAAAACTAAACCAAAATTTTGAAAAAAATAAAATAAAAATATTTTAGGACCAGTAAGATGCTTTACAATAAGTCTTATTATATATATTCTTTTAATGTAATTTAAAATTCGTATTATTCCCAATAGTAATTATACAGTACTAACGCTTTACTGAAAGCCTTTATATATAAAGCATTATTAATGCATGAACTATGCACTTCATAATGCATTTTATGATATTGTGAATAATTACTTAAATACATTAGTATTCGTTGTTACACCTTTAGAAAGGATAATGCATTAAAACATGACAAACAACCAGAATCTGCATTTTAATGCATTTTAATGCATTTTAACTTAGACATAATGTGTCAATTATATACACTTTTATAATGCATTATACAAATTAAAATCATTAGATTCTTGTTACTGTATTTTTATTTTTTTTGCATCACAGTAAAACTTAAATGCTTTTAAATCTGCATTAGTTACAGGTCATTATGGAATATATGTTTAATTTATTCTTTTCAAGTTGAATCACAGCGATGATAGTGTCACAATGCAGCTTAATTTTTTTCCGTGTAAAATATAATTTGTCTTTTTTTTTTTTTTTTTGAGTTCAAATCTATATTCCGTCATGATTTTGTGAGATGCACCTGTATTACATTTACATTTATTCATTTAGCAGACGCTTTTAGCCAAAGTGACTTACAAATGAGAACAATATCAGTCAAACTAACAATAGGACAACAATATTAAAGTGCTATGACCCTTCTCATTTTAATCTAACTAAAACATTATTTTACAGTTTGTACAGTTACAGTACTGTATCAAGTATACCGTTTACTTGAGTTTGCTCTAATGTCTAACTGGATGTGGGTTCGTAATTTTGAATGAGTTTAGCATCTAGCTGATTTCCCAGATACACACATTAACTGAAAGTGTGATTTCATGGGCACTTTAAACAGGTTGTGTGTGTGATGGACAGATGGAGGTTTGTGTCTCAGTGTGTGTGTGTGTGTGTGTGTGTGTCAGGACAAACACAAGCAGAAGACAGATGGAGTTCAGCGTAAACCAGCAAACAGACTCGTACTCACGCTGTCTGTCACTCTCCAACGGCATTAATGAACTATTTCCACAGAAAAGCCGGTAGCGCTTTACAATAAGGTTTCATTAACATTAGTTCACTTCATTAGTTAACATTAACTAATAATCCATTCAGCATTTGTTAATCTTTGTTTTATTAATCTTACTAATCTTACTAATACTTCATTAAAATCTTGTTAGCATTAGTTAATGCACTGTGAGCTAACATGAACAAACTTTGAACAGCTGTATTTTATTAACTAACTTTAACAAAGTTAAGAAATACAGTAACAAATGTATTGTTCACGGTTAGTTCATGTTTTTTTCCCCCGCGTCTGTGTAGCCACACGAACCGGAAGTATCCCAACAACGCTTTATCTGTACTGAGTTAAAGGGAAGGGAATGAGGCCTTCACAGGAGAGAGACTGGTGGCACTTCAGGACTGCGCTGTCGTCATGTCCAGGCACAGGTCCTTCATCAGATCTGCAGTGTGTGTGTGTGTGTGTGTGTGTGTGTGTGTGTGTGAGTGTGTGTGTGTGTGTGTGTGTGTGTGTGTGTGTGTGTGTGTGTGAGTGTGTGAGTGTGAGTGTGAGTGTGAGTGTGTGAGTGTGTCCAGGCGCAGGTCCTTCATCAGATCTGGAGTGTGTGTGTGTGTGTGTGTGTGTGTGTGTGTGTGTGTGTGTGTGTGTGTGTGTGTGTGCGTGTGAGTGTGTCCAGGCGCAGGTCCTTCATCAGATCTGCAGTGTGTGTGTGTGTGTGTGTGTGTGTGTGTGTGTGTGTGTGTGTGTGCGTGTGTGAGTGTGAGTGTGTGAGTGTGTCCAGGCGCAGGTCCTTCATCAGATCTGCAGTGTGTGTGTGTGTGTGTGTGTGTGTGTGTGTGTGTGTGTGTGTGAGTGTGAGTGTGTGAGTGTGTCCAGGCGCAGGTCCTTTATCAGATCTGCAGTGTGTGTGTGTGTGTGTGTGTGTGTGTGTGTGTGTGAGTGTGAGTGTGTGAGTGTGTCCAGGCGCAGGTCCTTCATCAGATCTGCAGTGTGTGTGTGTGTGTGTGTGTGTGTGTGTGTGTGTGTGTGAGTGTGAGTGTGTGAGTGTGTCCAGGCGCAGGTCCTTCATCAGATCTGCAGTGTGTGTGTGTGTGTGTGTGTGTGTGTGTGTGTGTGTGTGTGTGTGTGTGTGTGTGAGTGTGAGTGTGTGAGTGTGTCCAGGCGCAGGTCCTTCATCAGATCTGCAGTGTGTGTGTGTGTGTGTGTGTGTGTGTGTGTGAGTGAGTGTGTGTGTGTGTGAGTGTGAGTGTGTGAGTGTGTCCAGGCGCAGGTCCTTCATCAGATCTGCAGTGTGTGTGTGTGTGTGTGTGTGTGTGAGTGAGTGTGTCCAGGCACAGGTCCTTCATCAGATCTGGAGTGTGTGTGTGTGTGTGTGTGTGTCCAGGCACAGGTCCTTCATCAGATCTGCAGTGTGTGTGTGTGTGTGTGTGTGAGTGTGTCCAGGCACAGGTCCTTCATCAGATCTGGAGTGTGTGTGTGTGTGTGTGTGTATGTGTGTGTGTGTGTCCAGGCACAGGTCCTTCATCAGATCTGCAGTGTGTGTGTGTGTGTGTGTGTGTGTGTGTGTGTGTGTGTGTGTGTGTGTGTGTGTGTGTGTGTGTGTGTGTGTGTGTGTGTGTGTGTGTGTGTGTGTGTCCAGGCACAGGTCCTTCATCAGATCTGGAGTGTGTGTGTGTGTGTGTGTGTGTGTGTGTGTGTGTGTGTGTGTGTGTGTGTGTGTGTGTGTGTGTGTGTGTGTGTGTCCAGGTGCAGGTCATTCATCAGATCTGGAGTGTGTGTGTGTGTGTGTGTGTGTGTGTGTGTGTGTGTGTGTGTGTGTGTGTGTGTGTGTCCAGGCACAGGTCCTTCATCAGATCTGGAGTGTGTGTGTGTGTGTGTGTGTGTGTGTGTGTGTGTGTGTGTGTGTGTGTGTGTGTGTGTGTGTGTGTGTGTCCAGGCACAGGTCCTTCATCAGATCTGGAGTGTGTGTGTGTGTGTGTGTGTGTGTGTGTGTCCAGGCACAGGTCCTTCATCAGATCTGGAGTGTGTGTGTGTGTGTGTGTGTGTGTGTGTGTGTGTGTGTGCGTTTGATTTATATTACATTGTGGGAACCAAATGTCCCCACAAGGATAGTAAAACCTGAGATCACCAGCCAGCGCTCCATGAGGGGAATGGGTTAATAAACATACTAAATTATATTTTTTTGAAAATGTAAAAATGCAGAAAGTTTTCTGTGATGGGCAGGTTTAGGGGTAGGGTTTGTGTGTGTGTGTGTGTGTGTGTGTGTGTGTGTGTGTGTGTGAGTGTGTCCAGGCACAGGTCCTTCATCAGATCTGGAGTGTGTGTGTGTGTGTGTGTGTGCCCTTGTTTATATTACATTGTGGGGACCAAATGTCCCCATAAGAATAGTAAAACCTGAGATCACCTACATTGAGGGGACCAGCCAGCGGTCCCCACTTTTCAAAAGGCTTATAAATCACACAGGATGAGTTGTTTTGAGAAAGTAAAAATGCAGAATGTTTCCTGTGATGGGCAGGTTTAGGGGCAGGGGCAGTGTGTGTGTGTGTGTGTGTGTGTGTGTGTGTGTGTGTGTGTGTGTGTGTGTGTGTGTGTGTGTGTGTGTGTGTGTGATGGGTAGGTTTAGGGGCAGGGGCAGTGTAAGGGGATAGAATGTACAGTTTGTACGGTATAAAAACCATTACGTCTATGGAGAGTCCCCACAAAGATAGTGAACCAGACATGTGTGTGTGTGAGTGTGTGTGTGTGAGTGTGTCCAGGCGCATGTCCTTCATCAGATTGTGTGTGTGTGTGTGTGTGAGTGAGTGTGTGTGTGTGTGTGTCCAGGCGCAGGTCCTTCATCAGATCTGGATACGGCCCGGATACGGCTGACTGCGGTAAACCTCGGGATAAACAGAGAGACTAACATTAGTGTAGATGCCATTCTTCTTATGATGTAACGAGTACATCAGGATTTATGGGAAGTGTTCCTGGTTCCGGCTGACCTAATCTATGCAGCCTAACACTGAATTATAGAAGTCTATATGTGTTATGTGTTATGTGAATGCTAGGTCAAAGAGATGTGTCTTTAATCTAGCTTTGAACTGACAGAGTGTGTCTGCTTCCCGGATAATGGTAGGAAGACTGTTCCAGAGTTTTGGTGCTAAATAGGAGAAGGATCTCCCGCCAGCAGTCGATTTAGATATTCTAGGTATTATCAACTGGCCGGAGTTTTGAGATCGCAATAGACGTGAAGGACTATAATGCGTTAAGAGCTCACTCAAGCACTGCTTCTGTTCGTTTTTTTGCAAAGTGTTCTGCTTTTTTTACGTAATTTAGATATATTTTTAAGATGAAAAAATGCGTTTTTACAGATACTAGATGAAGTGATACAAATAAAAGATTGGTATCAAAGAGCACACCCACACGCACACTGTATAGCAGTCGAACATCATTAGTGCCGACGTGAATAATAATCTTAGAGAATTTACGATTAGCATTAGCCAGCACTTTTAAATTTGCTTTTGGCGTTCTGGCTCCCGGCAAACATGTGACTACGGTGGCTGGTGTCTCTATTTTCACGCTCCGTGTAATAGACCCCTTTTCAGTTGGTAAACAGTTGGCGTTTTTGTGTGGGCGGAGCTTAGCTGGAGGCAGAACGATCCCTCTGGCCGCTTCACTAACGCTAGTTTGCAAGTTTTGTTAGCTTGTTTTTTAATAATGACTGGAGAAAATCCGATTTTGTCTTAATGTGCAAGGCCACTCACTGTCCAGGACCGCGATTGTTATTTGCAAAAGTTAATTTTAACGGACGGAACCAGATTGGCGGACCCATACATGCTCAGTCAATGGATGGACGATCTGACAGGATTAACGTCAGCGCTCCCTCCGGCTGAGTGGCCTGACTTCTACACCGACCCGATAGAGAAACCGAGGGTAAAGAGAGACTGAGGGCATGTACATCTGTAGATGCCTATAACTGCACTAAATGGTCACAAGAATTGTGTGGTATCCTACGATCCGCAGTTCTGCCTCGCCAGCGCCAAGCCCAGACAGAAGACGACAGTGTAGAGAGTGACATTACAGTGCAATTATAATGATGTGAATATTTTCTAGAAATAAAATTCCAGATACAGCATATTCATTTTTTAACTATGTATTTGATTACTCTTTCTTACCAGGTTCTTCAAAAAGTTCAGTCACAATCAATCAAGACAATGTACACAATCATAGATGATTCACAAATAATCACAGTCATTTAGAAAACATTATCCGATAAAATTTCAAATTGGAGCCTGTACTCCGTCGATTCTTGCCCCCAACAACACAACAAGAAGACATTTAATAACAATAATAATAATTTAATCTCCTTATTGTGCAGCCGAATCTGTGCTGGTTTGTATTGGCCGCCTCCAGTTTTCCCTTTGTTTTGCCTCCAGCTAACGCCCTGACGTAACTGTGACGTCGGCTCGAAATTGGTCTACAGAATCGCCAGTAACTATAGGGCACATTCAACAGGATTCTCAGTGGGTGTTTCACTGAGTGGGGAGAATCTGTCTGATGTTGTTATCGGAACGGAAGAGCGGTGTTTTGTCCTGCGACTACAGCGCCTCACCGTCACCCAGTTGCCCTGCTGCACAGGCTCTACTTCAACCGGAACCAAACAATGTACAGAGTTCGCTAAGCTAATCGCATCCAAAGTAGTATCTACAGCCCTTGAGCTCTTACAATTAACCTCAAGTTTGGATGCATGTCTCTAGTTCTGAAGTGAGCTGAGGAGACTGTAGTTCTACCAGAAAGACTCGGGAGAATTATTTCAATAAACCATACATTTATTGACAGCTCAGCAAGCTGATAATATACAAAGTCATTTGGCGTAGGCCCCGTCCGTAGTGCATAATCCGAGGGTATCGGATCTGCAATTCCTGCCTGAAGATGAAGGCAGGGGCGCAGCCGACCCCCCCTGGAGGTATGGACAGGACCATCCTGGTGGTGGTGGGGAGGATGGGGGTAATCGTCGCTTCAGTATCTGCGAACTCAAACATGTGTAAGTACCGAGCTTTTATACAATGAGCCTACGAATATGATTGGATAGAAGTGAAGGCGCAATAGGTGACGTAGTAATTGAGTCTTCCCAGCAGAACTTATGCTAAAGCTTTCATTTCTGGATGAATCTTCAATGAAAGTTGGCGAGGCCGAGAAAGCGTTGGAGTTCCTTTATGGTGACAGGTTGGGGCCAGTTGTGAATGGTGTCCACCTTCCTCTGGTCCATCTGGAGACCTCGTTGGTTGATGATATGTGGAACTGGACGGATGGTGTGTGGAACTCGCACTTCTCCAACGTGAGATAGAGCTGGTGTTCTCTCAGCTTTTTGAGGACCTGCGTCACTTGTTGGCGATGGGAGTAGATCAGGATGTTGTCTATGTAGACGATGTCGAAGCGTTGGAGGTACTCCCGGATCACCTCATTCATATACCCCTGGAATACGGAGGGGGAGTTGGACCATACGGCATCACCTGGTACTCGTAGTGGCCTGCCGGGGGGATGAACGCCGTCTTCCATTGCGTATTCGAATGAGGTTGTAGGCGCTCCGCAGGTCCAGTTTGGAGAAGATGCGAGCCCTACGGAGCTGTTCGAAGCTGGATGCAGAAGGGGACGTTGATGGTCGGATGAAAGGATGATTGAGAGCCTCCTGAATGTACTCCTCCATGGCCTTCTGCTCCGGGATGGACAGTGGGTGTACCTTACCCTTCGGTGGAGCAGCCCCACGGCCGATGAGGTGGTAGACGGGTATCCAACCGCTTGCTGAACACATCCTGGAACGCCCGGTACTCTGGAGGAATTTAGGTTTTGCTCTCGGTTTCTGGGCTCTCAATGGAGGTGGAGTTCACCTGGAGACTGGATGAAGACTTCGAGGGGTGTAGACGGTTTGAGCACAGATGACAGACAGTCCTTGAAGCAGGAATCACTCCATTGCAGAATTTCTCCAGAGTTCCAATTGACCCTTCGCAGGGAGTTTGATTGACAGGCAATCTGACCAGTCATAATCCGCCAACATTCCTTCTGATGTTCAGGATGAGGTCAGCGGTTGATCCTTCAAGCACCATGATCCACCATGATCTCCTCATGCCGGCAGCCGACGCGGAGCGTTACTGTGGGCGAGAGGTGGCGAACATGACCACGGCTCAGCGGTTTGCCAGAATGGTGTGGATGGCTAGTTCCTGGCAGCAGCGTTTCCTCTGGAGGTCGAGTTTTTGATGAGAAGGCCGTGGTGGTCGAATCGGGCGGTTTGTGAGGATGTGACCTCCTCCCCCATAATACAGACAAGAGTCTGTATCATTATTATTAACTTTACGTGTGTTTATATTTGTGTTTGTGTGAATGAGTGTGTGTGTGTGTGTGTGTGTGAGAGAGAGAGAGAGAGAGAGAGAGAGAGAGAGAGAGTGAGTGTGTGTTTGTGTGTGTGTGTGTGTGTGTGTGTGTGTGTGTGTGTGTGTGTGTGTGTGAGAGAGAGAGAGAGAGAGAGAGAGAGAGAGTGCGTGCGTGCGTGTGTGTGTGTGTGTGTGTGTTTGAGAGATGGGTAGATTTAGGGGTTGGGTTAGTGTGTGTGTGTGTGTGTGTGTGTGTGTGTGTGTGATGGATAGGTTTAGGGGTCGGGTTTGTGTGTGTTTGTGTGTTAGGGGTTAGGATTAGTGTGTGTGTGTGTGATGGAATGTTTAGGGTATACAGAATATACAGTTTGGACAGTATAAAAACCATTACGTCTATGGAGAGTCCCCACAAAGATAGTGAACCAGGCGTGTGTGTTTGTGTGTGTGTGTGTGTGTGTGTGTGAGAGAGAGAGAGAGAGAGAGAGAGAGAGAGACAAACATTGTATGTTTGTTTGTGTGTGTGTGTGTGTGTGTGTGTAGTCCTACATACAGATGAGCCTCCCTCTCTCTCTCTCTCTCTCTCTCTCTCTCTCTCACACACACACACACACACAGCGCGCGTTATTGCGCACCGCGTCGGTCATATCTCTCACTCGTCCTCCTCGACACGAACACACTGGACTCGGTTCGGTTCGGCTTCGACAATCCCGCCAAACGGTTCTAATGTTCCGCGCGCGCTCGTCGATATGACGGACAGCGAGGCGCACGCGCATTGCTCGTTCACGACGCGCCGCTGGTCCTGATGCTGCGGGCGCGCGATCATCATCATCTTCATCGTCAGCATCACCAAGACGGTCAGAAGCTCCAGATGAGGAGATGCCTGATGTGTCCGAACCTCAACCGAACCCCAGCCGAACCCCAGCCGAACCCGTGAATGAACATCTGTCAGATTATTTAGGAAACCCGCTCGGATCTGACGCTTTAACTCGCGCTTCGTGACGCTTTTCCTCCACATCTTCCCTTCTGGAGAGACTCCGGCTCTGTAACGTGGATATGTTGAGAGACACGTAATGATGGATGGGATTATCAGTGTTTTGGGGGTCCTGACGCTGGTTCTGGAGGGCATCTGGTGCCAGGGAGTGTATGGTGAGTGCCAGCAGCTCACACACACACATGCATTTATATGCCAGTCAACATGCCGTGTGTGCGTGAACAGGTGCCATTTCATAAACCATCTTCCCAACAGCCAACCCACAGGTTTTTACACTGCGAAATCATGCAATATATATATATATATATATATATATATATATATATATATATATATATATATATATATATATTCATATATTTGACCAATTATTAATTTGAAATTACATTTAGTGGCATTTTTAGAATGCACAAAAACACAATCACAAGTTTCTTTTAGCTGTAAGATTTGGGTTTGGCTTACTCATGTTAAAACATTCCCACAGCATGATAGTTCAATATTCCCAATTAATCCACAGGTTTTTAGAGGGAAAATAATGCATCACAAAGAGCAAATGTGTGAGATATATATACATGCATGATTCAAATCCGTCGGAGATAACAATGTAAGAATTAAAATGCATAAAAACAGAATGATTTTAATTGCAAAAGTTTCTTTTAGGTGTGGCTTAGTCATATGCAAGTTCAAAAATGCAATTGCAATTCATTCAGTTCATGCATTGGGTTTTTCTCAGTTGCATTGAGATGCGTTTGCACATGTTCGTTTGCCTTGAACAAACGCTGTATATGAACGTGACAGCAAGCATCTGAAATCTGCATATTATTCTGCATTCTCATCGTGTATTCTGCAACTCGTGTGGGTTAACCAGAGCTTTGCATGAGTCAGAGTGTGTAAATGTCATGAGGGAGAACATCTAAGCGCTGTTTACTCCGGGCTGGGCTGATCTGAGACCTGAGATCTGAGATGTGGGCGTCATATCAACGAGATAGCTGGTGTTTCTGGAGTCGGTTCGCATGCAGGACAGTGTCCGTGAGTCCCGCAGGACTAAGAGGATAATAGAGTTTGGGCTGAGCTGATCCATGAGAATGCACTTTAAAATCAATGCCGATGGAGGAATGGAAATGACGCTGTTGAATGCCAACACACTCTGATGATTATATGTAGTTGTGTTCACTGCATGCGCCTTACACACACACTTCATTTCAACACACTCCTCAGAAAAATATTTAAGATTCATGCGCTTGAATTGCATGTAAAATTTACATGCATTTTTTTTAACATAAACTAATAAACATAATGTGATGCATAAGTGTCAGTCATGCATAAATGAAACGGCTCAGATCTTTGAAAAAAAAATTCTATTTCAGTTTTCTACTTCAAAATGTCATGCTTAATTCAGTTTTACTGGCTGTTTCTTTGTAATTATTGGTATATTGGTAATTATTTACTTGCAATTTCTGAGTGAAAATTGCTTGTGTTTTAAACACACAATAGAGTAATAAACCTAAGCTTTACTTAAATCCTTCATATATAATGCATTATAAAAGTATTTTAATGCATGACCTGTGCACCTTATAATGAATTTTATGATATTGTGAATAATTACATAAATACATTACAGTATTCATTGTTACACCTTTGGAAAGGATAATGACAAACAAACAACCAAAGAATCTTCAAATATTTGAACGCATTTTAACTTTGGTTGTGAAAAGACTTGATTGTTAATCTCCAATTGAAGCCAGTTAGTTTCAATCTCGTGCATAACTTAATATTGCTTGTTCCTTAGCTAGGCATATTTTAACTCAATAAATGTATTTTTTTTCACAACAGATGCACAGATATATGTTGAGCCTACCAAATGCAATATATATATATATATTTTTTTTTTATCCACAAAAAACAAAAAAACAATGCAAATAGTTAAATGATTTCCCGAGTGCAGATTTATGTACGACTGGCAAATATGCATCACATTAAGTTTATTAAGTTAAAACTGTGTAATGCAAATGCATGGAAATTGTATGTGCAATTAATAAATTTGTGTCTACATTTCCAGCAACGTCATCAAAAAGAGTAATTTCTACTATGATGACATCATATACTCGTGCAAATAAATATGAATACAGCATGTGCAATACATGTGCATTTGCAATGTCTAATGTTCTTCTATTTTAGGCAAACATGTGAAGTGCTGATTTGTAATTTCCCCCGTCCATTAGTGAAGTGATATTGATTGTTCCCTGTTTCATTCATTCATGATTGGAACGTGTAATTCTGTCAATCAAACCCCAGCATGCATTAATGCAGTGTTTGAACAGACGGTGTAATGTGACGGCTACTTGTGTGAAGGATCCCAGTCTAAACATGATTATTATAACTTGTGTTTGACTTGATGATTTACTGTATTCATGCATTCAGATGAGTGAACTCTTGTTGTTCCGCCTAATTCTGTTTGGGAAGATCGTGCTGAAGTCGAAGTGCTTTTGATATTGGCAATTTCATATTTCTTTCATTTCCGAACAAACACTTTTGTTTTGCACTGCTAGATTAAGTGTTGGATTGCTGCTGTGTTTGTGCTGTTTATCGTTTATTGCCGCAGAGGATGATGGGAAATGTAGTTTGCATTTTAATTAAGGCTTTTTTTTTTTTAGCTTGACAAATGCTCATTTTATGTTTGGAACGACATGATGACAAAATGTATTACTTTAACCTTACTTGTAAAAAAATGATGTTCTTCCTCAGTGTTTCTGTCTTGTTTTCCAGCACAAATATCTAAACATTCTTAAATCAAGATACATTTACTGGACAAGCAAAATGACTGAAGATATTGAGTCTTGCTGAATGAAAAATGAAAAAGTTTGTACTTAAAACAAGAGCAAATATCTGCCAATGGAGTCAGAAAATAAACTTAATTTGAAGGGAAAACAAGTGTATTTTTCTGACACCATGACAGATATTTGTTCTTACTTTAAACACAAACTCACTTCATTTTGATACATTTTCCAGTCTTAATATCTTCAGTCATTTTGCTTCTCCAGTAAATGTATCCTGATTTAACAATGTTTAGATATTTTTTTGAGTGAACTACATTTACATTTTTACATTTACATTTTGTCATTTAGCAGACGCTTTTGTCCAAAGCGACTTACAAATTAGGACTAAATTAATGATTAATCGTGAAGAGGCAAAAACAACGCAAGAAGTTCAGGCATTGTTCAGATAAGGGAGGATTAAAAGAAATGTTTTTTTTTTTGTTTTGTTTTTTGGGTTTTCAGTTGTCTTTTGAATGTTGTCAGGGATTCTGCATTCCGGATGAGGGTAGGGAGAGCATTCCACCAGCAGGGAACCGTGAATGAGAATGTTCTGGAAAGTGATTTTTTGGAACCACGAGACGTCGCTCTTTGACCGATCGTAGGCTTCTGGTAGGGATGTAGACTCGTAGGAGTGAGTGAAAGTAGGAGGGAGCTGAGCCTGTGATAGATCTGTAAGCAAGCGTCAATGCCTTGAACTTGATGCGAGCAGCGAGAGGTAGCCAGTGCAGAGAGATGAACAGAGGAGTGACGTGTTGAAGACAAGACGAGCTGCAGCTTTCTGAATCATTTGTAGAGTTTTAGTTGCACATGATGGAAGTCCAGCCAGAAGAGCATTGCAGTAGTCAAGCCTAGAGATGAGCAGGGCCTGGACGAGGAGTTGTGTTGCATGCTCAGTAAGAAAAGGCCTGATCTTCCTGATGTTGTGCAGTGCAAACCTGCATGATCAAGCTGTCTTTGAAATGTGATCTGTGAAGGTCAGCTGGTCATCAAATATTACTGGAGATTTCTGACCGACCTTGATGGGGTGATTGATCTAGTTGGATAGTGAAGTCGTGCTGTAGAGACGGATTGGCAGGGTGGACGAGAAGCTAAGTCTTTGCCAGGTTGAGCTGCAGGTGATGTTCCTTCATCCATGCCGAGATGTCCGCCAGACAGCTTGAGATCCGTTGAAATGAGAGGAAGAGCTGTGTGTCATCAGCATAGCAATGGTAAGATAAACCATGTGCCTGTGTGATGTGTCCCAGTGATGTGGTGTAGACGGAGAAGAGGAGCGGTCCCAGCACTGAGCCCTGGGGAACCCCTGTGGTCCGCTGATGTGCTCTGGATACCTCGGCTCTCCCTGAAGGACCGACCTATGAGATAGGACTCAGACCAGTGGAGGGAAGCTCCTGTGATGGAACTATCCATTTCTTTGATAGCTTGACTTTTCATCTGTATCGAATATAACCCAGAATTACCTGTTTACACAAGATGAATACAATTCAGTTTGAGAATATTCTGAATAAAGTATTTGCATGACTCAAAATTCTGATAAATACTATTCATGCATGAATGAGAATTGAGTTGATTAATTTACTATCCGAAATTACTAAAAAAAGCAGTATGATAATGGCAAAAGCATCTCCAGTTTGTTCCAATTACACTGATTACATATATTCATATCATATTTAACTTTAATATAAAGATTTTAGTGTACTCTTTCTTAGAGCAGCTCTTTGATGCAGTCTCTTTTGCATTTTATTCATCTTCACTTGGAAAATAACACAAAAAGATACAACACTGTGGAAGAAGATGATTTGTTTGCAGTGTTTAATTATGTGAATGCTTTATATTGTTGAATGTGTTTGATGTTGGATCTGTGATGATGATGATGATGATGATGATGATGATTGCGAATGCGTAACCCTGTTTTTGTGAGACGCTCAATGAGACGCTCTTCTAGAAAAAAAGTATTAGTAATTTTGCAATGTACTATTGAAAAAGTGCACTGCAAAAAAATGCTTGTCTTGTTTCCAGTCCAAATACCCCCAAAAAATCTTAATTCAAGAAGCATTAACTTAGGTAGTAAAATGCTATAAGATATTATGTCTTGTTTTCTGGGGGGAGAAGATCAAAATAAAGTGAGTTTTTGCTTAAAACAAGCTAAATTATCTGCTAATGGGGTCAGAAAAATAATCTTGTTTCTGTTTGAATTAAGACTAAGTTGAAAACAGGACATAATATCTTATGTCATTTTACTCATAGTAAATGCATCTCGATTTAAGGAATTTTTAGATATTTGGACTGGAAACCAGACAAAAATACTGATTAAGAAAAGCATTTTTGCAGTGTAGGGACATCATTTGTTTGCAGTGTTTAATTATGTGAATGCTTTATATTGTTGAATGATGATGATGATTGCGTAACACTGTTTCATGCGACGGCTCAGTTGTTGAAAGCGTTAGGTCGAAACGCTCTTTCTCTGTTTTCCCCAGTGAAGTGAGAGTGTGTGTTGAGATGCTGGACTCTAAACTCTATGCTAATTCATTCCTCCAGTGCAACTAAAGCGCTCTTTGTTTCTTCCAGCTCCTCCTCTAGAGCTCTTGATCAATTCCCTGGCATCAGAACCGTGTGTTCATACAGTAATGAGAGTCAGAGCGAAGGTCCACGCCTGTACCTGGAGTTACACAACCGATCTGATTATGCATGTTTTGCTTCTCAACTTTTTGTACTGCAAAACCCATATTTTATGTTGGATATCAGAAAACATTGATAATAATCATAAATGTTTCTTGAGCATCAAATCATCATATTAGAATGATTTCTGAAGGATCATGTGACACTGAAGACTGGAGTAATGATGCTGAAAATTCAGCTTTGATCACAGGAATAAATGACACTTTACTGTATATTCACATAGATAACGTCTCAGGTTACGACTGTAACCTATGTTCCCTGAGAACTTGGAACGAGACACGGCGTCGAAATGACGCTATGGGGGACGCCTCAGTGTGACAGGTGTCTGAAATCACAATCAAATTACGCCAATCAGATTGACCGGCGACAGCCCATGAATCATTAGCGTGCGACCTGGAAGTATATAAGGGCGCCTTGCAAACATGATAATCACCTCATCGTCTGAAGGGACTGTTTGGCAGGCATCCCGAGGCATGGTGAAAGATGCAGTGTCTCATTCCCTGTTCTCAAGGAACATATGTTACAGTCTTAACCTGAACTTTTCGAAATGATGCTATGGGGAACGATATACCCACGCCGCCATGCTAAGGGGCCCACTGAGGCCTAATGTCTGATTGGCCAGTGAAATAACAGTCGAGCTCCCCATGATGGGGCTCAGGGTCAGGAAGGCCTGCTAAGGTCAGAGCCTGACCATCAACACTGCTGTTTGGATACTCACAGACTCACTTAGAGGATTAAAGAGGCCTACTAGGCCTGAAGCAAGTCAGTGCTGTCAGCCATCTTCACACTGCTGGAGACTCGCCTATCAGGGAGGCCTGGTCGGGCCTACTAGCTGATAGCAAGTCTATTCTGCTACAAACATACACTGTTGGGAATCATACTACACCAACATAACTATTGGGCCCACCCACAGGAGGCCTAATACAGCTAGCTACCTGGTCGTGGCTATAATGTACGTCCAACAATGTTGGGACTCACCTCCGAGGAGGCCTGTTAAGGTCTACTGCCCGAACTATTGAGGCCAACCATCAGAGGTAAGCTGGCCTCAAGAGCCCTCTTGTGGCTGCCTGGTCAAGGAGGTCTGCTGAGGCCTGCCACCTAACCTCGCAGCCTTCGGTGGCAGATAAGCTGTTTATACAGTGCCTACAGCTTCCTGGTACCTAATCACTTTGCCAAAGGCAGTGTACTCGGCAAAAAAGCAACATCCTTTAAGCAAGGGGAGTACAACATACGCTACTCTGCCTCTATGGAGGCCCCAATTTTTTCTTTTAGTCAGGGGCCTACCATCTGTACGCATGGGCGTCAGCTCATGGCAATGCTCTGGCTTCATGGGAGCGTACTTCGAAACCCAAAAAATGAAGTGAAGGTTAGAACTTCCCGCTCGACCCGAGCCATAGTGGTGCGAGGTAGAGTAATACAGAACTGAGAGTAGGGTACTACTCACTACCTACCCTGTATCAACAGGGGAGTACCACTACCTAACCCTGAGATTCAACAGGGTTCGGGCCTACCAGTGGCTCGAGGGGTAACAGGACCTTATCTGCGCCCAGCCTGGGGAAGTGGGGCTAGATTGCAAGCCACCCACCTACAACCCAACTCGAGCAGGTAGCTCAGCAAGCTGAGTGGAGGCTATACTGGTGGCCTGGGTCCATATACTAGTTCTGCACAGCGGGGTCGGCCAAACAACAAACCAGTCTCTTTGTGAGGCGAAAGACGGCCTAAACCCTGCTCAAAAAAGACCCATTGTACCGGGGAGGCCTTATTGAAGGCCTAACCTTAGGTCTTTGCTACTCATGCCTCTGCACCAACCTGCATTACTCTTCTCACCCCCGAATGCAGAGAAGGGGGTGGGCCTTGGCCGAATGACTCCCACCATGGGAGGAGGCTGTCATATAGAGATGCTTAAAAAGCCTACATTCACATAGTGAAGGGCCAGAGGCAGAAATGCTTTAGCAGAACGTGTCAGACGGCCCGTGTCAGACGGCCCGTGTCAGGCGGCCCGTGGGCTGGACAAGCTCCAGCGTCAGTCTACACTCCAACACCAAAAATAGCCCAAGGGCTAACACAGATGTGTCTCAGAAATAAAACAAGCGGCAGCATAAAACACTTCCATTCTTTCTAGAATGACGTTCTGCCACTTAGCGCTCACAATATTCTCTAACACTCTAACATTCCATTTATATGAATGAGCGGCGGCCTCAAAAAGCTCTCATCATGAGAGGAAGCCTAAGCCAGTAACAACTGGAACGAGTGGTGGCACACCCCGTGAATACACAAAAAGGAAGCCATCACATACTCACAAAAGACGCCCATATAATTGGAGCTTCTTTAAATCGTTGTAGCCACCTAACAGGGGAACTTCAGGGCACTAATATCCAAGTTTACCTTACCTTAATGTACAATACCGTGACCCCATAACTCTACACAGGGAACAAAAGGTCTGTAGAGAAATACATTTTAGTGTTAGTTGCACACAAAAAGAGAAGACAAGAGTTTCTTAGAGAAGACAACTCAGGTCACCTGCGGCGTGCGGAGTGAAGACTCTATGAACATGGGGTCTACCACTTTACATGCCTGAAAGAGTCGCTCTCACTAACCAAGCCGAGGCGGGCCATCAGAACATCGGTCTCATCATGGGCCCTGCCTCAGGCCTGATGTAAGAAACGCCTGGGGAGTCGGGAAGAGAGGAGAGGGCTGAGATGTAACACACCCTCCGGGGAGATGATCCATCACCGACACTGCGTTTGTGCTGGATCACCTCCCTCAGATCCCTCTTCTTGCGGGAGTCACGCCTCTTCTGCGCCCTGCTCCTCCATGGACCTCCACGAGAGGCGACACTGGCCCTGTTTACGGTCCTCGGACCGTGAAGGGTTAGGCTCTCCCGCCTGTCTGGGTGTGGATCCGGATCTCAGCGGTAGACAAGTCCTGTAAGCAGCTGAGCGCGCCTTCACCTCCCTGAACTTCCAACCACCGCCTCCATGGAGGTGCCAAAAAGTTCAGAGGGCAAGACCGGCGAGTCGAGGAGAAAGGCCTTCTCTTTCTCCCCGATGTCAGCCAGGTTTAACCACAGATGCCTCTCCGTGGCCACCATCGCCACCATCGACCGGCCGATCCGGGCGGCAGTGTGTTTAGCGGCCCGGAGAGCAAGATCTGTGGTGCGGCGCCTCTCAGGAGACAGCCCTACCCCCTGGTGGAGATCCCGCAGCGGCGATACGCCTGCAACACCGCCTGACCTACTGCCGTATATGCTCTGCCTTTCAGACGTCCTGTAGTCTTCAGCGGTTTGGATGTCAGGGTTGGACAGAAAAAGCACAGTTCATGTGTGTCACCCGGCGTCAAATATTTTGGGCACGGGTCAGCACACTTCTGAAAACTATCAGCCTTCCCCGTGCGTTTCATTTTTAAATTCTCTTACCGTAATCCTTCAGCGTTTACAAACAGAACAGTCCCTGAAGGCGAAAAGATGATTGTTTGCAAGGCGCCCTTTTATACTTCCAGGTCACACGCTAATGACTCATGGGCTGTCGCCGGTCAAGCTGATTGCCGTGATTTGATTGTGATTTCCGACACCTGTCCCCATACCGTCATTTCAACGCAGTGCGAGTTCCCTTTCGAAAGGGAACTGTGGTTACCATGGTAAATAATATAATTGTTGAACTGGCCAATAAATGTCACTGAAAGAAAAATCCCACCCCCCGAAATACAATAAAAACTATATATATTTTTATTAAACAATGAGTGAAATAAGCAATTTCTTGAACATTATTTGCATGTATTTTGACCATCTTACATGTTAGAAATCATATCAGCATAAAAAATAGATGAAATGAAATAAAATAAATTAAAATACAAAATTAAATTAAATTGAAAAAATACATAAATTTAATAAAACTACATATAAAAAATACATAATATAAAATAAAATAAAGTTAAGTAAAATAAAATAAATAAATACATAAATAAAATTAATACAATTCACATTTACAATCACATATCAGTCAACTTTCACTATTATGATAAAGCTTTGCCGCTGTCGTCTGAGAGCTGGTTCGGTGTCTCATGCTAATCTCTGCTTGTGTCGCTTCAGCCCACACATCCATCCCATGAGTGATGTCTGTCGTCATGGCGACCGCATCCGCCACACACTCCTCACAGAGAGAGAGTCAGTCGCTGAAACAGAAGTGACGTGAGTGTGAGCTGAAAGGAAAACGTCAGCGTTTCATGTGTTTATGTGTGTGTGATGCGGGAGGTTAAAGCGTGTCGACACCGATATATTCTGTTTCGTCTGTCAGAAGAGCTTGAGTTTCATTCCGATCCATTCAAACACTGAGGAAGATGATGATGTTTTCAGTGTTTCGGTCTCGATTTCCAGCACAAACATCTAAACATTCTGAAATCAAGATACAATTACTGGAGAAGAAGCAAAATGACTGAAGATATTGAGTCTTTCTGAGAAATGTTTCAAAATGAAGTGAATTTTTAGGGTTTTTTTTACATTCAAATAGTTAAATAAAATAAAAATAAAGTAGTTACAATAGTTTTTGCAGTGTTATTTTAGTATTATATTATATTATATTATATTATATTAAATTAAATTTTATTATATTATATTACTAAAACTAAAAAAAAGTCACAATAGTTTTTGCAGTGTTATTTTAGTATCATTATTTATTTTATTTTATTATTATTATTTTTTATTTTATTTAATTATTTTTTGTAATTAATTAATTAATTAATTAAAAAGATTTATTTTATTTTATTTATTTCATTTTATTTCATTTTATTTCATTACTAAAACTAAAGAAACTATAAGAAATTACTAAAGACTATATAGACACATTTAAAAAAGTAATACAATTTCAAAAATACAACAAGATTATTAAAAATTTAACTCATTAAAATGAAAACAGAAAATACAAAAATAAAGACAAATTCAAAATATGAATATAAACTATAAAAGAACCTTTAACAAAACATAAAATTGTAATATTTTTCCTAGTGTTTAAAAAAAAAAATGGAAACAAAGCCCTGCGTTTGTTTTTGTTTTGTTTATTAATATTTACTTAATCAATGAATAAACATGTCATGAAATCAGATGAATCAGAGAGTGTTTCAGTGTTTCAGTCATCTGTGGTTTCTCTCAGTCTCTTGTTTCTCAGACGCTGGTGGTTTGAGCTTCACACAAACATCTTGTGTTGTGTTTCAATATTCATGACAAGCTGCTGATGCACACGCTGAGATGCGCGTTTGTTTGCTCTGTCACGCGTCTCTATTGCATGCATTGTGTTTATCGTGCAATTTATACACGAAAATGAGTTTTTACATGCATATGATACGCAGTTTTCTGGAATTAATATGTAGTAACGAACCGATTTATACTGTGAGAAAAAGTTCAATTAAACCATCAAAGGTCTTCATCTGACAAAATTATTTGACAAAAAAGGCAAACTACAGCTAGAGGAAAAACAAAAATGGGAAAATAATCACACATAATCAGTTATTAATATTTCATTGGTTCTGTTGTTTTTGCATGCATTCATAATTTCTTTGTATGACAGTCTGGCCAAAAGAAATCAGTAAAATCATGTTTGATTGCGTTATTATCATCACAAAGAAAAGCAATCGACTCCAAGCACAACTCAATATGTCATAACCACAGCTGAATAATCTGACTAGCGGCTGAAGACGGCCTCTGCTGTGTGTGTGTGTGTGTGTCAGATGCTGTTAGTGTGCAGTGTGTTTAACACGGGTGTTTAACCTGCTGGAAGAGAGACTGAAGCGAGTCTCTTTCTGGGAACAGTGTTTGCTGTCGGACGGGAGATCAGAGCGAGATCATCGGCTGAACACTGAAAAATGCTTTTCTTACTCAGTGTTTTAGTCTTGTTTCCAGTCCGAATATCTAAAGATTCTTAAACCAAGAAGGATTTACTAGATGAGTAAAGTGACATTAGATATTATGGGCCCTATTTTAACGATCTGAAACGCAAGTGTCAAAGCGCAAAGCGCAAGTAACCTTGTGGGCGGGTCTTGGCGCTGTTGCTATTATACCGGCGGGATAAATGACTCTTGCGCCAGGCGCAAATCTAAAATGGGTTGGTCTGAAGTAGCTTCATTATTCATAGGTGTGGTTTGGGCGTAACGTGAAATAAACCAATCAGAGCGTCATCTCACATTCCCTTTAAGAGCAGGCGCGCTTGTTCTAAAGCGGATTCCTATTATAACGGCGGATTTGCCAGACGCACGCGAGGAGCGGTTCACAGCCGAGGAGAGCAACGCTCTCGTCAGGGACGTTGAGGATGGAGAAACCCACCCAAATTAACTTCGGTTAAAAAGGCGTATGATAATTTGGGTAAATGTGTAAGCTAGATGTATGTTTTTATAATAAATTATCTATCTATCTATCTATCTATCTATCTATCTATCTATCTATCTATCTATCTATCTATCTATCTATCTATCTATCGTAATAATGTATGATTTGCAAAAATGAAAACTGCTGCTTCTGTGTAGATGAGAGAATCAAAGTGTATGCGCGTTGTGCACACGCTACATTGATTATGGCCAAGCATGCGCCCTTAAAATAGCATCTGAATAACATGCGCAACGCGCCACTGACTTTAAACCATTTTTTCCTGGTTAGTGGCGCAACTGTTTTCGAAACCTGCAAAATAGCATGAAGGAACGTTTGCGCCAGAACACGCCTCCTTTTTTGCGCTGAACCGCCCAGGGAGCGCAAGTTCATTCCCTAGTTTAGCGACGTGCTTCTGTGGAGGGAAAAACACGCTTTGCGCGGGTGCAAAATAGGAATGATACATGCGTCGGTGTACAAAGTCAATTGCGCTGGGTGCAAGATAGGGCCCATTGTCTTGTTTTCTGGGGAAAAAAAATAAATGAAGTGAGTTTTTGCTTAAAAAAAGCTACATTTCTGCCAGTGGGGTCAGACAAATAATCTTAATTCAAACAGAAACAAGATTATTTCTCGTATCTCATTGGCAGATCATTTTGCCTTTTTTTAGGAAAAAACTCGCTTTATTTTGATTTATTTCCCCAGAAAACAAGACACAATATCTAATGGCTTATATCTTATCTTATTTCCTACTTTAGTAAATGGATCTTGATTTAAGATTTTTAGATCTTTGGACTGGAAACAAGACAAAAATACGATAAGAAAAGCATTTTTTTGCAGTGTACTCCCATCGGCTGTCAGCGCGCCGCTCCTGATCCCGACGGATCACGGGAAACACTGAGGAGATCCAGCGTTCCAGTCAGTGACTGAACACTGAACACACTGAACACACACGTCAACTCACTGAAGGATTCCACATGCCACTTATATGTCTTCACTAAAGCATCGCTGGATGGTTGCTAGGGTGTTCTGGCTGGTTGTTCAGGCATTGCTAGGTGGTTGCTAGGGTGTTCAGGCTGGTTGTTAGGGCATTTCTAGATGATTGCTAGGGTGTTTTGGCTGGTTGTTAGGGCATTGCTAGGTGGTTGCTAGGGTGTTGTGGGTGTTTGTTAGGTCATTGCTATATGGTTGTTAGGGTGTTCTGGCTGTTAGGCTGTTCTGGGTGGTTGTTAGGGCATTGCTAGGTGGTTGCTAGGGTGTTGTGGGTGGTTGTTAGGTCATTGCTAGATGGTTGCTAGGGTGTTTTGGCTGGTTGTTAGGGCATTGCTAGGTGGTTGCTAGGGTGTTGTGGGTGGTTGTTAGGTCATTGCTATATGGTTGTTAGGGTGTTCTGGCTGTTAGGCTGTTCTGGGTGGTTGTTAGGGCATTGCTAGGTGGTTGCTAGGGTGTTCTGGCTGGTTGTTAGGGCATTGCTAGGGGGTTGTGGGTGGTTGCTAGGGTATTGCTAGGGGGTTGTGGGTGGTTGTTAGGGCATTGCTGGGGTGTTGTGGGTGGTTGTTAGGTCATTGTTAGATGGTTGTTAGGGTGTTCTGGCTGGTTGTTAGGGCATTGCTGGATGGTTGCTAGGGTGTTCTGGCTGGTTGTTTAGGCATTGCTAGGTGGTTGCTAGGGTGTTGTGTGTGGTTGTTATGGCATTGCTAGATGGTTGTTAGGGTGTTCTGGCTGGTTGTTAGGGCATTGCTAGGTGGTTGCTAGGGGTTGTGGGTGGTTGCTAGGGTATTGCTAGGGTGTTGTGGCTGGTTGTTTGGGCATTGCTAGGGTGTTGTGGGTGGTTGTTCAGGCATTGCTAGGTGGTTGCTAGGGTGTTGTAGGTGGTTGTTATGGCATTGCTAGATGGTTGTTAGGGTGTTCTGGCTGGTTGTTAGGGAATTGCTTGGTGGTTGCTTGGGTGTTGTGGGTGGTTGTTACTATGATGTTTTTTTACAGTCTACATCAGGGTTTTCAGTCTTTTTGATGTAACGGACACCCAAATATCATCTGGGATCCCAAGTCTAAAATTTAAAAGGCAGCTGTGAAGTTGTAAAGCAGATATTTTCCTAGTTATACTTTTTATTACATGTTATTACATGTTATTTATTTATTTAGACTTCATTTATTTAAATTTTTTTTTTTTTTTTTTTTTTTTTATATTTTAATATTTGTAATCAAAATTATCCCCCCCCCCCCATTGCAAATCAGGTTTATTGGGAACATTTACAGACTTTCAGCTGTTTGCAATGAACAAATCAAACAAAAGTAATTACAGTTTTTTTCGATTGCTAAACGACAGTGAGCACAACTGGAGCTACATGTGCAAAACTCTAACTACAGTCTGCACTACCAACAGTCACCTGAGCTAAACAGTTCACATCACCTGCAAAACTCACTCCAAGTAACACAACTCTTAACACACGGCTCAAAACAGGCTCAGTGCAGCCAAACACTATACACAACCCTCACTGAGATAACACACACTGTCACTCAGAACACACTGAGATAACACACACTGTCACTCAGAAGACACTGAGAGGAAAAACACTAGCATCAAACACCAATACAGAAAATACTAACTTTTCATCTTTACAGTTTGAACAATTTCAGTGACTTCATACTTCATGCCTCTCTCTAGCATCAGGCCACAGGTTTTCATCAACATCACATCTAATGTTCTCTCTAATGTTGAAAGGCACAAGGCTGAACTCTATTCTGTTTTGAATGTGTGGTTCACAGTTTTGACAGCAGTGTGTTAGCATTTGAACAAAGTGCAATAAATCCACAGTGTTGTGCAGGTTGTGGTTAAAGTCATGGGATAAGTGTGTAGAGTTTTGATAACTGTGTTCAAGCAATGAGAAACGAACTAGAGTTTGGTCTACATGAACTGCTGCTGTGCAGACTGGAGTTAGAGTTTTGCACATGTGACTCCAGTTGTTCCCACTGTCGTTTAGCAATCGGAAAAAACTGTAAAATAGCTCAACACAACAAATGTTTCAGGTGGTTTCCACAAATTCAACTGAAAATGCAACTTTTAATGACTTCTGCAGTCTCAAAATTATTCAAGCATCTTTAGTACTCATCCTTTTGCTGTATGATCTGCTGCAAACGAGATGTATAAGCAGACTCAGCTTCTGTTTCTGAGGAATCTGAGCCGTTCCTCATGAGCAACGGCCTCCAGTTCAGGAATATTCCTGAGTTTGCTTCTGCAACCGCCTTCAAATCCCTGAAACCAAGCCTTGGTGGAATCTGAGGTTTGTTTGTGATCACTGTCCTGTTGAAGGTCCAAGCTTCAGCTTCCTCAATGACGGCATGGCGTTTTCTCCGAGGATTTCCTGATACTTCAGTGAACCATCTCTCCTTCCTCACACTGCAGTTCTCCAGAGGATATAAATCAGCAATCATCAAGATTTTGAGATTTATACATATTCTGAAAGCTGAATCAATAATCTTTCCATTGATGTATGTTTGTTATGATATGATAATATTTGGTCGAGATACAACTATTGAAAATCTGGAATCTGAGGGTGCGAAAAAAATCGAAACATAGAGAAAATCTCCTTTAAAGTTGTTCATTTATGTTGGCGATTGTGCTGCATTCACTCACACAAATACATGTTTTATATATTTACGGTAGGAAATTTACAAAATATCTTCATGGAACATGATCTTTACTTAATATCCTAATGATTATTGGCATAAAAGGAAAATAGATAATTTTGACCCATACAATGTATTGTTGGCTATTGCCTCAAATATACCCGTGCGACTCGAGACTGGGTCTGTGATCCAGGGTCACAAAATATATATAATTATATATACATACACATGAAGTATGTTAACTTTTACGTTAGATGCGATTAATCGCGATTAATCCATTTGACAGCTCTAATACACACACACACACACACACACACACTAGTGATGGTATCGATCCGATACCAAGTAAATACAGGGCCAGTATCGCCGATACCAATACTTTTTCATTTTAAAAGCATGCACTTGAACTTGATTGCACTTTCCTGTGCTAGAGCAGTGTGTCATGATTTATGAGGTGAATGCATCATTAATATGCTAAACCTGAATATGTTTTCATGACTACTAGGCCTAAATATTTTGTGATTTGTGCTCTCAACTCGCCTGTAATTAGTCAGTGACTTTTACAAAACTACCCTAATTATAGTACTAGCCTACTGTTCAAAAGTTTGGGGTCTGTAAGATTT
>NC_137133.1:38275449-38312949 GCF_949319135.1 Squalius cephalus
CTTGTCTTACATTGATACATACGATATCATTGTAATGCAGTGTTACATTACAATAACATTCTTATCTACTTATTGAACATGCTAGTTTAATTCTGCATGTCTCCCCATTTTCACACTATTATTTATTACAATTTTTTTTCTCTCAGTTTGAAATGCCACCACGAATCAGCCCCCTTAAGGATGCCATGCATCATGTTGTTTCGAAGACTGACAAAACATTCAAATTAGATGTGAAGTATATCAATCCAGTGAAAGGTAAGGTGGTGTGATTTATCATTTAATATTTACCATCATATGCATGTCCTAACCATACTGCTGCCAACTATTGATGTCTTTTTGTGTATTTGGCATCCTTTATCTATAAGATTTTATTTTTGGTGAAAAAAAAAAAATCTGTATTTTGCAGGACGTGGTCTATTCGCAAAGGGTGCCTTTTGCAAAGGTGATTTTGAGTACAGGGGAGATATGATAAATGATGCAGAGCTGCAGAGAAGAAGAACATGTTACCACGCATCCTGTGCTGCATTTATGTTTGATTTCATTTGGCGAGGGAAAACATGGTGGTAAGAAGTCAAGTTGCACCATATTCCTTATGCTAAACCAGGGTCTCTCAAACTCAGTCCTGCAGGGCCACTGTCCTGCACAGTTTAGCTCCAACCCTGATCAAACACACCTGAGCAAACTAATCAATGTCTTCAGGATCACTAGAAACTCACAGCTAGGTGTGTTTGATCAGTTTTGGAGCTAAACTGTGCAGGACAGTGGCCCTCCAGGACTGAGTTTGAGAAACCCTGTGCTAAACTATAGTAAAAAAAGACACTGATTTGGGGTGGTATATTGTAATACTTGTATTCATCCTTTTCTCATGCTTTCATATTTAAGTATTGATGCCTCAAGAGAAGATGGATCGTTTCGGCGGATCGTTATTGATGACCACAAATATCCAAATTGTAAGATGAAGAAAACTGACGTCAATGGAAAGCCTCACCTTTGTCTGTTTGCCCTGGATGACATTAAAGAAGGAGAAGAAATTGCCTATGATTATGGAGGAGAAGACTACCCTTGGAGAACACAAGTATGTTGCAAAGCACACTGTGTACAGAATATATCATTGTTGCAACATGTTAAGCAAGTTGTTGGTTGAATAGATTATAATTTGAATCTATTAGAAATCTATGAATCTAATTATGTCTATAAATGATAAGTTAAGTTACGTTTTAGGTCAGTGTTTCTACCCCACCCCTAAAATTTATACATTTAAAGAGTGAGGTGGTACAGTCTTAGGCCACTTTTCTTTCTGCAAGTTATGTGTGGCATGCAATGGCCTTATTGCAACTTATGGGTGAAATGTAATCACAAAAATAAACTAAAGATTAACTATGTAAAATGAAGACATGTTTTAATTGTAAATGTTTTTGTATTTTTTTTTTTTTTTAATTCTGAAATCATGTGGTATCTGCTTCAGATTTATCTCTTGTGTTTCCATGTTCTAATATCTTGTCATTATGAATGTTGTCTCTTACAGATAACCAGCGTTGCCATTAAAACCAGTGCAGCGAGTGCTTCTGATCCTTCTCTCCAGTCAGAGACTCAGATGGATGATGAATCTGCTCAGATCAACTCTCCTCAACAGGTACGTTCACATTCATCTAGGGATGCAACGATACCATTTTTTTCAGAACCGATCCGATCCGATACCAAAAATTCTGAGTATCGGCCGATACCGATCCGTACCGATACCAGCGCAGTTTTTTTTTAATCAAGTAGAATTTCTATTACTCTGTGTTAAACTGATAAGAACTGAAAAAAAAGAAAAACACCAACAAAAAATATATGATCATAATCTGACATAAATGCTATTATAAACTAGATTAGTGGATAATTCAGCAATAAAATTTAGTCTAGAAAAATCACGAGTGCACAATTAATTGTATAAAATCTGAACATTTTGTGAAAAAAATGTTTAGTGGAGAACAAATTAGAGACAATAAGTGTAACACTAAATCTGGTAAAACTTTACACATTGCTCTTTGTATTGTTGTAAAATACATTCATGAAAAACAAGATAAAAATAGCAATTATTTTATATCCTACTATAAAATTGAGACATTTTTTAAATGTATAGCACAGCTGTTTAATAAGGTAGCAACATAATAGATGGGACAGGACAAGAACGGCTATTAATAATCTTTCATTGCGTCCCTGTATTACGATATGAAAGGCTCCAATACAGTGCGGCCCACAGCGCTTATGCGCATCCCGAGCGCAGAATGATGCTCTTGAAGCAACATGAGTCACAGCGCGCAGCGCGTCGAGTCCGCATTGAAAAGTTTAAAGCACAAAGAAAATACATATGATGCATAGTGTATTATACAGTATCTATCTATGCAATAGTCTATTCAGCATTTTCTTTTAAATTTCAGTTACTGTGCGCGTGAAGAACAAATAGTACCTGACTTTACTCTACTGTTGTGATCTAACAGACACCCGGTGGAAAGTAACATGATTAAGGTACAGCAATAAAGTCCAGCAAGATAAAGTTGTTTTATGTGAAACCATAGACCTTTATCTACAGATCAAGTATAATAATAGTAACATTGAATCATCTTGGAGAGAGTTTCATCGTGTGTTCTGTCATAACCGGACGCGACGCGCTGTTTGAGTGCTGAATGAAGAATGATTGACAGCCGCAGCTGAGGGAAACGTTTACGTGATCTTGAATTTAACACTTAAATATTAATTTATATCTCACATTATACTGTATAATGGCTTCAGAACACTTAAAATATTGTGCACGAAAACTTATGGTGCTTTATAATGTTTGTGGGGCTTAACAATAACACTGAATAGTATACGCACAATATCGGATTTGGATCGGCCTTGTCTGACCGATACCCGATCCGCCAAAAATGGCAGTATCGGAGCCGATTCCGATACTGAGTATCGGATCGGTGCATCCCTACATTCATCACTAAAGATTTAGGTCTACTGTCTCTCTTTGTCATGGTTTAGTGATTTTTAAGCATATTTTGATGCGTATCTGGTGTAAATTAGTAAATTAAACCGTGTAACGACATGTGTCCAGTAGGTTAATGCTAGTGGAGTATTTAGGGCCAGTTTTATCCTTCACAGGGATTTTTTTCTGGATTAATTGTTGCTTTAAAATGGACAGTCACGACGTCCCCACAACACACTTTCAGTCAGTGTTTGAGTTAAAACTTGTGTGTTGAATTTGATGAAACTAGTCCCCATAAGGAACTATAACGTGGTGTGTGAAAGGTCCCCATGAAGGTGTGTGAAAGGTCCCCATGAAGCCGGGTTTTATCCAGATGTGTGTGAGCGCAGACAGGGGTTGACTGGACAGGAATAAATGTTTTAGATGAAGTTGATTTGTCTATTTCTCTGAAATCCTGTGGTATCTGCTTCAGATTTCTCTCTTGTGTTTCCATGTTCTAATATCTTGTCATTATGAATGTTGTCTCTTACAGATAACCAGCGTTGCCATTAAAACCAGTGCAGCGAGTGCTTCTGATCCTTCTCTCCAGTCAGAGACTCAGATGGATGATGAATCTGCTCAGATCAACTCTCCTCAACAGGTACGTTCACATTCATCACTAAAGATTTAGGTCTACTGTCTCTCTTTGTCATGGTTTAGTGATTTTTAGGCATATTTTGATGCGTATCTGGTGTAAATTAGTACATTAAACCGTGTAACGACATGTGTCCTGTAGTTTAGTGCTAGTGGAGTATTTAGGGCCAGTTTTATCCTTCACAGGGAATTATTTTCTAGGTTAATTGTTGCTTTAAAATGGACACTCACGACGTCCCCACAACACACTTTCAGTCAGTGTTTGAGTTCAAACTCATGTGTTGAATTTGATGAAACTAGTCCCCATAAGGAACTATAACATTGTGTGTGAAAGGTCCCCATGAAGGTGTGTGAAAGGTCCCCATGAAGCCGGGTTTTATCCAGATGTGTGTGAGCGCAGACAGGGGTTGACTGGACAGGAATAAATGTTTTAGATGAAGTTGATTTGTCTATTTCTCTGAAATCATGTGGTATCTGCTTCAGATTTCTCTCTTGTGTTTCCATGTTCTAATATCTTGTCATTATGAATGTTGTCTCTTACAGATAACCAGCGTTGCCATTAAAACCAGCGCAGCGAGTGCTTCTGATCCTTCTCTCCAGTCAGAGACTCAGATTGATGATGAATCTGCTCAGATCAACTCTCCTCAACAGGTACGTTCACATTCATCACTAAAGATTTAGGTCTACTGTCTCTCTTTGTCATGGTTTAGTGATTTTTAGGCATATTTTGATGCGTATCTGGTGTAAATTAGTACATTAAACCGTGTAACGACATGTGTCCTGTAGTTTAGTGCTAGTGGAGTATTTAGGGCCAGTTTTATCCTTCACAGGGAATTATTTTCTAGGTTAATTGTTGCTTTAAAATGGACACTCACGACGTCCCCACAACACACTTTCAGTCAGTGTTTGAGTTCAAACTCATGTGTTGAATTTGGTGAAACTAGTCCCCATAAGGAACTATAACGTTGTGTGTGAAAGGTCCCCATGAAGGTGTGTGAAAGGTCCCCATGAAGCCGGGTTTTATCCAGATGTGTGTGAGCGCAGACAGGGGTTGACTGGACAGGAATAAATGTTTTAGATGAAGTTGATTTGTCTCTTTCTATAAAATCATGTGGTATCTGCTTCAGATTTCTCTCTTGTGTTTCCATGTTCTAATATCTTGTCATTATGAATGTTGTCTCTTACAGATAACCAGCGTTGCCATTAAAACCAGCGCAGCGAGTGCTTCTGATCCTTCTCTCCAGTCAGAGACTCAGATGGATGATGAATCTGCTCAGATCAACTCTCCTCAACAGGTACGTTCACATTCATCACTAAAGATTTAGGTCTACTGTCTCTCTTTGTCATGGTTTAGTGATTTTTAGGCATATTTTGATGCGTATCTGGTGTAAATTAGTACATTAAACCGTGTAACGACATGTGTCCTGTAGTTTAGTGCTAGTGGAGTATTTAGGGCCAGTTTTATCCTTCACAGGGAATTATTTTCTAGGTTAATTGTTGCTTTAAAATGGACACTCACGACGTCCCCACAACACACTTTCAGTCAGTGTTTGAGTTCAAACTCATGTGTTGAATTTGATGAAACTAGTCCCCATAAGGAACTATGACATTGTGTGTGAAAGGTCCCCATGAAGGTGTGTGAAAGGTCCCCATGAAGCCGGGTTTTATCCAGATGTGTGTGAGCGCAGACAGGGGTTGACTGGACAGGAATAAATGTTTTAGATGAAGTTGATTTGTCTCTTTCTATAAAATCATGTGGTATCTGCTTCAAATTTTTCTCTTGTGTTTCCATGTTCTAATATCTTGTCATTATGAATGTTGTCTCTTACAGATAACCAGCGTTGCCATTAAAACCAGCGCAGCGAGTGCTTCTGATCCTTCTCTCCAGTCAGAGACTCAGATGGATGATGAATCTGCTCAGATCAACTCTCCTCAACAGGTACGTTCACATTCATCACTAAAGATTTAGGTCTACTGTCTCTCTTTGTCATGGTTTAGTGATTTTTAGGCATATTTTGATGCGTATCTGGTGTAAATTAGTACATTAAACCGTGTAACGACATGTGTCCTGTAGTTTAGTGCTAGTGGAGTATTTAGGGCCAGTTTTATCCTTCACAGGGATTTATTTTCTAGGTTAATTGTTGCTTTAAAATGGACACTCACGACGTCCCCACAACACACTTTCAGTCAGTGTTTGAGTTCAAACTCATGTGTTGAATTTGATGAAACTAGTCCCCATAAGGAACTATAACATTGTGTGTGAAAGGTCCCCATGAAGGTGTGTGAAAGGTCCCCATGAAGCCGGGTTTTATCCAGATGTGTGTGAGCGCAGACAGGGGTTGACTGGACAGGAATAAATGTTTTAGATGAAGTTGATTTGTCTATTTCTCTGAAATCATGTGGTATCTGCTTCAGATTTCTCTCTTGTGTTTCCATGTTCTAATATCTTGTCATTATGAATGTTGTCTCTTACAGATAACCAGCGTTGCCATTAAAACCAGCGCAGCGAGTGCTTCTGATCCTTCTCTCCAGTCAGAGACTCAGATGGATGATGAATCTGCTCAGATCAACTCTCCTCAACAGGTACGTTCACATTCATCACTAAAGATTTAGGTCTACTGTCTCTCTTTGTCATGGTTTAGTGATTTTTAGGCATATTTTGATGCGTATCTGGTGTAAATTAGTACATTAAACCGTGTAACGACATGTGTCCTTTAGTTTAGTGCTAGTGGAGTATTTAGGGCCAGTTTTATCCTTCACAGGGAATTATTTTCTAGGTTAATTGTTGCTTTAAAATGGACACTCACGACGTCCCCACAACACACTTTCAGTCAGTGTTTGAGTTCAAACTCATGTGTTGAATTTGATGAAACTAGTCCCCATAAGGAACTATAACATTGTGTGTGAAAGGTCCCCATGAAGGTGTGTGACAGGTCCCCATGAAGCCGGGTTTTATCCAGATGTGTGTGAGCGCAGACAGGGGTTGACTGGACAGGAATAAATGTTTTAGATGAAGTTGATTTGTCTCTTTCTATAAAATCATGTGGTATCTGCTTCAGATTTCTCTCTTGTGTTTCCATGTTCTAATATCTTGTCATTATGAATGTTGTCTCTTACAGATAACCAGCGTTGCCATTAAAACCAGCGCAGCGAGTGCTTCTGATCCTTCTCTCCAGTCAGAGACTCAGATGGATGATGAATCTGCTCAGATCAACTCTCCTCAACAGGTACGTTCACATTCATCACTAAAGATTTAGGTCTACTGTCTCTCTTTGTCATGGTTTAGTGATTTTTAGGCATATTTTGATGCGTATCTGGTGTAAATTAGTACATTAAACCATGTAACGACATGTGTCCTGTAGTTTAGTGCTAGTGGAGTATTTAGGGCCAGTTTTATCCTTCACAGGGATTTATTTTCTAGGTTAATTGTTGCTTTAAAATGGACACTCACGACGTCCCCACAACACACTTTCAGTCAGTGTTTGAGTTCAAACTTGTGTGTTGAATATGATGAAACTAGTCCCCATAAGGAAATATAACGTTGTGTGTGAAAGGTCCTCATGAAGCTGGTTTTAATCAAGATGTGTGTGTGAGCAAGGTTTGCTGGACAGGAATAATTGTTTTTTTTTTCTGGCAAAGGTGTGTCTAGCCCAGATGATTCTCTTTAACCGGCGCAGGGAAGGAGTGGTTTCGAGCATGCCTTTGTCTGCATTTCTATCAAGAGACACTTCTGATCCACATGAGGATGTGGACTGGGCACTCTCTGAAGTGGAAAACAATCTCTGCAGACACTTCACAAGGGTTATCGCAAGGGGGAAGCGTGGTCGACCAGTTCCAATTCTTCTGACTTCAAAAATGCTATGTGCCTTAGAACTCCTTGTTAAGCAGAGAGAGGCTTGTGGGGTTCTGAAAGACAATTCCTATATGTTTGCAAGACCAGAAGCCATGACATATTTTCGAGGGTCAGACTGCCTCCGTGGCTTTGCAAAGGTGTGTGACGCAAAGTGTCCCAAGTCACTGACAAGACTGCGAAAGCATGCCGCAACCCTTTCAACAGTGCTGAATATGACTGACACCGAGATGGTCCAGCTGGCAAACTTTCTTGGACACGACATAAGAATCCATCATGAGTTCTATCGACTCCCTGAGAAGACCCTGCAACTTGCCAAGATCAGCAAAGTTCTAATGGCTCTTGAGCAAGGAAGATTAGCTGAGTTCCATGGCAAGAACTTGGATGAAATTGGGATAGATCCTGATGGTGTGGTATTTTATTTGACTTTTGTTTGATTTTCTGTTTACCATCTATTAGGGGTGTAACGATACACGTATTCGTATTGAACTGTTTGGTACGATGCTTTCGGTTCTGTGTTCGGTACGCATTTTCAAACCGAACGGGTTCGTTGGACCATTTTTCCTGCCGACCAAAATTTCGTTATTTCAAATGTAGGCAGGTCGCGTGTGGCAAGCGCTCTCGTTATGTAAGAGACGCCGGCGCGACCACAACATTGTCCAACGTCAAATGGCAAACGTAATGCAAGCGGAACGAAACTGCTCGTTATTGTGTGGTTGACGGACCGTTTATCAGTTTGGACCAGTGCAGCGCGAGCTGATCATGATCATACGACACTGTTACTACACAGCGCTAATAAGAGATCCAGTAAAGAAATCATTTGAATTCGCCACAGAAGTAATAACATCGCTGAGAGATCTTGTGAGAAACATTCACATTTCTCCGTTATTAACGGTTCAAACAGCTCTGACGTGGAAACCAGGAGAAACATTGTGCCATAAATGAACTATCCGGTGTCCACAGATGGATTTACCATGGATTTACTGTAGTAACACTAACTGCAACCATGGAAGTTTGGCAGGAATAGTAGGCTATAATGCCTTCAAGTAACATTACGTTGGTTTTATTTTGACATTAAAATAAACTCGATATTACAACAGAAACGTTTAACTCTCTCTTTTCCAGCACTTTAGACACAGTTGCTCCGTTGCGCTTAAAGAAGATTAAAGAAAATAGTCCAACGCCGTGGTACAACGAGCACACTCAGGCCCTTAAGAGAGCAGCCAGAAAAATGGAGCGCAACTGGAAGAAAACAAAACTAGAGGTATTTCGCATTTCATGGAAGGAGAGCTCAATTACTTACAGAGAGGCTTTAAAAGCTGCTAGATCTGCTTATTTTTCAACCCTATTAGAAGAAAATAAACATAATCCTAGGTATTTATTTGAAACGGTGGCTAAACTAACGAAAAATAAAGCTTCAAGCACCGAAGTTTCCAAGCAACACAGCAGTAATGATTTTATGAACTTCTTCACTTATAAGATTGATAATATCAGGGACAAAATTATAACTATGCAACCGTCTACTACAGTATCGCATCAGGCAGTGCATCGTAGTCTCCCTGAGGAAAAATTGGATTAATTCGTTGATATAGGAGAGGAAGAATTTACTAAACTCATTAAATCATCTAAATCTACAACATGTATGTTAGACCCTATACCAACTAAGCTACTGAAAGAAATACTTCCAGAGGTCATAGATCCTCTTCTTAATATCATTAATTCGTCTTTGTCTCTAGGATACGTACCAAAAACCTTTAAGCTGGCTATGATTAAACCGCTTGTTAAAAAAACGCAACTTGATCCTACAGAATTAGTCAATTATAGGCCGATCTCGAATCTACCTTTTCTGTCAAAGATATTAGAAAAGGCAGTATCCTCACAACTGTGTTCCTTTCTTGAAAGAAATGATCTCTGCGAGGATTTCCAGTCAGGATTTAGACCGTACCATAGTACCGAGACAGCTCTCGTTAGAGTCACAAATGATTTGCTCTTATCATCCGATCGTGGTTGTATCTCTCTATTAGTGTTACTCGATCTTAGTGCTGCATTTGACACCATTGACCACAACGTTCTTTTAAATAGATTAGAACATTATGTTGGCATTAGTGGAAATGCACTAGCATGGTTTAAATCATACTTATCTGACCGTTATCAGTTTGTAGCAGTAAATGATGAGATGTCTCATCGATCACAAGTTCAGTATGGCGTACCACAAGGCTCAGTACTAGGACCGCTGCTGTTCACTCTGTACATGCTACCATTAGGAGAAATCATTAGGAAACATGGCATTAGCTTTCACTGTTATGCTGATGATACTCAGCTCTATATTTCTTCAAAACCTAACGAAACTTATCAATTCACAAAATGAACGGAATGCATAGCGGATATAAAAAAATTGGATGACTCGTAATTTCCTACTTCTAAATTCTGAAAAAACAGAGTTTCTAATTATTGGACAAAAAACTTCCTCACGTAATAACCTAGAATACTATCTAACACTTGATGGCTGCTCTAAGTCTTCGTCGTCGGTTAGGAACCTGGGTGTGCTCTTTGATACCAATCTTTCATTTGAAAGTCACGTGTCTAGTATCTGTAAAACTGCATTTTTCCATTTAAAAATATATCTAAATTACACCATATGCTCTCATTGACAAATGCGGAACAATTAGTTCATGCGTTCATGACCTCAAGGCTAGATTATTGTAATGCTCTACTGGGTGGTTGTCCTGCACGCTTAATAAACAAACTACAGCTGGTCCAAAACGCAGCAGCTCGAGTTCTTACTAGAACCAGGAAGTATGACCATATTAGCCCGGTTCTGTCAAAACTGCATTGGCTCCCTATTAAACATCGCATAAATTTTAAAATATTGCTGATCACTTACAAAGCACTAAATGGTTTAGCTCCGCAGTACTTGAGCGAGCTCTTAACGCATTATAGTCCGTCACGTCTATTGCGATCTCAAAATTCCGGCCAGTTACTAATACCTAGAATATCAAAATCGACTGCTGGCGGTAGATCCTTTTCCTATTTAGCACCAAAACTCTGGAACAGTCTTCCTACCATTGTCCGGGAAGCAGACACACTCTGTCAGTTCAAAGCTAGACTAAAGACACATCTCTTTGACCTAGCTTTCACATAATACATTATAGACTTCTATAATTTAATGTTAGGCTGCATATATTAGGTCAGCCGGAACCGGGAACACTTCCCAAAAATCCTGATGTACTCGTTACATCATGAGAAGAATGGCATCTACGCTAATTTTAGTGTCTGTGTTTATCCCGAGGTTTTCCTGCAGCCTGCCGGATCCAGGCCGTATCCAGATCTGACGAATGACTTTCGCCTGGACCGATGACAACGCAGTGCTGAAGTGCCAACTAGTCTCTCCCTATGGAGGATCCCACTACCACTCTACAGATAAGGCGTTGTCGGGAAAGGCGTTGTTCGTTTCGCGTTCCTACCCCAAAGCAACAAAATAAAATAAAATTCTTTATCAAAATTTATAAGGAAAGACAAGTACTTTGTTTAGGCTTGGCTTGTAGGGAATTCCTAACCTGCGTATATTCAAACGCACATATCTATAGAACCCATTCTAAATGCGCATGTGAACGCCATCAGCGTTTCTCACAGGTTCGCGTTTAAAGTCTGTGTAGAGGGAATGGTGTCGTCTTAGCGGCTACATTGCTTGATCGTTGCGACGGAAGCAAATCAATCAAAACTAACTTTAGATGGAAATAACTTAACTCTGCTGTAAAGCCGAAACAATCTCTGTTTCCTTAAATTATAAGCTTATCTCTGTAAAGCTGCTTTGAGACAATCTACATTGTTAAAAGCGCTATATAAATGAAGATGACTTGACTTGACATTGTAAATACAATTGCTGCCCTCAAATGTTAATCTGAACTAAAATAAACCTTTGTTTATAACTACTACAATATTACATTTCACTTTTTCCAAGGAGCGTTTTGTTTTATATGCTCCTAAGAAGAGTCAATTATAGCTCCAGAATTGCTCAAAGTAAAAAAAAATCATACTTTATGATGTTAGTTTTAATAAAAAAAAGAATAAAAAAATTAAATCAAGGAAATTACTCTGGCATTTTTTTTCTTTTTGCTGTATCAAAAACGTACCGAACCGTGACACAAGTGTATCGTATTGAACTGAAACGTAAATTTTGTGAACCGTTACACCCCTACCATCTATTCGTATACCAGGTGTTTACGATCCATTATATACCATTGTTAAGCTGTACTTTGAACTTCCACAGAAACGTTATTGACTGTGATGAGGAAGACGGGAGCATACAAGAGGGACACTGTTCATCTACTGTTGACGGTTTGTATTACTGTCAAAATACACTACTACATTTTGCAGTTATTCATAATTTTCAGTCACGTAACTTGTGAAGACCTGACAGACAAAAATATTGTTCTAACATCATAGCCAACATTAAAGAAGATGCTTCAGTATGCTGAACAAATGTTGTTTTTTTTGACGAAACGGCTCATTGTGTAATGAATCAAATGCCTCCAAGCTATTCTTCAACTAAATTACACTAAACATTCATTCTGGAGTGAATATTTTTTTGTGAGTTTACTACCATAAAAAATATATTTCATAGGAGAAACTTGTACATTTTTCATTTTTCATAAAACACTAGCTGATCTGCTCTCTTCTCGTGTTGGTTGTGTCATGGCACAAAACGAATCATGTCAGATGATTAAGACATGAAATAAAATGGTTATACTCAATTTACTTGCACTTATATTTGATTAAATGTCTGCTGGAAAGATGTAGTTCAATTATACTTGCAATAATGAACAATTGCACAGGTTTAGGGTTTATTGTACTTTAATGATTTTAAATAATTAGTGCATAAGTGTGACAAATAACAGTGTATTGTCAGCATTCTATAGTACATTTAAATTGTATCTTTCTGAAAATGTTGAACTTTGATTATTTTCCATAGAACCATCAGCAGAGGTGGCACTTCCTCCTACCAAGAGGAATGACATGCCGCCACCACCCAAGAGACCCAGACCACCATCAGATGAAGAGATGCCTACAGGAGCCAGTGCTGTGAGGCCTTCTTCCAAAGGTGAACTCTTTACACATTTCTTAGACTAAATTAGACCCTTTAGGAGCACTTTAACACCCAGATCTCAGACCAGGGGCCTCATTTATAAAACTGTGCGTAGGAACCTTACTAAAAGTGTACGTGCGCCCGAAAGCCAAAAATGGCGTACGCAAAAAAATATTCAGACTTATAAAACCGTGCGTACGCCAGAACCTGCGCAGAATTCACTTTATAAATCCCAGTCAGCGGAAGATTGTGCGTACATGCATCTCCACCCGAAATAACCATATGTGGAGCTTACGACGCCTAGTTTTACTATGCAGATCCTCATCTACATATCATTTGACTACATAACTGAGGGAAGGAGGTTGTTCCCCAAAATCTCGCAATACATGGCCCCGGTCATCCTCTCCTTAATACAGTGCAGTCGCCCTGTCCCATGTGCAGAAAAACACCCCCAAAGCATGATGCTACCACCCCCATGCTTCACAGTAGGGATGGTGTTCTTGGGATGGTACTCATCATTCTTCTTCCTCCAAACACGTTTAGTGGAATTATGACCAAAAAGTTCTATTTTGGTCTCATCTGATCACATGACTTTCTCCCATGACTCCTCTGGATCATCCAAATGGTCATTGGCAAACTTAAGACGGGCCTTGACATGTGCTGGTTTAAGCAGGGGAACCTTCCGTGCCATGCATGATTTCAAACCATGACGTCTTAGTGTATTACCAACAGTAACCTTGGAAACGGTGGTCCCAGCTCTTTTTAGGTCATTGACCAGCTCCTCCCGTGTAGTTCTGGGCTGATTTCTCACCTTTCTTAGGATCATTGAGACCCCACGAGGTGAGATCTTGCATGGAGCCCCAGTCCGAGGGAGATTGACAGTCATGTTGCTCAGGAACCCATCTGTAGTTGTTTAGAGGGTTACTTGGTTGATGCTAGAATCTACTAGGTGTTTTGTGGCACTAGTAGGAACTGTAGCTGTTCTAAAAATGAAAACACCGAATCAGTAATAACTAGCCTAACCCCTGGAGCAGTTTGAGTGGATGGATGCATAAAAATAACTTGCAGCCAAGACATTGATCCTAATATATTTTCCTTTTCTCCAATGACCATTTCAGGCCAAGTGACTGAATGTAAAAATCACTGTTTGATTGACAGTGTAATTCTATTTATAGGTAGAGTGCAAATTAATTTCTCTTGCAATATAGATGCTGACATAAATACTAGGGCTGCCCTCGACTAAAGTTTTTTTTTTTCTAGTCGACTAGTAGTCGTTCATTAAGCTATTAGTCAACTAATCGCATTTTTATATTAATAAGCCATAACTCATAATAATGAGCCTTTAATTGCCTATATAATACATAGCCTAATTAGCGATCAAGCGCACACTTAAAGTTCCGCAGCGCACCGGCAAAAATAATGATTGAGTGTGTCTTGTGTCAGAAGGAGACTGTCTAAACAAACATTGTAATAATTTATTGATATTCTCGGCTGCAGAGATTAAGTCGATGATACAGACTCGTCATCTCCGCAGTGACTCGCATTTCATACGGATTACATAATCTGAGTATTTATTTTCCACTTGAATTGATTCGTTTAAAAGCAGACATTTCAAGCTTTCTATAGATATATTTCTCACGTGTGAGGCAGGGTGGGAATTATGTAATTTTAGGGGCAAGGCCATTTGGCCTCCACCTTTTCTTTTTTTTTTAGGGGCACCAAGGCCATATGACAGGGCACAAAGGCCATTGAGTACAATTCGATGGTTTTCCCATTCAGATTGATACCATAACATCCTAATTTGGAATAAGACATGGATTATGACTTTTTTAATAAAAAAAAACATTTTTTAATGAGAGAGAGAGAGCGCCATTACATCCAGAAGGTATACACCCTCACACAACAATAGAAACAACATAAATGCCAATAAAAGCATTCAGAAACAACACAAATGCCAATAAAAGCATTCAAAATATTCATTCAGTCCTCTATATCATGTGAGTGTGAGAGAGAGAACCATTCCATCCAGAAGGTATACACCCTCACAATCATTATTGCTCAGCGCTCAACGCAGTTTGCTTCGCGCTCCACTCAAATCGCCCCCCGCTCGCTCCAAAAAAGGAAAAAAATCTACATGTATATCACTTGTAGCGGTCCCCAAGCTTTTTTGCGCCACAGATCGGTTTAATATCAGACAATATTTTCACGGACCAGCCTTAAAGGTGTGGCGGATAAATACAACAAAATAAAATGATACGAACGGCATAAAACCTGGGGTATTTTTTTTAGCCTATAATAATAAACGTGAATCCAATGTGTGGGCCTACTAGCAACTTTATTAGCAGCATCCTCTAACATCGCGCCTAAAAACAACTGAGAAAGTCTGAACACAAACAAAATGCCCCCAAAAGAAAAGAATCTCTATGTTTTCGGTGCTGATGCGATGTAAGGGTGGCGCTGCTGCCAATAAAGCACCTAAAAGCTGTCACAACGAACCGGCAAAATTAATGATTATGAATATGTAAAATATAGCAGGAGACATTTTAATTGTTTACTAATAAACCAGTTTTTTTTTTTTTTTATGTCTGTGTCGGCTGGAAAGATGCTGACTCGCGATCTTCGCAGTAGTGAACGCGCCAGAGAGAATTGCACATTTCATACGGATTACATAAGAGAGAAGTCTGTTTTCTTTCGTTTTGAATTGTTCTGTTTAAAAGTAGACATTTCAAGCTTTATATATATGTCTCAGGTCTGTGAGGCAAGTAGGCTATACTTGTCTGTAACATTGTGGTTTTTTTTTTTTTGTGAAATAAATTTCTAAATAAATGCGACTTATAGTCCAGTGCGACTTAGGCTAGGCCTATACTGTATGTGTTTTTTCTTCTTCATGGCGCATTTTTTGACTGTTGCGATTTATACTCCGGAGCGACTTATTAATAGTAGGCTACATAATGGTTTGGAGTTTTTGAACTCCATTATTGAGCTGAGTTTTGACTGAAAATAGTCTACTGTTGATGACTGTGCAAGACAGATGGATTCAGGGTCAGGCTTGACTAAGCATGCATCAGACTCGTGGTGTGAGCGGAGCGAAACTGGAGCGGGAAATAGGGCGACGCTCTGTCCTTTTGAAATTGCCGCTCTGCGCTCTGTCCAAGATCCGCCCGCTCGCGCTCCCCGCTCGCTCCCGCTCCACTCCGCTCACATGCTCTGCTTTATACATGGAACTTGGACAGGGCCAGGGCACACAGGCCACTGTGGCCGTACGATGATTTTTTTTTCACGGGGCATGAAGGCCAAAGTGTAGGGCAACGGCGGCCATGGCCGCGGTATAATTCCCACCCTGGTGTGAGGCGAGTATACACTGAGTTTCGGCTCATTTCTGTGATGCTCAAGTTCACTGAGACAGCAGAAAGCACATCCTGATTGTTTTCATTATTTTACAAAGCACAACATTTTGTAGTTATTGTGAGTTTACAGAAATAAGAGTTGAACCTTTACAGTTTGCATTACTCTGTCCTTTTATTCATACAGATAAGAGTATTGAAAGTTAAATGATCGCGCCGGCGCCTGTATGTCCTGCGACTAACCGACTAATAAAAGACCTAATAAATAATAATTATAAAAGACCTAATAAATAATAATAATAATAATAGTCGCTTTGGTGCATTTCTCACATCACTATTTACATTTGCACAACAGTTAGTTCAACCTCCACAACATTTAGTCATTTGTGCACATCATAGTAGCAGTTTCTCATTCCTTCCAACAAACTGCAAATGCTTTTGGACATGCATCTATTGCTTTCATACAACTCTCTGCTGTTTTATAACATTATCATTTGCTTATGTCATGTCAGTCAAAATTAACTATACTTGTGAATGCTGAATAGTCATTCCATATAAAACTAATAGTCCTCATTTCATTGCTTGAGTCATTACATACAAAAATGTTGAACTAGTTATCAAAATCTGTCAAGCAAATTTTACACTTTTTTTTTAATTATTATTATTATTTTTCTGAAAATGCCTCCTAAATTGAATAATTTCTCTCAGGTGAATCTCAGCTTTCACTAATGAGGAACATCTGGATGTGCATGAATGATTACAGTACTATGTACTGTATGTTGTATGTTCAGTTCCAATATGTACTGCAATATTGTTTACAGTTGTGCATAGCTCTATGCATAGCTGTATTTATTTCATTTGCACAATGCTGTGAACAAATTAGAATTGCAAAGAGCATATGCAGTAAAAATGTGAAACATACATATTCAGTGTCTTGTACTCTGTTACCTCACTAAATACAGTAATGTGTAACTTTACTGTATTTTTCAAATGGCTGTTCAAATAGTATATAGTGCTATCTTGAGCATGTACAGGTAGTGTTACCAAGATCTGACTTTTTTGCAATGGAAAACATTTACAGAATAAACTGTCATAATGAAAACATAACCAAGCCATTTGACTATCTTGTTCATAAACAATGGTATCAGGACTTTTCATCTTGATGACACTGACACTTTCATTGACATGAATACTTGCTTTTGAGGAATGAGCTATCCATTTTGAGCAAGTGATACGCTTTTGCAGGTTATCAACTAGGTTTTGCAGTTTGTACTAATTGTTCTGAGAACTGCTTTAACTGTTGTGCAAATGTAAATAGTGATGTGAGAAATGCACCAAAGCGACTGAGAAAAACTGTAATAACCAGACCTAATAAATACTGATAATAGGATTCAGAACTTCGGATTGGAATTCCAGCACACACTTTATCATTTCAATTGTTTTTTCTGTCCACTTTTAGGTAAAAGTACCCAGAAGACACCCTGGCAGCAGACAGAGGTGCAGGCGGTGAAAAGGCACATGAAGCGATTCATCACATTCATCACATCGTTCATTGTACAAGCAAAGAGCGACTGTGACAAATGTTTAAAAGCTGAACCAGAAGCACTGAAGAACCGCGATTTGAAGACCGTAAAGTTTTACATTTATTAGTAGTGAATAAATGTGTTGAAGCTCAATTAGTAGTAGATTTTGTTTTATTTTTTATAAGTATCAGGTGAATGAGTAGCAGCTGATGCTGGGAGGTTGGCCGAAAAAATTACAATTATAGAAAGAATAGTTTGAAGTGGAAAGGTTTAAATGTTTGACCTGTGGGTATGAAATGGGTTGGAAAATATCCAGACAATAATTCATTACTTGCATGCAGTCCTTTGTTGCAGTGAAAAAGTTCTCCATTCACATATAATCCACTTCAATCACACTAATATTCCAATCAATTGTAAGAACAATCAATCGATCCAAACAAATATTCTGCATGTTGAGGAGATGATTACAAGCACAACACTAGGGCCTGGTTTCACAGACAGGATTTAGATTAAACCAGGATTAGGCCTTTAGTTCAGTTAGGACATTTAAGTAGCTTTTATAAACGTGTCTTAGAAATAAGCATTACTGGTGTGCATCTTGAGACAAAACAATGGCACTTGGACACAAAGGACTTAATTTAAGATGTGCTTTCAGTTAAAACGGCTTAAACACACACTTTAGTCTGAGACTATCTTAAGGCTGGTCTGTGAAACTGGCCATAGGTGTTCTATGCAAGAGTGAAGCTTGGTTGTAGATTGAACCCATTTTTTTTAAGGGCAAATGGACAAATGCAATCTGAGGAATTACTTCGTATAAATGCCTATTATTTGTCATTAGTAATATATTTCTTGTTCTATCTAGGTCCCCACAAATCAAAAGGGGAAGTTGTGTGAATTATGCAAATTAAGTCCCCACAAATCAAATAGGAGGTTGTGTGAATTATGCAAATTAGGTCCCCACAAATCTAATGGGAGGTTGTGTGAATTATGCAAATATTATGCAAAGTTGGTCCCTATAAGACATGTCAACTCGATTTTTCAAAAGTCCCCATAACGCATGGTCAAATCATTACTTCATCAATTCAGATATCTGAAGGCGTGTATAAGTTATCAAAGCTATGGTAAGTATCCCTAATTTTTTTCATACCTCTAGAACCTTTAGAAAGGGTGGTCCCCACAAGTGATGATCATAAAGTTGGTCCCCATTCAGCATGGAAACCAGTGTGTGTGTGTGTGTGTGTGTGTGTGTGTGTGTGAGTGAGTGAGAGTGAGAGTGTGTGTGTGTGTGTGTGTGTGTGTGTGTGTGTGTGTGTGTGTGTGTGTGTGAGAGTGAGAGTGAGATGTGTGTGTGTGTGTGTGTGTGTGTGTGTGTGTGTGTGTGTGTGTGTGTGTGTGTGTGTGTGTGTGTCAGAAGGAAGCCCCTGCAGGAATATGATTTAATGATGTTCTTGTGAAGGTGTTCTGCGTCGGACTCATATTAATATGCACTGACTCCTGCATGCGACAGAAATGATCAGGATGTCTCGTCATGGATCATAAAATCCCCCAAGGTGCCTTTCACTCGTCTGACACTGAGCGCACATCCGTCCCTATATTATAAATCACAGCGTTTCCATAATGAAAAATGTCTTTATTGCATCGCTGAAGACAGAACTGCATTAAAATCCGGCCGTGTTTAAAGGTTACACGTGAGAGACGGCCTGGTTCGCATGTCTGTATGTTGTCATTAAAATATGAACTACATATTTTAGAATATTCACCGTTTATCACTGAGAAGCTTCAGACAGTGTGTGCTGTGTAAAGCTGGAGCTCTTCACGTGGCGGTCAAAAATGACTGATTGTTTTTTTGTCAATGAAATTAATGTACTATATTTTAGTTTGATAATGTTTTTTTATTTATTATTTTGTATTTTTTTAGACTAAATTATATTTACGCTGTATTTATAATCCACTTATTCACTTTTTGAGCATAGACCTTAAACTTAAACTGTGGTAAATCTTGAACGCTTTAGAGCGACAGACTGAAGTTTGATCTCTGTTCAAAGACTACACTTGGCAGATTATTGCTGAAGTGAAGAAAGTTTAAAAGAGTGAACTTAAAAAAAGTTACAGAATTTTACGTTTATTGTTATGAAAAATGCACAAAAATAATATTTTCAATTTTTATATGAAATATTTATTTTAAAATCATGTTTTACTCTAAAACTGCAAGAAAATCAAAACAATAAACCTAAACAAGTTGTGTTCCACATTTGAGTTTGATATCTCAGTAAATGATCTTTCAGTGAGAGTGTGTTCGGCTGCAGTACCAAACGCTTCCACTAGAGGAAACTCGTCTCCATTCATTTCCAATGCCTCATTTTAGACCGCGAGGAGCACAAGTGTGACTATTTTTTGTAAACCTGTTCGAATCATGTCCATGTTTTATTTGTGTTCACACAGCAAGTGCCAAAACCATTACCAAGTTTCGTACCATTCCAATAAAGGAAAAAATTCTATAAAAAACTAAACGTAAAATGTTTTATTAAAAAATGACCAGCGAGTGTGTGTGTGTGTGTGTGGAGCGAGTGTGTGGAGCGAGTCTGTGGAGCGAGTGTGTGTGTGTGTGTGTGTGTGTGTTTGCTGGCTCTGTTTACCTCTCTCTCACACCAGTATAAGCTGAACATGAACTTTAACCCTGTTTGTGATATTCTGAATGTTCTGATCCAGTCTGACCTCTGACCTGTTACGCTGAATCATAATCATAATCATAATCATACACTGTTGGCTCGCTGGCCAGAGGAGAAGTGAGACTGAGTCTGGTTTCTCCATTCTGTCACTGATGGAGTGATGAAGATGCTCTGGATGACAGTGTGAATGAGACTTATGAAGGCCTTCAGACTAATTCTTAGTTATTTTTTTCATTATTTTTCATTATTTATTTTTTATCATTCATTCATTCATTCTTATTTATTTTTATTTTTATTTAGTCATTTGTTCAGTTTTATTCATTCATTCATTCTTATTTATTTATTTATTTTCATTCATTCATTCTTAGTTATTTTCATCCATTCATTCTTATTTATTCATTATATTATTTTTTATTTATTTACTATTTACTTATTCATTTTTATTTATTAATTTAGTCATTTACTCATTTTTATTTACTTATTTTATCATTTATCGTATTATTTATTTATTATTCTTTCATTCTTATTTTTATTCATTGTTATTTATTTTAGTAATTTATTCGTTTTTATTCATTCATTCATTCATTCATTCATTCATTCATTCATTTTATTTATTTATTTATGTCACATCCACCGTCTGTCTTCCTCATCTGTCTCTGCACTACACTCCCCAGAATCCTCCTTGGCGCACACCTGCACTCACTCTCCTCTAAGTAGTTATCACCGTCACCTGGATCCCATCACCAGCTCACCTTTATATTCAGCACTCAGTCACTCACTCTTTGTCTGGTTTTGTCTATATGTCAATACGTCGATTCATGACACACAGACCCTCTACATTACCTACCTGCATACTCACCATCCATCCCGATCTTCTTCAGCCTGTCTTCAGAGAAACTTCATCTTCATCTGCAAGAGAGAGATAGACTTGGTTATCATTCAGTTAAGCTTCATCTGATTATCTACTTCCTGTTTACTCACCTTTCACGCTGTATCCGATCCATTCTGCTATTAAAATATCAAACCTACCATCTTGTCTGCTTTGTGTGTGCAAACCTGATAATTTAGTCATTAATTAATTATTTCTTTTTTTATTAATTCATTCTTATTTATTTAGTCATTATTATTATAATTTTTTTATATTAATTTATTTTTTCCCCCATTTTTTTTCTACTTCCATATTTCACGTTTTGTGTTTAGTTCTTCTGGCAAGATCAGCTATAAGCAGGGTTTTGGTTCACCAGTTGCTTCTCCATATTCTCCATTGTATTAAAACCCTCCTCATTTAATCTCAAACGAGGATTAATTGTATATTTCCATCAGATAACCTTGCAGTGCTCCCCCTTGTGAGGCCATTAGTCTGTTCTCCTTCAGGCCATTACCGAGCGAGTTAATTTGTGTGTGTGGGGCGATGGGTTTATGTGATTAAATTATGGCTGTCGTGTGTGTGATCCAAGAGGGTTTGCGGGCGAATGGCGAGTCCTTGTGTGTAAAAGAGCTCATTGAAAAACACACCAGAGCACTGCTGGCATCTGCAAACAAAGAGTCCCTCAGATACACTTGATCATCAGCAACTTCCATAAACACGCTTGTGCAAGAAATGTGACACTCTGCACTTTAATGCGATGGAAAGATGTTAAAGCTACTTCATGGAACCATCGATGCTAATAAAGAAGAGTGATTAATCGAAACCACGTGTTAAAGGAGTAGTTAACTTCAGAATGAACATTTCCTGATAATTTACTCTTCCAAGATGTTCATGTCTTTCTTTCTTCAGTGGAAAAGAAATGAAGGTTTTTGAGGAAAACACTCCAGGATGTTTCTCCATATAGTGTCTTCAATGGGGTCCAACGGGTCGAAGGTCCAGATGTGAGTTTCAGTGCAGCTTCAAAGTCTCGACACGATCCAGCCGAGGATTAAGAGTCTTATCTAGACAAACCAGCGGACATTTTATTAAAAAAATAAACATTTATATACTTTGTAACCACAAATGCTCGTCTGTGATGCGCCACACATTATGTAATCACGTTGAAAGGTCAAGTGTGACAGAGGCAGAAAAACAGACCCAGTGTGTACAAAGAGAACAAAGAGTGTTTTTGCAGCATCATTCTGTGTTTGTGCAGCATCAGTGTGAGTGTGTTTGTGCAGCATCATTCTGTGTTTGTGCAATATCAGTGTGAGTGTTTGTGCAGCATCAGTGTGTGTGTTTGTGCAGCATCAGTGTGAGTCTGTTTGTGCAGCATCAGTGTGAGTGTGTTTGTGCAGCATCAGTGTGAGTCTGTTTGTGCAGCATCAGTGTGAGTGTGTTTGTGCAGCATCAGTGTGAGTGTGTTTGTGCAGCATCAGTGTGAGTGTGTTTGTGCAGCATCAGTGTGAGTCTGTTTGTGCAGCATCAGTGTGAGTGTGTTTGTGCAGCATCAGTGTGAGTGTTTGTGCAGCATCATTCTGTGTTTGTGCAGCATCAGTGTGAGTGTGTTTGTGCATCATCAGTGTGAATGTTTTTCTGCAGCATCAGAGTGAGTGTGTTTGTGCAGCATCAGTGTGAGTGTGTTTGTGCATCATCAGTGTGAATGTTTTTGTGCAGCATTAGTGTGAGTGTGTTTGTGCAGCATCAGTGTGAGTGTTTGTGCAGCATCAGTGTGAGTGTGTTTGTGCAGCATTAGTGAGTGTGTTTGTGCAGCATCAGTGTGAGTGTGTTTGTGCAGCGTCAGTGTGTTTGTGCAGCATCAGTGTGAGTGTGTTTGTGCAGCATCAGTGTGAGTGTGTTCATTCAGTATCAGTGTGTTTGTGCAGCATCAGTGTGAGTGTGTTTGTGCTGCATCAGTGTGAGTGATTGTGCAGCATCAGTGTGAATGTGTTTGTGCAGTATCAGTGTGAGTGTGTTTGTGCAGCATCAGTGAGTGTGTTTGTGCAGCATCAGTGTGAGTGTGTTTGTGCAGCGTCAGTGTGTTTGTGCAGCATCAGTGTGAGTGTGTTTGTGCAGCGTCAGTGTGTTTGTGCAGCATCAGTGTGAGTGTGTTCATTCAGCATCAGTGTGAGTGTGTTTGTGCTGCATCAGTGTGAGTGATTGTGCAGCATCAGTGTGAATGTGTTTGTGCAGTATCGGTGTGAGTGTGTCTGTGCAGCATCAATGTGAGTGTTTGTGCAGCAGCAGTGTGAGTCTGTTTGTGCAGCAGCAGTGTGAGTCTGTTTGTGCAGCATTAGTGTGTGTTTGTGCAGCATCAGTGTGTGTTTGTGCAGCATCAGTGTGAGTGTTTGTGCAGCATCAGTGTGAGTGTGTTTTTGCAGCATCAGTGTGAGTCTGTTTGTGCAGCATCAGTGTGAGTGTGTTTGTGCAGCATCAGTGTGAGTGTTTGTGCAGCATCATTCTGTGTTTGTGCAGCATCAGTGTGAATGTTTTTCTGCAGCATCAGAGTGAGTGTGTTTGTGCAGCATCAGTGTGAGTGTTTGTGCATCATCAGTGTGAATGTTTTTGTGCAGCATTAGTGTGAGTGTGTTTGTGCAGCATCAGTGTGAGTGTGTTTGTGCAGCATCAGTGTGAGTGTTTGTGCAGCATCAGTGTGAGTGTGTTTGTGCAGCATTAGTGAGTGTGTTTGTGCAGCATTAGTGAGTGTGTTTGTGCAGCATTAGTGAGTGTGTTTGTGCAGCATCAGTGTGAGTGTGTTTGTGCAGCATCAGTGTGAGTGTGTTTGTGCAGCATCAGTGTGAGTGTGTTTGTGCAGCATCAGTGTGAGTGTTTTTGTGCAGCATCAGTGTGAGTGTGTTTGTGCAGCATCAGTGTGAGTGTGTTTGTGCAGCATTAGAGTGAGTGTGTTTGTGCAGCATCAGTGTGTGTGTGTTTGTGCAGCATCAGTGTGTGTGTTTGTGCAGCATCAGTGTGAGTGTGTTTGTGCAGCATCAGTGTGAGTGTGTTTGTGCAGCGTCAGTGTGTTTGTGCAGCATCAGTGTGAGTGTGTTCGTTCAGCATCAGTGTGTTTGTGCAGCATCAGTGTGAGTGTGTTTGTGCTGCATCAGTGTGAGTGATTGTGCAGCATCAGTGTGAGTGTGTTTGTGCAGCATCAGTGTGAGTCTGTTTGTGCAGCATCAGTGTGTGTTTGTGCAGCATCAGTGTGAGTGTTTGTGCAGCATCAGTGTGAGTGTGTTTGTGCAGCATCAGTGTGAGTGTGTTTGTGCAGCAGCAGTGTGAGTGTGTTTGTGCAGCAGCAGTGTGAGTGTTTGTGCAGCATCAGTTTGAGTGTGTTTGTGCAGCATTAGTGTGAGTGTTTGTGCAGCATTAGTGTGTGTTTGTGCAGCATCAGTGTGAGTGTGTTCGTTCAGCATCATTGTGAGTGTGTTCGTTCAGCATCAGTGTGAGTGTGTTTGTGCAGCATCAGTGTGAGTGTGTTCGTTCAGCATCATTGTGAGTGTGTTCGTTCAGCATCATTGTGAGTGTGTTCGTTCAGCATCAGTGTGAGTGTGTTTGTGGAGCATTAGTGAGTGTGTTTGTGCAGCATTAGTGAGTGTGTTTGTGCAGCATTAGTGAGTGTGTTTGTGCAGCATTAGTGAGTGTGTTTGTGCAGTATCAGTGTGAGTGTGTTTTTGCAGCACCAGTGTGTGTGTGTTTGTGCAGCATTAGTGAGTGTGTTTGTGCAGCATTAGTGAGTGTGTTTGTGCAGCATCAGTGTGAGTGTGTTTGTGCAGCATCATTCTGTGTTTGTGCAATATCAGTGTGAGTGTTTGTGCAGCATCAGTGTGAGTGTTTGTGCAGCATCAGTGTGAGTGTTTGTGCAGCATCAGTGTGAGTGTTTGTGCAGCATCAGTGTGAGTGTTTGTGCAGCATCATTCTGTGTTTGTGCAGCATCAGTGTGAGTGTGTTTGTGCGGCATCAGTGTGAGTGTTTGTGCAGCATCAGTGTGAGTGTTTGTGCAGCATCAGTGTGAGTGTGTTTGTGCAGCATTAGTGAGTGTGTTTGTGCAGCATCAGTGTGAGTGTGTTTGTGCAGCATCAGTGTGAGTGTGTTTGTGCAGCATTAGTGAGTGTGTTTGTGCAGCATCAGTGTGAGTGTATTTGTGCAGCATCAGTTAAACAGTCAAGTGCGAGTGCTGAGATTCCTGTGGTAATTCACCATGAATGTTGTTTGCGACCCGTGCGGTTTAGACCCTCACAGACGCATGAAAGAAACTCTAATTAGAGCGGCTCTGAAGTGTTTGGTCCGCATTTAACCTTCATTCATTCACAACATTCCCAGCGTTCGGCATCACAAAGCCTCACGCTGAATCCCGGCTGGCATGAATAATTGCTGGATCCTCAAACGAACAACACGTCAGGTCCGGAGACTGCGTTGTTAATGTTGTCTCTGGGAATCATTTGCTCGTGTCAGTGCTGATCAAGCTCACAATTAAAGCCTTGTTAAGAGGAGTGAGGCATCAGAAAGGTGCAGCCATCTCTGTTCTTCTGCTAGTATCACTGATAAAGTATCAAAACAATTTACATTTCAACTCTATTAACTCTATATAACTCTAACTATTAACTTTTTTTAACACTGGCAAACAGTGGATGGGTAAATATACTGTGTTTTTGAAAGAGTCTCTTCTGCTCACCAAGGCTGCATTTATTTGATCAAAAAACACAGTAAAAACTGAAATATTATTCTAATGTAAATCATCTGTTGTCTATGTGAATATATAGTAAAGTGTAATTTATTCCTGTGATCAAAGCTGAATGTTCAGCATCATTACTCCAGTCTTCAGTGTCACATGATCCTTCAGAAATCACTCTAATATGAGGATTTGATGATCAAGAAACATTTATGATTATTATCAGTGTTGAAAACAGTCATATTTTTGAGGGAACATTTTATTTTTCAGGATTCTTTGGTGAATAGAAAGTTGAAAAGAACAGCATTTATCTGAAATAGAATCTTTTGTAACATTATTAATGTCTTTACTGTCACTTTTGATCAATTTAATGCGGCCTTGATGAATAAAAGTGTTCATTTTACTCACTCCAAACTTTTGAATTGGTACTGTATGACGGTTTCCTCAAAAATATGACTGTTTTCAACATTAATAATCATAAATGTTTCTTGATCATCAAATCATCATATTAGAGTGATTTCTGAAGGATCATGTGACACTGAAGACTGGAGTAATGATGCTGAAAATTCAGCTTTGATCACAGGAATAAATTACACTTTACAATATATTCACATAGAAAACAGCTGATTTGCATAATAATAATATTTCACAATTTTTACTGTATTTTTGATCAGATAAATGCTGCTTTGGTGATTAGAGACTACGATAAGTTAGGAATTGTGTAGTGATTTCATGTAAAAAGAAAAGAAAACCCGTTTAAAGCAGAGGACGGGCTCTCAGGGAACGTTCCTCCAGTTCCTCTACAGAAGAGTAATGTGACGCTGGACTGGATGAGGGATCACAGCATCTCTCTGGTTCTTGCTGCTGTTTTGTAGTGGATTTAGTCTCGGGTTCGAAGCATTAGCGCTTCTCTCACACCGACAGGCCCATAGATGCCCTTGACTTTCATTATGAAACGGTGTGTATCGTCATAAATCATACGTGTGCAGTCAGGCTTTGATATATTGACCTGCTCCGTGTGATCAGAGCCGAATTATCCTCCAGAATCCCATTCGCTCGGATACTGAATCATCCTGTCGTGAGGATCGCAGTGAATCTGCTCTCCAACAAACAAACGCTTCAGAAACATGCAAAAAGATCCCAACAGCAAATCAAGAAAATCATCTTTTCCAGTGAACATGTAATGCTGTTCGACTGCAGGTTTATATGCTCACTGTGGAAAAGATTATTTTCTTGATTTGGGATCTTTTTGCGTTCCTGTAATGCAAATCCCATAATATTGTTGTTTACACAAGAAATTCTAAGCTTAGCCCTTACAATTAACTTAAATATAAAGTTCATTTAATAGTGCTGGGCAACGACTTATCACGATTAATCACATCCAAAATAAAAGTTTGTGTTTACATAATATATGTGTGTGTGTAAAAATAAATGATTTTGTATATATAAATACACACACATGCATGTATATATTTAAGAAATATTTGCATGTATATATTATTTATACTTACTTTATATTTTAAACATAAATATTTTATTTATCAATTAAAAAAATCTTAAATAAATGCATGTGTGTGTATTTATATATACAAAATCATTTATTTTTACACACACACATATATTATGTAAACACAAACTTTTCTTTTGGATGTGATTAACCAGCACTAATATAGATGCTCTCAAAACTCTCAATTTTGCCTCTTATGTCAATTTCTGTTGCTTTAGATATTTTTAGATATTTTTTTTATCTCCGACGTGTTGCTAAAGATACATTGTTGCATTCAAATTAAAATATTACAATTTTGTTGGAAAAAGTGTATTTTTTTCTGATGGAATATTTTGGTAATACTTTACAATAAAGTTTCATTAGTTTACATGAACTAACAATGAAAAATACTTTTAAAGCATTTATTAATCTTAGTTATGTTAAATTCAACATTTACTGATACAATCATTATCAAATCAAAAGTCTTGTCTGTTAATATTATTTAATGGACCTGAGCTGACGTGAACTAACAATGAATAGTTGCATTTTTATTAACATAACATTAACAAAGATGAGTAAATACTGCAACAAATACAATGCTTATCATTGGTTAATGTTAGGATTGACTAACAGACCATACAATATTTGTATCCCTAAACATGTCATTTTTGTATCAATCACTCCAATTAGCTGCAGAAACGCCTCCATTGTAGTCTTGAGTTTACAAACACGTCACAATATTCCTCATTATAATAATTCATGCGCAGAATAAAGGGGCGGGGCCTAGTTGAGTTAGTTAGTAGTGTGTTAAACTGGTGGTTATGGGAAGGGGCGGGACATTTCCCAAACACACTCGAAGCGCTCGACCAATCACAACACACTGCTCCAGCCGACCAATCAGAGCACAGTGTGCTTTTCAGGAGGAGGGGCTTCATAGAGACAGGAAGTAAACAGAGCGTTACTGACAGACTGGGAAGAGAGGAGCCGCAACAATGGAGAATATGAGGAGAATAATCAACATTCAAGCAGGAAAACCTGTTCTAGTAGAGCCTAATATGGCCTCTTTAATATATATATATATATATATATATATATATATATATATATATGCCTGCTCTTGTGTGCTCACAGGAGTGGACTGGATTTTCTTTGCAAGAAATCATTTTGAATGTTTCTGTTTTGTTAAAGCGCTCCAGCAATCATAGTTTGACCCTCATGTGAAGCGCGTCGGTTTTACAGCCGTGGAAATTGTGGTCGCCTCATTCATGCTGAAATTACTTTCCCTTCTGCAGGTCAAAGGTCACGAGAGCTCAATCACACAAGCGCTCGCGTTACAGAACATCCACGTCATGTTTGCCCGTTTTCCCTGTTTCTGTCCTTCTTTGTCTCTGTCGGTCGGTCGTTCGTCCTCAATTTCATGCTCTCGTGATCCGCTCATTGTTTGACACACTTCTCGTCAGCTCGGTTATGGAGAAAGATCTGTTTCAGTCTGCAGATTTACTCTCACTAGTGTTTCATGGAAATAGGGAGAGCAATTCTATTTCCCTAAATTCTAAGAATGTTCTGCTAACATGAAGTTATGAAAGTTCCCGTGAAGTTATGAAAACGTTATTTCTGGAAATGTTCTTGGTTATACGAACATCCATTTTATAATTCTGTTCCCTTTTTTATAATTGTATTGTTCTTCAGACATTATGAATTACTTATGAATTATTAATTACATTACGATTACAGTACTGAACGTTCTGAAACAAGTAACATTTAAAAAATATTACACAAACTAAAATGTTTCAGGGAAAGTTCCATGAATGATTTATAAATCACAAAAATATTTTTGTGAGCAACATTTTTGGAAAAATTGCAAAAATCGTTAGCAAAAATCTAAAAAATGATAAGAAATTTAGTAAAATTTGAAAACTTTTGGTTATGTGAACATTAAAGAAACATTCCATTGTATCATTCTTCAAAAATTATGGGAATGTTACATTTGAATGTTCTGAAACAAGTAGAAACCTTCAAAAATTGTTAGATGAAGTAAAATGTTTCAGGAAAAAAAGTTCCATGAATGATTATAAATCACACAAATATTTGTATAAGCAACATTTATTTAAAAAAAAAAAAAAAAAAAAAAAAAAAAATCACAATAATTGTTTGTAAAAATATCAAAAAAAATTTTTTTTACGATTTTAAAGACTTTTGGTTATGTGAACGTTAAGGACACATTCCATTGTATCATTCATCAAACATTATGGGAACGTTACATTTGAATGTTCTGAAACAAGTAGAAACATTTTTTAAAAAAGTTAGATAAACTAAAATGTTTCAGAAAAACGTTCCACAATGTATAAATAACGTTTGAAAACATTATTGAAGACCAGATAACTTTGAATGAACATTTTAATAAAGTTACTGCATGTTCATAACTTTTTCTAAAAAAAAAAAAAAAACTTTGACTATTTTCACTATTTTCTCTCTTCCAAACATAAACTTTCTGTTTCATAATCTTCCAGCCTGGACTGAGTTCACGAGCACAGACTAACTCTGCCTGGAGGAAGACTAGCGTTTTCAGTTTCGTTTGCTTTCCAAGCGTGTTTGTTGATTATCGGTCTTCTGGTTATCTTTCACTGCGAGCGGAAAGCTGTTCTGAATTAATTACACGCTTAATTGGCCGGCGTACAGCTATTCTGCTTTAACATATCACTAATGTGAAACATATTTCTGTAGGGACTATGTGTCCTCACTAGAGCCTTCTCCATTAAACAGGAACATTTACACCTGATGATGTATCATTGTATTGGATTATTGTTGAAAATACCATCTGTGAACAACAAACGTTTATGATTCTCACACGTTTTGTTCATCATGACAATCTTCACAAATCAAGCCGAAGTACAAAGCTAAATGTAGGCGGTAAGTGTCATGACTTCCAACATTACGATCATTACGCTTCATCAACTCTTTCAGTCTTTGTTTAACATCACTAGAATAGTTATAAACACAACGAGCCTCATTTAGACACTCATCAGGCGCTGAACCGAAACCCACTGACTTCAGGATGATGGAACCGGAAGAGCTGAAATGCTCATTCTGGATTTTGGCCTACAGAAATACTTCGTACACTGTATAGCACTCTATATGAGTCAAATCACTGCTTTTAAAATCATGTTTCTCGTCTGTCTGTCATTGTATTGTTGTGTCTCGCCATCATTTGACTTGAAAACTTTGTTTTTTTTAGTTTGCAAAAATCACAAAAATATTTGTATGAACTTTTTCTTTTTTTTTATCACAAAAAATTATTTTCAAAAATAATTTAATGAGCAACATTTTTTGAAAAAACACAAAAAAATAGGTCACAAAAACAAACAATTTTATGAGCCAAAACATTACAAAAATACTTATTATGCAATAATATTTTAATGATCAACATTTTTGTAAAAATGACAAAAACAGTGTACATAAATCACAATAATAATTTACAAAAAAAAAATATATTGAAAAATCACAAAAAAAAATATAATTATGAGCAACGTTTTTGGATAAATCAAAAAAAAAATTTTTTTTTGAAAAAATACAAATATTTGAATGAGCAAGCTTTTGAAAAATCACAATAATAGTTTATAAAAAAAGATATTTTAATGAGCAACAGTTTTTGAAAAATAGCAAAAATGATTTGCATAAATGACAAAAAAATTGTTTGCAAAAATCAGAAAAAAACTTTTTATGAGCAATTTTTTTATCATAAAAAACTGCATAAATCACAAAAATATGCAAAAATACAAATATTACTGTATATGTTACAAAATACAAATATTTTACAAATACAAATATTACATATTAAAAAATACAAATATTTTAGTGAGCAATGTTTTGGGAAAAGGTTTCTCATTAAAATATTTGATTGATTTTTGCAAACTCAAGTCAGGTGTGGGATTTATATTTTTGAGGTTTATATTGTGTTTTCATCCAACGCACCCGCGATTGACTCGGGTGTGTGAGGCACTTGACACTTGTTGTGAATCAGGAATTGCCAACAGTGTGATAGTCTTTTAGTTCATCAGTTGTAACTGAAGACAGGTGTGGAGCTGATCAGTAATCCATGGTCTAAATATCACACACAGATGTTTAATGCAAGTCTAAAAACCCAAAGCGCTCAGAACTTTAAATGAACTCAGAGTGTTGCGAGATGTTTAATTTGCAGACGGAGTCCTGCAGTCTTTATGGTTCTCTAATGTTCTCGCAGACTCGTGTTTTCGTAATTACCCGTGTTTGTGAGGATTTGATTATTTCTCCGTAGATGTAATTATGCAGTCCCACCTCTGCTGTTCTGTTCCCGGTGTGTGGCGTTTCCTCTATCCTGTTTTCTGTGTTTACTACACACAGCAGTGGAACACAACAAACGTGCCTAAATGACACTGTTAATCTCGTTACTGTCTCTTTAATCAGGACTTCCTGTGAACTGTTGCGTTTGATCACCATCACACTCGGTCCTAATTGAACTCTTGTCAGGGTTGAACTCTTGTCACTTGATTAATTGTGACTTTTCGGGCTTTAATCGAGTGAGGATGAAGGAGGAGAGCTGATATTGTTCTCCGGGGCCAGAGAGGATGATGGGATTGTGTCAGGTCTCGGCACTATTGCAAAAATTTTTTTTTAAGTTGATATTGTATATGCATTTCCATATTTTTGTATCTGCACTCTTAAAAATAAAGATTCCAAAACGTTTTTTTTTCCGCAGCGATGCCATAGAAGAACCAGCTTTGGTTCCCCAAAGAAACTTTTTCAGAGAGGAGTTCTAAAAAAGAACCTTTGTTTTCTTAGTGAGAAGATCTTTTTAATAATCTAAAGAACCTTTTTCCTCTTTAAAGAACCTTTTATGGTTCCATGGACGTTGAGGGTTCTTCATGGAACCATTAATGTCAATAAAGAACCTTTTGTGGTTCTATGGAAGTTCAGGGTTCTTCATGGAACCATCGATGCCAATAATGAACCTTTTGTGGTTCCATGGATGTTAAAGGTTCTTTGTGGAACCATAAAGAACCTTTTGTGGGTCCATTGACATTGAGGGTTTTTCATGGAACCATTGATGCCAATAATGAACCCCAATGCCAATAAAGAACCTTTTGTGGTTCCATGGACGTTAAAGGTTCTTCATGGAACCATTAATGTCAATAAAGAACCTTTTGTGGTTCCATGGACATTAAAGGTTCTTCATTGAACAATCAATGCCAAAAAAGAACCTTCATGGAGCCATCAATGTCAATAAAGAACCTTTTGTGGTTCTATGGAAGTTGAGGGTTCTTCATGGAACCATTACTGTCAATAAAGAACCTTTTGTAGTTCCATGGATCTTAAAGGTTATTCGTGGAACCATCAAAGCCAATAAATAACCTTTTGTGGTTCCATGGACATTAAAGGTTCTTCATTGAACAATCAATGCCAAAAAAGAACCTTTATGGAACCATCAATGTCAATAAAGAACCTTTTGTGGTTCCATGGAAGTTGAGGGTTCTTTATGGAACCATTGATGCCAGTAATGAACCCCAATGCCAATAAAGAACCCTTTGTGGTTCCATGGACGTTAAAGGTTCTTCATTGAACCATTAATGTCAATAAAGAACCTTTTGTGGTTCCATGGACATTAAAGGTTCTTCATTGAACAATCAATGCCAAAAAAGAACCTTCATGGAGCCATCAAGGTCAATAAAGAACCTTTTGTGGTTCTATGGAAGTTGAGGGTTCTTCATGGAACCATTAATGTCAATAAAGAAGCTTTTGTGGTTCCATGGATCTTAAAGGTTATTCGTGGAACCATCAAAGCCAATAAATAACCTTTTGTGGTTCCATGGACATTAAAGGTTCTTCATTGAACAATCAATGCCAAAAAAGAACCTTCATGGAACCATCAATGTCAATAAAGAACCTTTTGTGGGTCCATTGACATTGAGGGTTTTTCATGGAACCATTGATGCCAATAATGAACCCCAATGCCAATAAAGAACCTTTTGTGGTTCCATGGACGTTAAAGGTTCTTCATTGAACCATTCATGTCAATAAAGAACCTTTTGTGGTTCCATGGACATTAAAGGTTCTTCATTGAACAATCAATGCCAAAAAAGAACCTTCATGGAGCCATCAAGGTCAATAAAGAACCTTTTGTGGTTCTATGGAAGTTGAGGGTTCTTCATGGAACCATTAATGTCAATAAAGAACCTTTTGTGGTTCCATGGATCTTAAAGGTTATTCGTGGAACCATCAAAGCCAATAAATAACATTTTGTGGTTCCATGGACATTTAAGGTTCTTCATTGAACAATCAATGCCAAAAAAGAACCTTCATGGAACCATCAATGTCAATAAAGAACCTTTTGTGGGTCCATTGACATTGAGGGTTTTTCATGGAACCATTGATGCCAATAATGAACCCCAATGCCAATAAAGAACCTTTTGTGGTTCCATGGACGTTAAAGGTTCTTCATGGAACCATTCATGTCAATAAAGAACCTTTTGTGGTTCCATGGACATTAAAGGTTCTTCATTGAACAATCAATGCCAAAAAAGAACCTTCATGGAGCCATCAAGGTCAATAAAGAACCTTTTGTGGTTCTATGGAAGTTGAGGGTTCTTCATGGAACCATTAATGTCAATAAAGAAGCTTTTGTGGTTCCATGGATCTTAAAGGTTATTCGTGGAACCATCAAAGCCAATAAATAACCTTTTGTGGTTTCATGGACATTAAAGGTTCTTCATTGAACAATCAATGCCAAAAAAGAACCTTCATGGAACCATCAATGCCAATAAAGAAGCTTTTGTGGTTCCATGGACGTTAAGGTTTCTTCATGGAACCATCGATGCAATGAAAAAACCTTATTTGTACGATTGTTCTCTAAAATAGCTTGAAAGTGTGCAACTATTATTTAAACAGAATACAATTTATTCATATGCACTAAAATAACTAAAATAATATGTTTATTCATGATTTGAACTGAGTCATGGAAATGAATCGAACTCGTCACATGACAAAGATGGACCATTAAAGTAATGTCTTTAAAAATCTTAATTAGCATATAAAAAGCTAATCAAAATGATTGTAATATTCAGTATGTGGTTTAATCTATTATTGCCAGCAAAATCATTGTAAATATATTGTGAATCAGCTTCATAAACCTTCATAAATAGGTCAACATGGATTCTGTGGTGTTAGAAAGCATCCGGCAGAAGATCTTTAGTCTCTGTTTCGTCAGCTCTCGGTTTCCACTTCTCTTTGTTTGTGTGATTCTCCCTCTAGTTATCGTTCCTGTGATGTTTGACTGATGCTCTCGTGTCGTGATTCCTCAAGCAAACGCTCGCGTCTTTGATTTACAGTCGTTTAGGATTCATTGTCTTGCCGTTCCACTGGCATGGAAACATCTTAAATCGCAGCGTTCCCTGTCCTGAGTGCATTCGTCATGATGGACTGAACACATTATTCAGGATAAATGCTCTCTTAATTCCCGCCTGTGAGCGATGATGTCACGGCTCAGTGGTTTCTCCTTCATTGCTCAGTAGACTCGCTTATGTCCCATTAAAATATCTTTCATTAGTTGGGAGAAATAAATGAGCAATGATGATAGTTGTCATACAGTATGAGAATAGAGTTAGAAGATATAAATAATAGGAATGTGGATAACACAGATTATTTGATCATGGATGAATTTGATAATCAATGTTCATATTGACATATTGAGAATTTTGAGTGTATTCACACAAATAAATTATATATATATATATAATTTATATTATTATTTATTTATATCAGTTTTGTTATATATGTATATATATATATATATATATATGTGTGTGTATATATATATATATATATATTTTTTTTTTCAAAAAGTAACAAAATGAAACTAAAATAATAATAATATTACTATTAAGTAAGTAAGCATGGATGAGAGATTATTATAATAATTATCATATTTATATTACATTCATTAATATTAATTTTGTAAAATTTGTTGTACATAATGTTAAAGAGTGCAATATTATATATAAATAATTTATTTATAACAAATAATAAAATAAAACTAAAATAATAATAATAATAAATATGGCAGCATGGGTAATATATTAATATTGTAATATATTACCCATGTAATTTTGTAATTTTGAATATATATATATATATATATATATATATATATATATATATATATATATATATTAAAAATTACATTAAATTTTAAATGTAACACATTTATTAAATATATATATATAATATGTGTGTGTGTGTGTGTGTGTGTGTGTGTGTGTGTGTGTGTGTGTGTGTATGTATATGTAAATATATTTACATGAAATAGGTCAACACGTATACACACGTGTATGTGTATATATATATATATGAGCTCTTTTTAAAAAAATGAAAAAGTCTTCCTGGTACGCAAATTGCTTCTTAAACAGTTCAATTCTGCTGTAACTTGCAATATTGCAAAGAACCATTAAATAATCTTTCAGAGTTGGCTAAAGCATAATCCCCCCCACAGTTTTCTGAATATGAGTGTGTTCGTGTCCTGCTCGTCCCGTAATGATCCTCGTCCTGCTGTACAGGGATTGTTTCCCTAAACGACAGGGATTGTGAATCTGCGGATCCGGATAAGAGCCGGATAAGAGCCGGATTGGCTGACGTTGGTCATAACTCTCCAGTGATGGTCTGAAATAAACCGTGTGTGTTTGAGTGACGCTCTTATCAACAAGCCCAGCGCTGAAGAACTGACGGGTGTGAGGACTTAATCTGAACCTCAGTGATCTATAACCTCAGAACGAGCCACAGCGGGCCGATCCGTGACAACACACACACACACACTTCATTTACACTCGCAGGGAAACAAACCAGTGGCATTTTACAGTCCTCAGACGGTCATACACTGAAGACATGCGACTCGAAACACTTCAACACCAGAGTTTGATTTGACCTGATTGTTTAAATCGGCATGTTTGTGCTTTTTATTCAAATGAAGACAGTCACTAAATCTGAACATGAAACATAACACTGTTTACAGTCAATCATAACTTTATTTATCGGTTTAAAAGGATAATCTAGTACAGCTTTCACCATTAAAGTGAATTGTGAATTTGAATGAAAAGTGTTGCATTACATTTAGATCTGCTTACTTTGCATCAGATTTATTTTTTTTTATTTTTTTTTTTGTGCCGTTGGACATTATAACCAATCACACACACTTCTGTTGAGCTCATGAATGCAGTGGCCAATCAGAGAACTTACATTCAACGAGCAGTTTGGAGTATGGCTAGATGGGTTATTTTTTATTTATTTTATATTTTATATGTTTCATTTCCTTTCATTTTTACATTTTATTTAATTTTCTTTTTATTTTCAAAAGGAGGAAATCCCTATATCTGAACATGAAAAATTGATTACAGTCAATCATAACTTTATTGATCGGTTTAATGTGAATTGGTTAATGTTAGTTTTATCATGTTAGTTAGTAGATCTTGTTGAGATTTTTTAATGTTTTTGAGTCTCTTCTGCTCACCAAGGCTGCTTTTATTTGATCAAAAATACTGTAAAAATTATGAAATATTATTATACTAGGGCTGTCAAACGATTAATCGCGATTAATCGCATCCAAAATAAAAGTTTGTTTTTACATAATATATGTGTGTGTATGGAGTATAATTATTTTCTATATATAAATACACACACATGCATATGTATTTAAGAAAAATGTGTTATTTATATATAAAATATTTATATATAATATAAATTATATATAATATAAATATATATACACAGTATATACATGCAAATATTTCTTAAATATATACATGCATGTGTGTGTATTTATATATAGAAAATAATTTTACTCCATACACACACATATATTATGTAAAAACAAACTTTTATTTTGGATGCGATTAATCGCGATTAATCGTTTGACAGCCCTATTATAATGTAAATCATCTGTTCTCTATGTGAATATATAGTAAAGTGTAATTTATTCCTGTGATCAAAGCTGAATGTTCAGCATCATTACTCCAGTCTTCAGTGTCACATGATCCTTCAGAAATCACTCTAATATGAGGATTTGATGCTCAAGAAACATTTATGATTATTACCAGTGTTGAAAACAGTTGTGCTGACTCATATTTTTGTATATGTTGAGCACAGATGAATATTCTTTATCAATAGGTCACAGCCTAATACATGCTGAGAGATAAATTAATTTCAAAAACAAAAAATTCAATTACCAGTAACCTTTTCCCATAACCGAAGGTCCGTGCAACAAAACAATACCAGTCCCACATCTTGTTCTCTGTGTTCTTTCTCCGTGTTCAAGCTTAAATGTCAACCACCCGTAAACAACTAAAGTCTTTTTAT
>NC_137133.1:38320449-38322949 GCF_949319135.1 Squalius cephalus
TGTTAGTTGTAACAGAATTCTAATCTACATAACTGATAACAAGAACTATTAAGAAGTGTAATTATTAAAGAAAAAAAAGTGTTATTCAGGGAATTCCTGAAATGTCAATTCATGCTTTTTTTTACTGTAAATTATAAGATGGCATGTTCTTTTTTACTTTCAAAAACGGCACATTTAACTGTATAATGCAAGGTTAGATCTGTTATTGCTATATGTTGTGAACTTTAACCTGCTAACAATATGAGGCCTGGTGCAACAATAGTGAAGAGTGATTGTGTGTGTTCTCTCCACAGCGCCTCCTACTGTTCGTATCGTGCACTCGGGTCACGCGTGTAACGTGGAGGAGGAGCGTTACTCCGAGAGGGTTTACACCATCCGAGAGGGAGAGACACTGGAGCTCTCCTGCCTGGTCACCGGACACCCACGACCACAGGTGAGACCTCCACCAGGACCAGAACACACACGGTCATAGCGTCTGTGCTGACTGAGACCTGGTGCAACCTCTCGTGCTTTTCGGACAGTTTTGTCCGAAAAAATGTACGTTTTTTCATTTTTGTTCATTGGAATTGTACATATACGGAAGCCCTGAACCTCAATAATAATAAAAAAATCCATAAAGAAAGAAATTCTAAAATTACGAGAATAAAGTCAAAATATTTCGAGATTAAAGATTAGCTACTATATTAGTATATAGTAAACACTCTCATTAGATATTAGTAAAATGCTACTATTTTGTTTAGATCCATGTCTGCGGCAGTTCGACTTCACGAACACATTTATTGCGGGGTTTATTTTACGGATTTTTTTATTGTATTTTTACTTTGCAGTTCAGGGCTTCCGTATTACAATACTTGGTAAAGAGAAATGAATGGAGACGAGTTTCCTCTAGTGGAAGCGTTTGGTACTGCAGCCGAACACACTCTCACTGAAAGATCATTATCTAACTTGTTTAAACACAACTTGTTTAGATTCATGGCTTTGATTTTCTTGCAGTTTTAGAGTAAAACATGATTTTGAAAATATATATTTCATATAAAAAATTCATAACAAAACACGTAAAATTCTGTAACTTTTTTTAAGTTCACTCTTTAAAACTTTCTTCACTTCAGCAATAATCTGCCAAGTGTCGTCTTTGAACAGAGATCAAACTTCAGTCTGTCGCTCTAAAGCGTTCAAGTTTAAGTTGGACATTTAATTTTCATTTTTTTATGCTCAAAAAGTGAATAAATGGATTATAAATACAGCGTAAATATAATTTAGTATAAAAAAATCCCCCCAAAAATACAAAATATTAAATAAAAAATTTATAAAACTAAATAGTACATTAATTTCATTGACAAAAAAAGGCCATTTTTGAAGAGCACCAAAGCAAGGTTAAAAACAAGCTTTAAAGTTAAAATCTTTCATCCTTCGTCAGATGCTATTACTTAATGATAAAGGGTTTGTTCGAGGCGTCAGTGCAGAAGTCAATAACTATGTGCAACAATTATGTGATTATTTCCAAAAATCAGAGTACAGACTTAATTGCAGTCAAATGTTCACATGTCAAAAGCAAACCGCTTCACTCTTGTTTCTGGAAGCAAAATAGAGCAAAATCTCAAAATTGAGCAGTGCATGAAAAAACAGTGCTTTTGTTTTATCGTCACTGAAATAAAGCTCTAAGCGTGACCAAAGTTCCCCCGCTGGATCTCCTGAGGGAATGTGATGGTGTCAGACGTGTTTATTAATGTCTTAATGAAGAGTTCATCTAATCTGCCCACATATTTCCCAGATGAATATGACCACACAACGACCGGATGCAGTTATTTTAAAGAGGCCATATTATGCTCTTTAGGCTCTACTAGAACAGGTTTTCCTGCTTGAATGTTGATTATTCTCCTCATATTCTCCATTGTTGCGGCTCCTCTCTTCCCACACTGTGCTCTGATTGGTCGGCTGGAACAGTGTGTTGTGATTGGTCGAGCGCTTCGAGTGTGTTTGGGAAATGCCCCGCCCCTTACCATAACCGCCAGTTTAACACACTACTAACTAACTCAACCAGGCCCCGCCCCTTTATTCTGCGCATTAATTATTATAATGAGGAATATTGTGACGTGTTTGTTCTCGTATCTCAGAACTTTTTTATGATTGTTATTGCTCCCGTAATGGACTGATCTTGCGCCAGATCTGTCTGTCTGTCGTTTAATCGTTTTATTTAGTACGTTTTTACTAAACGATTTTACTTTAGAGACATGCAAGTTCAATTAAACAAAAAAATATATATATAAATTGCATGCAAAAATATAAATTTTGCCTCTTTTTGTCTCTCAATATTTCACTTAAAAACAAAGATCTAAAAGGACCTTTTTGCTAACGGCTGTAGAATTGTAGTGGCCATGAATATTAATTTACAGCCTAACACGTTATTTTTCATGATTAAAACATGGTTAGCCTGTGTTCCTGCATCACTGAAGTCATCAGAGTCAGTCTCTCGGTGAAACGCTGCATCATAAAATCTGAT
>NC_137133.1:38327949-38341816 GCF_949319135.1 Squalius cephalus
GGTTCAAACGCCACCTGCCCGAATTTAATAAAAATATTATTTTTCATCACGTCATCCGCCCGATCCACGGTTTATCTGCATCTCTAGTGTGTGTGTGTGTGTGTGAGTTGGCTCGGCTCTCCCTCATGCAGTTTAATTGGTTGACATGCGTGTATGATTGACAGGAACAGAATGTGAGGCTGATCAGACAGTCGAAACGAATGTGTGTGTGCCTTTAGGCCTATATAATTATTTTTTTGTTGTTCTTTGAATTAGTGAGTAACTATTGATTATTGAGAATCAGTCATTATTTCATTATTACATAATGATTTAATTATTGTAGGCTATATTTTTAAAAATAGAGTCGGCTCTTCAGATATGCGAGCCAGCTCCCGACGTTCAACAAGAGCCGGCTCATTCGCGAACGACCCATCACTACTAATAACCATCACACACTAGATTATCTTCGCACAAATGCTGGTACTGTTAAGTATTCTGTGCAAAACGGTTCTTATGAATTTCTTAAACAACTTCCTGATGAATTTATTTTAAAATTCTGCAGTTTGTTCTCAAATAAAAAGAACATATGTTAAATTACACTGTTCATTGTTGTTTAACCAAACTTTAACCCTTGTGTTATGTTGGAATTCTGTGCACTCTCCTTATGGTTCGGGTCAAATTGACCCTAATTTGATTCAATACAATTCCTCAAAAATAACACTATGAAAAACAACAAAGATTCAGGTTCAAACTGTAAACTTTTAATATCAACATTTGTCAAATATTCCAAAATATATATATCTGAAGATATGATTTAATGAAAATGTTTTTTAACCATTTTTTAAAACTGTTTTGTTTTGACAAAATTTGAATATACATTATATTTATATATATTTGCATATACATTTTTTTTTTTTTTTTTTTTTGCTTATAACATCATAACTGAACAATTAATCAATTAATCTGAGCTCATTTTTCCTGCTGTCTATGTCGAAGTCTCAAGATATTTCAGATATCTTGAATATATAAATGAGAGCTTATTTTACTATCTGTGTCTGTCAAAGATTTTCATTTGTAATTTGCAATTAATTCTGAACACCATGATTTAGCTTTTTCAAGTGTGTTTGGTTTGGGTTAGAGCACTTTTAGATACACTTACACTTTAGAACTGGAGTTGATGCCCTGACATACATAAAATACATGTTTTTATTTTGTGTCTGTACAGTTGCTTTTGAATAGCTGCCTATGATGGTCAAATTGACCTGCGGACATCACAAACGTAATAGTAATTTTGTTTGTATATGTCAAAAAAAAAAAAAAACACCAGCATGTTGAAACTTTGCATGCATGTTCATGATGATAAATGTGAAAAAGTCACAAAATATCAAGAAAAAAAAAAGGTTTAATATTATTTCAGGTAGCTTGAAAAAATAAATGATAGGTAATTTTTACCATTTGTGGCTGACAAAATATTTTTTCTGTATTGAAATAAGTGTGGAAAACCTATTTTTTTAGCTTCATAAGGCAGTAAAAAAATAAAATAAAATATAACCAAGAAATGTTATTATTTTGGGTCCGTACAGTTGCCTTAGAGCGTTAAAATATGCGGGTCAAATTGACCTGCGAATATCACAAACGTAATAGTAATTTTGTTTGTATATGTCAAAAAAAAAAACACCAGCATGTTGAAACTTTGCATGCATGTTCATGATGATAAATGCGAAAAAGTCACAAAATATCAAGAAAAAAAAAAGGTTTAATATTATTTCAGGTAGCTTGAAAAAATAAATGATAGGTAATTTTTACCATCTGTGGCTGACAAAATATTTTTTCTGTATTGAAATAAGTGTGGAAAACCAAATTTTTAGCTTCATAAGGCAGTAAAAAAATAAAATAACAAAATATAACCAAGAAATGTTATTATTTTGGGTCCGTACAGTTGCCTTAGAGCGTTAAAATATGCGGGTCAAATTGACCCGCGAACATCACGAAAGTAACAGTAATTTTGTTTGTATATGTCAAAAAACACCAGCATGTTGAAACTTTGCATGCATGTTCATGATGATAAATGTGAAAAAGTCACAAAATATCAAGAAAAAAAACATAGGTTAACCAGTATTTCCAACAACTAGAAAATCTAAACGGGTCAAATTGACATACATAACACAAGGGTTAAGGTTTTCTGAAAATACATGTCTTTCCTATTAACCCACGTCCAAATAGCAATATAATACAATTCAATATTTTTTTCAGGGAAGGCATAAACCAACCATAGGGATAAGATTATATGATATCAAGGGGAATGTCTATACTTAAAAATCCTGGGTGTTGTGACACTGTTTTTGCTTTTAGATCAACAAATAATAGCCCAAAATGATTGTCTTGATAATGTCATGCATAAGACTTTTTTTCCCTGTCCTGGACTCGGTCTTGACTCGGACTCGAACCTCTTTGGACTTGGACTTGTCTTGGACTCGACAAAGGTGGTCTTGACTACAGCCCGATTGGCAGATATCTCTTTTTTTAAGCTTAAACACTTTTTTTTTTCTTTAGAAAACTGACTTTATATCTAAAGTCATTTTGCTTCTTAAGTAAATGATTTTCACATGTGGATCACGGGCAGTACTTTGCACATGGGAAACGTGGTTTTGGAACCGTTCGCATGTGAAATCCATGTGATCACATGTGGAAAACATGGAAAATTCATGTGGTTTGTCCTGAAAGAGTTGAATGTTTACATATTTGCACGAGATGATACAAGAACATCTTTTTTTGCATCATTTCAGATTGATCTCATTGACAACATTCAAGCTTTTCACGACCGTCTGTCGCCTGAGTTCGGTTGGAAGCCTGAGCCCGGGGGAAAAAGCTTTATAATACGCATTAGTCTTCACTAATGTTTCTTATCCAGAGCAGTTCATAGTAGAGTTTTAATCCAGAGCTTAAACTAAGAGCTTCTCCATTCATGAATCTTCACTTTTGCCTGTTAAGCGTTGATGGCTATACGTGACGAGACATATTAAAATGAATTTAAGAGCAAATTTCAGTCTGTTCCTTATACAAATCTTCATGTGGCTTCAGAAATAGTGCACTATTGTGTTGTACTGAGTTAGTTAGTAGTGTGTTAAACTGGCGGTTATGGGAAGGGGCGGGGCATTTCCCAAACACACTCGAAGCGCTCGACCAATCACAACACACTGCTTCAGCCGACCAATCAGAGCACAGTGTGCTTTTCAGAAGGAGGGGCTTCATAGAGACAGGAAGTGAACAGAGCGTTACTGACAGACTGGGAAGAGAGGAGCCGCAACAATGGAGAATATGAGGAGAATAATCAACATTCAAGCAGGAAAACCTGTTCTAGTAGAGCCTGAAACAACATCAAGAGTTTGTGAAAGAGTGTAATAGGTCCTCTTTAAACACCATGTCTGAAATTACACTGTTTAAGGCATATTCTTTTTCTCTCAGCAGTTTCAGGGCTTTATTTTGTTGCTATTTCCGTGGCTGGGTTTCCGGCTCGTCTTTGTTGAATCTTCTCACAAAGATCACGGCCGACTCAATTCATATTCACAGCAACACCTCAGTTTGAAATGACTGTCAGATTAATCACGAAGCGCCGACAGTGAGGATTACGAGTCTGTCTGTCCTCTCAGGCTTCGGCTTTCACACAGAAACATCATGTTGTGTGTTAAATACGCAAATACTTCCCTCACGTGTCTTCTCTTCAGAGATCACATGGAGTCGTCCGTGTGTCTAATTGCCCTAAAAAATATGAATACAGACTTATGTTTGTGAAGTTTAACTTTCCTGTTTGAGCTGACTGTGTGTGGTGGATTTGCTAATGCAATCACTAAACATACATTTAATAATAACTCGCAAAAAGTTTGGGGTTGGACACATTTTTTGATGTTTACAGTAAAAATTGTGAAATATTATTCTAGTGTAAATCATCAGTTTTCTATGTGAATATATAGTAAAGTGTAATTTATTCCTGTGATCAAAGCTGAATGTTCAGCATCATTACTCCAGTCTTCAGTGTCACACGATCCTTCAGAAATCACTCTAATATGATGATCTGATGATTAAGAAACATTTATGATTATTATCAGTGTTGAAAACAGTTGTGCTGCTTTATATTTTTGTTTTCATGTAATTTTTTTTTTTTGGATTCTTTGATAAATATAAAGTTCAAAAGGACAGAATTTACTGCAAACCTCATTCTCATAAATCTGGATTCAGTATTTTATTATTTGGCTCCAGGCTAAAACAGTCTGAAATATTGTAATTCAATTAAATAAATTAATATTTCTCTTTTGTTCAAACCAAAATCAGTTGTTGGCTTTATAGAATAAGATACTTGATGCTCAAGTTATGAATCGTGGTGAATGTTAATGCATCAATGCTTCGCTTGAACGATTATTGATCTTGAACAGTCCATAAACCATATTTTCCCCCAGAGGTTAAAATCATAGGACTGATGAATGAGTTCATAAACAGAAAACAGAGCCGCCTTTTACGTGTCCTGACTTTCCCAAGATCCCATGACTGGGATGTTCAATCCCCATCCGATCCTCCCCTCGCTTCCACAGGAACACGACGTTTGATCTGCCGTCGACTGGGACGTGACGCTGAATTGAAGTGAATGGCAGCATGCGGTTCACCTTGTCACTCGGCTTGAATACACAACGTCTTAGCATTGCTAAATTGACATTGGCATTGTCAAACGGAAATGGCGAGGAGGGGTTCCCAGAGGACTCGCGCTGGCATTTGTTTGACAAACGAGTGAGTGTGACATAGTGCCACAGCATCTGCACACACACGACGAGCACACACACACGACGAGAGATGCAACAGAACCCTCGTGGAAAAGAAGAGAGCTTCAACGCATTGATGTGCACTTCAAATTTAAAGTTAGAGTTTAAAAAATGAAATAAAAGGCACATCGTGCCCAAATTGTTCTGAATTGTTTCATGCATATAATCCTGTTAATAGTGTCCTATGTGAACATGTTCTGCATTTATTTTCCCTAGATTAAAAAGTTCGTCGAGATAAACTTTAAGTTGGCTTGAGAAAGTTTGGACTGGAAAGTTTGAAGTTTAAAGTAGTTTGAAGATTAAAGTAGTTTGAAGTTTAATTTAGTTTAACGTTTAATTTAGTTTAAAGTTTAAAGAAGTTTGAAGTTTAATTTAGTTTACAGTTTAAAGTAGTTTGAAGTTTATAGTTTAAAGTTTAAATTAGTTTGAAGTTTAAAGTAGTTTAAAGTTTGAAGTAGGTTAAAGTTAAAAAGTTGCTAGGGTGTTTCTAGTGGGTTACTAAGGTGTTCTGGGTGGTTGCTAGGTGGTAGCTGGGGTATTCTGGATGGTTGCTAGGCGGTTGCTAGGGTGTTCTGGGTGGTTGCTATGGTGTTGCTAGGTGGTTGCTAGGGTATTCTGGTTGGTTGCTAGGCGGTTGCTAGGGTGTTTTGGGCGGTTGCTAGGGTGTTCTGGGTGGTTGCTATGGTGTTGCTAGGCGGTTGCTAGGGTATTCTGGGTGGTTGCTAGGCGGTTGCTAGGGTGTTCTGGGTGGTTGCTATGGTGTTGCTAGGCGGTTGCTAGGATATTCTGGGTGGTTGCTAGGAGGTTGCTAGGGTGTTTTGGGTGGTTGCTAGGCGGTTGCTAGGGTGTTCTGGGTGGTTGCTAGGGTGTCCTGGGGTGGTTGCTATGCTGTTGCTAGGTGGTTGCTAGGGTATTCTGGTTGGTTGCTAGGGTGTTCTGGGTGGTTGCTAGGCGGTTGCTAGGGTGTTCTGGGTGGTTGCAATGCTGTTGCTAGGGTGTTCTGGGTGGTTGCTAGGTGGTTGCTACGGTGTTTTGGGTGGTTGCTAGGCGGTTGCTATGGTGTTCTGGGTGGTTGCTATGGTGTTGCTAGGCGGTTGCTAGGGTATTCTGGGTGGTTGCTAGGTGGTTGCTAGGGTGTTCTGGGTGGTTGCTATGCTGTTGCTAGGTGGTTGCTAGAGTATTCTGGTTGGTTGCTAAGGTATTCTGGGTGGTTGCTTGGCGGTTGCTAGGCTGTTCTGGGTGGTTGCTATGGTGTTGCTAGGCGGTTGCTAAGGTATTCAGGGCGGTTGCTATGGAGTTGCTTGGGACCTGGAAGCTTTAAACTTAAGAAGTTTAACCTGTTAACCGTTGCCAGTGCGCCCGAGGCGTTTTTTTTTATATAGTTCAAAGTTACAATCAGATTTAATTTTATACCTTGACAAACTATACATCATTAAAAAGATATAAGACTCAAGTTTCAGTATTTGACCACTATTGTATTCTGAGAAACTTATAGCGACAGTTATTTCTTAATCTGTGTCAGGAGTTATGAAATGAAAAAATGAGTCGATACCTTTAATATGAATTATGCGCGTCAGCCGCTTTCATTCATAAAAAACTCCCGTGCTGTCGTCATGACAGCGATTCACAAAACAACGTCCCTCAGGGCTTTAGCTCAAAAATGTGCAGATTTGGAGAAATATTGATATATTATCATAGGTTTACATCAGATTTCTATAGACAGGAATAATATTTATTGAATTTATACCCAAATGCGTCGATGTAATCATTATGAGGGTGGGTGGTGGTGATGGCGCAGTGGATAAGACACAAGCCTTTGGTGTGAGAGACCCGGGTTCGAATCCACTGTGAGACACCAATGTGTCCCTGAGCAAGACACTTAACCCCTAGTTGCTCCAGAGGCGTGCGACCTCTGACATGTATAGCAATTGTAAGTCGCTTTGGATAAAAGCGTCAGCTAAATGAATAAATGTAAATGTAAATGTAAATGAGCGCTTAGATACTCTGATACTGTGTTTTCAATTCATACCAATAGCCTGAGGGCGCTATATGCACAATAATAGTCCATATATGGAACATGAAGAAGAGCCATGATCATGTGACATTCCAGGACGTCACTGATACACACAAAGCTACAGAGATCGCGCTGTAGCATGCAGATAAAGATGTTTTGAAGACAATAAACATGATTGCAATGATGGTTTCAGTACAAAAACTGCTAAACTTTGACAAAAAATAACTTCTATTGTTATAATTGTGATTTCGTAATTTGTAGATATGAATCTAACTGTTAGAACTTGTGAAAAGATGTCTTTTAGTTTTAAACTTTTAGTACGTTTAGAGCTCTGCAGCCATCTACTGGTTAAAGGGATTATTTATTTATTTATTTTTTACTTTTAAAACTGCATTTTCCAAAAGATGGGCAAAAAATCTTATACTAAATCATGTCAAATTATCCATGTTATCCCCATGAATGAAATTTGGAAATGTGGGCATTTTACAAGGTGAATTTTAAATTTTCTTACTTTTTATTTTTTATTTTTTTTTATAAAAACCTATTTAAAAAAAATATATATTTTTTTTTTTATATAAATTTGATGGAGTAAAAATGTCCAAATGTGGAGTAAAAACATTAATAAACGGAGTAAAATTACATTTGTTTAAATATATATATAGGCTATATATATATATTGTTACAAAATTACATTTTGATGCCTGGGGTCTCTGAGATATGCACTTACAAAATTACTATAGTTGCCATTTGGACTTTTGACTAAGTATGCAAAAAACTATAGATCTCTTGTAAGATTTGTTTTGTTTGGATGATTCTAGAGACCTTCATGATTATGTAGATATATATATATATATATATATATATATATATATATATATATGTCAATAAAATATACTTATTAGTAACATGAAAATGACCTTTCTTTGGGAGGGTTTGCCTTCGCCATGCTTCCTGGAAGTAGGGGTAGGAAGTTGACAGCCTCATGTGACAGGAAGCAAGTGAATGCCTATTTTTTTTCTTGAAATCCTTTATTTGGTTGTTTGCTTGCATGTCATTGAGACATAGAACAAGGATAACATCTAGAAAAATACTTACAAAAGGAAAATGACAACTATACACTGCGGCAACTATAGTTAAATGGGTTGAACTTAAAGAGAAGAGTACACTTTCATGAAAAGTACACTTTTAAAAAGTGCACTTTGCAATCATTTCAGATTAAGTTTTACTTCAAAGTATATTTATGTGTTAATAATCTTATGTCGTGCTTTAAAGAAGTGTTAAAGCACATGTAAAATACTTGATTGTAATTTTAACTGTAGAGTGTTATTTGATGGTACATTTCAAGTTAATATATCTTAACTTCATCGTAACAAATATATTTAAATATATGACACAACTTTCCATAGAAATGTCATATTTTAGCTTACCATAAATGTTTGTCAGTACATTTGTCAGTACTAACCATATTTTAAAGACAATAGAGTAAATTCTTTTAAATTATGTTATTTTGTAAAAAAAAATTTTTTTTTTTTACGAGGGAATGTCAGGATCGAGAACTACAAACAAAACATCCTGGAAACAAATGGTTTTCGGGACATTCGGTTTACGAGTTTCTTCCAAATCTCGTCCCTGCTTGTGACGGTTGTTAGGCCTTAAATACGCTTGTGACAAAAGCAAAAAGCATCTAAGCATCTAGTTTAATTCACAACGTGATTCATCGCTTTCAAGGTCGGGTCGCTGGAGTTTCATTCTCAGTGTTTATCAGTGTTTATCAGTGCATCAGACCCGCGCTCCAGATTCATTCTGACACACAAGCTTTGCCTCGCAGTGCGTGGAGTGTGGGTGGTTTATAGATGTGCTGTTGGGTTGTATAAAGAGATGCGCAAAATATTGTTTCTGTTGCATTTGCATTTATTATGAGGGTCTAAAATCTGGAGCTTTAAGGGTTAGGTAAACAGGGTAAAAATGTTAACTACTATCTTGATATCAGCAAACTTCCACAGTTGATCAACCACAGTGCATCAAGTCAAGTGATTTGCATCACAAGTTTTATAAAATGTTATGTGTGTACATGCAAATGAGGCATTATCTAATCAAATATGCACTAATTTCCAAAAAAAGATATCTGAACAGTGAGTTTCAAAATTCTTGTTGGCATTTTAGAGTTAAAGGTTTTTACAGACTGGGTTTTGGAAATCTCTTTTCATCACTTCATAAATCAGAAAATACTGTCACATACCAGAATTTGTTTTTGCTTTTAGGAATAAAGTGTCAAATAAATATCAAGTGAATGGTATATGAACAAACCCCTCAGTAAAACCCTTCAGAATATATGAATAAAGCTGTAAGATGCTAGTGCTGCTGAAGTGGAGATAAAAACCTTTTAAGGATATGTAGTGCAATTGAAATCTACAGACGCAAATAGATAAAGTGCAATAAAATCTTACATTTTTGGATGTTTTTTTCCACTAGTCTTAAAGAAGATATAGTATGGATGCAAAATAGAGCAAAATCTCCAAATTGACCAGTGAAAAAACTTGATCTGTAGTGTTTGCTAAGAGCAGAATACAAGTGTTGAAGTTTTGAATAATGAGTGAAATGGTGCGATTAGAGATTTAAGTCATTTTCTGGTTACACTTTATTTTAAGGTGTCATTGTTACAGTGCAATTATACATTTAAGTACTGAGTAATATTAATAAACAGCATGTACTTACTATAGGGTTAGGGTAGGATGTGGTTGAGGGTTAGTTGCATGTATATTATGCATAATTTACTGTTATTACTATGGTAAGTACATGTAACATACTGTATGTGAACCTAAATGTGATACATACTATAAAAGCTGAATAAATAAGCTTTGCATTGATGTGTGGTTTGTTAGGATAGGACAATATTTGGCTGAGATCCAACTATTGTAAATCTGGAATCTGAAGGTGCAGAAAAATCGAAACGTTGAGTAAATCTCCTTTAAAGTTGGTCATTTATGTTGGCGATTGTGCTGCATTCACTCACAGAAATACATGTTTTATATATTTACAGTAGGAAATTTACTAAATATCTTCATGGAACATGATCTTTACTTAATATCCCAATGATTTTTGGTATAAAAGAAAAATCGATAATTTTGACCCATACAATGTATTGTTGGATATTGCTACAAATATACCCGTGTGACTCGTGACTGGGTCTGTGATCCAGGGTCACATACAAGGACACTGTAAAATAAAGTGTTACCCACTTTTCTTTCTCATGCAGATTCGATGGACCAAGACGGCGGGCAGCGTTTCGGACCGATTCCAGGACTCGAGCGTGTTCAACGAAACCCTCCACATCTCGAAGATCCAGAGACACCAGGGCGGACGGTATTACTGTAAGGCCGAGAACGGACTGGGTTCCCCGGCCATCAAGTCCATCAGGGTGGACGTCTACTGTGAGTTCATCTCTATTGAGTTTCTTCTCAATGTTCTGTGGAGAAATACCAGCTAACAAATATGTGTTCTAATAACATTCAGCTAATCTTCCCATTAAAGGGATAGTTCACCCAAAAATGAACATTAGCCCATTATTTACTCACCCTGAACTCATCCTAGGTGTGTATGACTTTCTTCTTGCGCTTTACACTTAACTGGAATCCGTATGTTCGTTTGGCTGGAAGCTAGTTATTTTACTTTATAAACTTTTAAATATGGATATTTTTCTTACACAAATGCATCGCTTTGCTTCAGAAGGCCTTAAATGCACTTGTATCATGGATAGATGGACTTTTATCATGGATAGATGGACTTTTATGATGGATAGATGGACTTTTATGATGGATAGATGCACTTATATCATGGATAGATGCACTTTTATGATGGATAGATGGACTTTTATGATGGATAGATGGACTTTTATCATGGATAGATGGACTTTTATGATGGATAGATGGACTTTTATGATGGATAGATGGACTTTTATCATGGATAGATGGACTTTTATGATGGATAGATGCACTTTTATCATGGATAGATGGACTTTTATCATGGATAGATGGACTTTTATGATGGATAGATGCACTTTTATCATGGATAGATGGACTTTTATCATGGATAGATGGACTTTTATCATGGATAGATGCACTTTTATGATGGACAGATGCACTTTTATCATGGATAGATGCACTTTTATGATGGATAGATGCACTTTTATGATGGATAGATGCACTTTTATAATGGATAGATGCTCTTTTATGATGGATAGATGGACTTTTATCATGGATAGATGGACTTTTATGATGGATAGATGCACTTTTATGATGGATAAATGCACTTTTATCATGGATAGATGCACTTTTATGATGGATAGATGCACTTTTATGATGGATAGATGCACTTTTATCATGGATAGATGCACTTTTATAATGGATAGATGCTCTTTTATGATGGATAGATGGACTTTTATCATGGATAGATGGACTTTTATGATGGATAGATGCACTTTTATGATGGATAGATGCACTTTTATCATGGATAGATGCACTTTTATGATGGATAGATGCACTTTTATGATGGATAGATGCACTTTTATCATGGATAGATGGACTTTTATCATGGATAGATGGACTTTTATCATGGATAGATGCACTTTTATGATGGACAGATGCACTTTTATCATGGATAGATGCACTTTTATGATGGATAGATGCACTTTTATGATGGATAGATGCACTTTTATAATGGATAGATGCTCTTTTATGATGGATAGATGGACTTTTATCATGGATAGATGGACTTTTATGATGGATAGATGCACTTTTATGATGGATAGATGCACTTTTATCATGGATAGATGCACTTTTATGATGGATAGATGCACTTTTATGATGGATAGATGCACTTTTATCATGGATAGATGCACTTTTATAATGGATAGATGCTCTTTTATGATGGATAGATGCACTTTTATCATGGATAGATGCACTTTTATGATGGATAGATGCACTTTTATGATGGATAGATGCACTTTTATGATGGATAGATGCACTTTTATGATGGATAGATGCACTTTTATGATGGATAGATGCACTTATATCATGGGTAGATGCACTTTTATCATGGATAGATGGACTTTCATGATGGATAGATGCACTTTTATGATGGATAGATGCTCTTTTATGATGGATAGATGCACTTTTATGATGGATAGATGCTCTTTTATGATGGATAGATGCACTTTTATGATGGATAGATGCTCTTTTATGAAGGATAGATGCTCTTTTATGATGGATAGATGCACTTTTATGATGGATAGATGCACTTTTATGATGGATAGATGCACTTTTATGATGGATAGATGCACTTATATGATGGATAGATGCTCTTTTATGATGGATAGATGCACTTTTATGATGGATAGATTCACTTTTATGATGGATAGATGCACTTTTATGATGGATAGATGCACTTTTATGATAGACAGATGCACTTTTATGATGATAGATGCACTTTTATGATGGATAGATGCACTTTTATGATGGATAGATGCACTTTTATGATGTACAGATGCACTTTTATGATGGATAGATGCACTTTTATGATGGACAGATGCACTTTTATGATGGACAGATGCACTTTTATGATGGATAGATGCACTTATATCATGGATAGATGCACTTTTATGATGGACGGATGCACTTTTATGATGGATAGATGGACTTTCATGATGGATAGATGCACTTTTATGATGGATAGATGCACTTTTATGATGGATAGATGCACTTATATCATGGATAGATGCACTTTTATCATGGATAGATGGACTTTCATGATGGATAGATGCACTTTTATGATGGATAGATGCTCTTTTATGATGGATAGATGCTCTTTTATGATGGATAGATGCACTTTTATGATGGATAGATGCACTTTTATAATGGATAGATGCACTTATATGATGGATAGATGCTCTTTTATGATGGATAGATGCACTTTTATGATGGATAGATTCACTTTTATGATGGATAGATGCACTTTTATGATGGATAGATGCACTTTTATGATGGACAGATGCACTTTTATGATGATAGATGCACTTTTATGATGGATAGATGCACTTTTATGATGGATAGATGCACTTTTGTGATGTACAGATGCACTTTTATGATGGATAGATGCACTTTTATGATGGATAGATGCACTTTTATGATGGATAGATGCACTTTTATGATGGACAGATGCTCTTTTATGATGGATAGATGCTCTTTTATGATGGATAGATGCTCTTTTATGATGGATAGATGCACTTTTATGATGGACAGATGCACTTTTATGATGGATAGATGCACTTTTATGATGGATAGATGCTCTTTTATGATGGATAGATGCACATTTATCATGGATAGATGCACTTTTATGATGGATAGATACACTTTTACAATGGATAGATGCACTTTTATCATGGATATATGCACTTTTATAATGGATAGATGCTCTTTTATGATGGACAGATGCACTTTTATCATGGACAGATGCACTTTTATGATGGATAGATGCACTTTTATGATGGATAGATGCACTTTTATCACGGATAGATGCACTTTTATGATGGATAGATGCACTTTTATGATGGACAGATGCTCTTTTATAATGGATAGATGCTCTTTTATGATGGACAGATGCACTTTTATCATGGATAGATACACTTTTATGATGGATAGATGCACTTTTATGATGGATAGATGCTCTTTTATGATGGACAGATGCACTTTTATCATGGATAGATACACTTTTATGATGGATAGATGCACTTTTATGATGGACAGATGCACTTTTATGATGGACAGATGCACTTTTATGGTGGATAGATGCACTTTTATGATGGATAGATGCTCTTTTATGATGGATATATGCTCTTTTATGATGGATAGATGCTCTTTTATGATGGATAGATGCTCTTTTATGATGGATAGATGCACTTTTATGATGGATAGATGCACTTTTATAATGGATAGATGCACTTATATGATGGATAGATGCACTTTTATAATGGATAGATGCACTTATATGATAGATAGATGCACTTTTA
>NC_137133.1:38342016-38369516 GCF_949319135.1 Squalius cephalus
ATATGACTCAAGTAAGGAGTAAATAAGTAGTTTGCTTAAAAACTACTCGAGTAACTACGTTACAAAGTACTTCAGTATTATTTTTCTATTTTTGCCCAAAATGGGCAGATGATAGTGATATGGAGCGCTAAACACTGTCATGTCAGATCTGTTTCATCCAGTCCTGATTCATCCCTCACGCAGAATGTCCACAAGTGAGATTCATAGAAGTATTAAACTCATGACGTTTCAGGAAATGCCTTATATGGATATAATAACATGCAGATAGAGACGTTTTGACTGATGAAACATGAAGACAAACACATGATGGCTGTGTTCTTCAAGCTATCTCAGGTATTTTCATAAGAATGATGTATGTCTTTAAAGGGATAGCTCACCCAAAAAGGAAAATTAGCCCACGATTTACTCATCAAGTCATCGTAGGTGTATATGACATTCTTCTCTCAGACGAGTTATATTACAAAATGTCCTGGCTCTTCCAAGCTTTATAATGGCAGTGTATTTTTTTTTTTTTTTTTTTATCATGAATTGATGCACTTTTTGGGGGGTTTCCAATTTTTTACAGCCGTTCACTGCCATTATAAAGCTTGGAAGAGCCAGGACATTTTTTAATATAACTCTGATTGTATTCGTCTGAAAGAAGAATGTCATATACACCTACGATGACTTCAGGGAGAGTAAATCAGAGGCTAATTTTCCTTTTTGGGTGAACTATCCCTTTAATGCAATGCTAATCAACATAGCCTGTATGATAGAATTTAATAAAATAATATATTCCCACAAGAAGCAACATGAAACCACAGAAGTAATTTCAAACACGACGGACATGTTTTGTGATTTTGGAGCAAAACATGATATTAAACTCATAAATTGTAGTGTTTGACGGTAGGCTAAGCAAACATATTTCCTTTCCCTGTTGTCAAGATTAATTGTTTTATTACTAATTTTGAAAAGTAAGTCCAGGGAAGATCATTTGAAATTTTTCATTAGAATCATTTCATAATTGAAAGCAAAGAAGGTTAAGTGAGAGGTCTGATTAGAAAAAAGAGAGATTTACAACATTGTGAATAAAAAAGTGGCAGTAAAAAAATAAAAATAATAAGTGGGGTATGGTTAACTTGTTAAATGAAATACTCGATTTCAAAGCGTGTTTTTGAGACTGTCTTTGGTTCACTGCAGTTTTAAGGAGGAAATACTCAGCAATGCTGTCGACTTATGAATTTACACATGCTTTGTCTTAAAGCAGATTAAAAACACCACATAGACATATAAACAACATTAAAAGCTGGATTTACACCACAGGGGGACTTTAATGAAATTATTCTTTATATGAAAGCAGCTGAAGAGAAACATTTTCTGCAGTTCTCCAATACTAGCAGAGCAAAATACTGGTTTCTAGGTTCCTTGAGCTCTGCTTTCAATACTGGATGTCTTGATTCGGTCAATTACGTGTAGCGCTTCGTCCCGGCCGTTTGTTTTGTCTTGTTTTGGTGGTGGTGTGAGTTTGGTGTCGAGCGCCGCGGGTCAGTGGCTTGTTTTCCGTAGAGATGAATTGTGGAGGTGATGAAGGCCGGCAGACGCCACTGTCTCCGAGAGAGAACAGAGGAAGAGATTCATTACTCCTCTCACTTCCCTGTGGCTCTCATTATTCCCTCATCTTCATCTCCGGAGGAAGAGTCTGAGGTCCGTCTGAGACCCATCAACACCCACACCGAACGAAGAAGAGCAACATGAAGCAGAGAATGATTCATTGACAGATTTAACGATTTTATAAAATGTCTATTTGCACAAAAAATGCCTCATTATGAGTCTTAAATCAATCAAAGCTCCAGTCACTGATGAAGAAAGCCGGTCCTTATAAAGACGTGCAGAGAACGAGCCTAAATGACAGATTTAACGATATGACACAAACAATATGGGCCCTATTTTAACGATCTGAAACGCAAGTATCAAACGCGAAACGCAAGTAACTTTGTGGTCGGATCTCGGAAATGTGTTGGTCTGAAGCAGCTTCATTACTCATAGGTGTGGTTTGGGCGTAACGTGAAATAAACCAATCAGAGCGACATCTCACATTCCCTTTAAGAGCAGGCGAGCTTGTTCCATGGCGGATTGCTATTATAACGGCGGATTTGCCAGGAGCGGTTCACAGCCGAGGAGACCGGCGTTCTCGTCAGGGCCGTAAAACACAGAGAAGTGACATTGGGGATGGAGAAACACACCCAGATTAGCTTCGGTTAAACAGGCGTATGATAATTTGGGTAAATGTGTAAGCTAGATTTATGCCTATTTTTCACATCTTCATGGACACCACAATGATTTCCCTCGTGTGTTAATATTGTTTCTTGTAATAATGTATGATTTGCAAATATGAGAACTGCTGCATCTGTGTAGATGAGAGAAGCAAAGTGTATGTGTGTTGTGCACACACTACATTATGGCCAAGCATGCGCCCTTAAAATAGCATCTGAATAACATGCGCAACGCGCCGCTGACTTTAGACGAGGTTTCTCCTGGTCAGTGGCGGAATTGTTTCCTGAAACTGCAAAACAGCACCAGGGAACGTTTGCTCCGGATCACGCCTCCTCTTTTCGCTGAACCGCCCCCGGGAGCGCAAGTTCATTCCCTAATTTACTGACGTGCGTCTGTGGAGGGAAAAGTCCGCTGTGCGCGGGTGAGAAATAGGAATGATACGTGCGTCGCTGTACAAAGTCAATTGCGCTGGGTGCGAGATAGGGCCCTATATATATAACATGTAGTTACAATAATAATAGGGGCCCTATGACTGAATGCATCCCTCATTATTAGTTTTAAAGGTGCAGTGTGTAATTTTTAGTGCATCTAGTGGTGAGGTTGTGAACTGCACCAAACAGAAGTTACGGTGGCCGACAGGAAGTGATGTCGTCGTCTGAGACAGCAGGGAGTAGCCAGTTAAACAATGAGGTTTCTTTACAGAGATAAATTAAGAAAGTATGTTTACTTAATTATTCAGTAAAATTATGTTATTTAGAATATTATTGTTACTTGTTCATCATTGTGTCAGTGTTTTATTCGCTGACTTAGTCAGAACAACACAGTGACGAAACGCGTTTGTCCGTTCAGGGCTCCTGTAGAAACATGTGGATGTAAGCGGACCCGCAGTGTGTGTGGAGAGAAATGCCTCTTTCTAAGCTAATAAAAACATAATGGTTCATTATGTAAGCTCTTTATACACCACTGAAAACAGTGTTATGTATGTAATATTGCACTTCTGTCAACAGATCCTCCTAAATATTACGCAATGCACCATTAAATTCAATCAACGCCCACAAATAAATCTTTCTGGTTCTGTTTGCTTCGGTTAGTTAGTTCCAATCACTAACATTAGTAATGCTGATGCTTGATTTAGTAGGCGTGGGTAATTAGTGTGAATTATTAATAATGCACATGCCGAGGGATGTGTACTTTAGTTTGACATCGACCATATATCAGGTGAAGTGTGAAGTGAGACCTGGACTGATCACTTTAAACTCATCGGTTTAGTGTTTAATTAGTCTTGAGAGGTTGTTTTTGAAAGAGACGAGAAACGAGAAACTGATGAAGCTGATGCTCTGCTTTATTATACTGTATGTGTGTCTTTTTGATGCAGAATCACACTCAGTATGTTGTGTATTGCAACCTGTCTTGTGTTAGTGTGTTGACATTAATCCTGTAATGCTGGTATTATTTTACCATGTTAACACAACCTTTCACATTGTTTTGATGTTGTGTTTGGTCTCTACTAGAACAGGTTTTCCTGCTAGAATGTTGATTATTCTCCTCATATTCTCCATTGTTGCGGCTCCTCTCTTCCCAGTCTGTCAGGAACGCTCTGTTTACTTCCTGTCTCTATGAAGCCCCTCCTTCTGAAAAGCACACTGTGCTCTGATTGGTCGGCTGGAGCAGTGTGTTGATTGGTCGAGCGCTTCGAGTGTTTGGGAAATGCCCCTCCCCTTTCCAAAACCACCAGTTTAACACACTACTAACTCACTCAACCAGGCCCCGCCCCTTTATTCTGCGCATGAATTGTTATAATGAGGAATATTGTTTCGTTCAGAGTTTTTTCATGTTGTTTTCAGAAGAGTGTAAAGCAGTCTCTCGTCGTCCTGCTCTCAGATGAGAATGTCCTCTGCATTATTCAGGACTTGTTTTACACTCGTTGAATCTCAAGCAGCAGGACGCTGAAGCAAACACACACACGCATATGAACACGCACACGCACGCATACAAACACACACACCCACACGCTTATGAACACACACACACACACACGCATACAAACACACACACCCACACGCTTACAAACACACACACACACACATGCATACAAACACACACACCCACACGAATACGAACACACACACACACACACACACACGCACGCATACAAACACACACACGCACGCATACGAACACACACACACACGCATACGAACACACACACACACACACACATACACACACACGCATACGAACAAACACATGCACGCATACGAACAAACACATGCACGCATACAAACACACACACACACACACACACACACACACACACACACACACACACGTATACAAACACACACACATATACGTCCTTTAGCGAGAGACTATAGTGATCAGAAACTTGTGATTACTGATAATAAAGACAAATACCCTTGGATACAGAGTTTATGTTAGAATTAAGCTTAAAAGATTTTATGAATTTTAAAAATGTATTTATGATATTAAGAGTTGCTTTGTAGGAGTTTTGAAAGCATCCAATGAGTCCAAGATTAACTCACTCCCCTGTTATTCTTCTTCTTCTTCTGAGACGTGTGAAAGATATGAATAAAAATGATGTTTATTTAGCCAGCGCACATACCTGTATTTACATCCTGTTTTCGGTTGAATTCCACAGTAGTCGATTGCCGAGTTCACGCGCGTGATCATAGATAACTAAACATATGCGCGTGAACTCGGCAATCGACTACTTCGGACTTCAGCCGAAAACAGGATGTAAATACAGGTATGTGCGCTGGCTAAATAAATATCATTTTTATTCATATCTTTCACATCTACTGCAGTCAGATTCACCCGTGTTCACTCTGAAGGAATCACTCACATGACCTGTGCACTTGTAATGACACATCAAGGATGTTAAGAGGCTAAAAGCAGGTTTAAAACTTGCCCCATTGAAGTCAACAGGGTGCACATTTTAAAAAGAGGATAACACGGTGTAGGCAACACCGATTTTTGTCGTTGTTCTCTGTATTGACAGCACTCCAAATGTACAAAAAAACGAGTTCTCCTTTAACGACTATCCTAGGACAACATTGCTAAAACATGCTAAGCATGTTAGCTAAATGTCAATTCATGCTAGAAAAGTGTTAGCTAGCAACATGCTAGCAATGTCTTAAATCATGCTTGCAATGTGTTAAATAATGTTAGAAACATGATAGCAACGTGCTAATTCATAGTAGCAATCTGTTACAACATGGTAGAAATGCGCCAATTCAAGCTAGCAACATATGAAATCATGTTAGCAAACCTGTAAAATCATGTCAGCAGCATATAGCAACATGTTAAATCATGCTAGCAAGATGCTAATCATGTTAACAACATGCTAAAACATGTTAACAACATGTTAATCATGCAAATAACAAGCTAATCATGATAGCAACATGTTAAATTATATTAGAAACATGATAGCAATGTGCTTATTCATAATAGTAATGTGTTAAAACATGATAGAAATTTGCCAATTCAAGCAAACGACATGTTAAATCATGCTAGCAACATATTAGCAACATGTTAAATCATGCTAACAACATGCTAAACATGTTAACAACATGCTAATACCATGCTAATCATGTTAGTAACATGTCAATTATGCTAGCAACATGTTAAAACATGCTAGCAATGTGTTCATGCTGGCAACATGTGAATCATCATAACAACATGATAATCATGTTAAACACATGTTAATCATGATATCAAAATGTTATAACATGCTAATATATATACAGTATATATATATATATATACAGGGCTGCCAACTCTCACGCATTGACCGTGAGACTCACACAATTGACACTTGACACTTTTCACACGCTCTCACGACACATATCCATTTTCTCACGCACAGAAAAATTGAGCAAAGAGGTACTTTTAATATTAAACTAATTCTCAGCTCTTAGATTTCGTCAATTTTATTACGAAATTCAGACAAAAATACGTTTGGCGCTTGTAAATGTGACGTGACAGATCGCTGAGCGCCTCAGTTCAAGTGCACGTGAACCGATCATCTGTTACTTTTTTATTTAAAGATGCAGTACAACTTACCGAAAGTATACATAATATCGACCAATTAGTGTTTTTCAACCACGGAAAGAGGTCAATATAACAGCAGGAGAACACATAACGTTACATTTACCTCAGGAAAGCCATAGCATGTTAATTGAATAGAAAAAATAGCTAGAGAGGAGATTTTGCTGAGCACTATATTACATATTTATTATATTTTTACTTATGTCATTAAATAATTGTTATTATAACAAAAACTACATTATATTTAATTTAATTTGTTATTTTTAACCTTTAATAATACCAGCAGATTGGGCCCTCTATGTTTACAAAACAAATGACGTTTTAACTCAAGTCACCATTATTTACACAGCGCTTTATACACTTCAGATTGTTTAAAAGCAGTTATTACTACACACAGGGCCCTATCTCGCACCCAGCGCAATTGACTTTGTACGCCGATGCATGTTTCATTCCTATTTCACACCCGCGCACAGCGGACTTTTCCCTCCACAGACGCACGTCGGTAAATTAGGGAATGAACTTGCGCTCCCGGGGGCGGTTCAGTGAAAAGAGGAGGCGTGATCCGGCACAAACGTTCCCTGGTGCTATTTTGCAGTTTCAGAAAACAATTCCGCCACTGACCAGGAGAAACCTCGTCTAAACATTATTACAAGTAAAAATATTACCACACGAGGGAAATCATTGTGGTGTCCATGAAGATGTGAAAAATAGGCATAAATCTAGCTTACACATTTACCCAAATTAGCATACGCCTGTTTAACCAAAGCTAATCTGGGTGTGTTTCTCCATCCCCAATGTCACTTCTCTGTGTTTTACGGCCCTGACGGGAACGCCGGTCTCCTCGGCTGTGAACCGCTCCTGCAAATCCGCCGTTATAATAGCAATCCGCCATGGAACAAGCTCGCCTGCTCTTAAAGGGAATGTGAGATGTCGCTCTGATTGGTTTATTTCACGTTACGCCCAAACCACACCTATGAGTAATGAAGCTGCTTCAGATCAACACATTTCCGAGATCCGACCACAAAGTTACTTGCGTTTCGCATTTGATACTTGTGTTTCAGATCGTTAAAATAGGGCCCATAATCTTTAAAGGTCCCGTTCTTCATGATCCCATGTTTCAAACTTTAGTTAGTGTGTAATGTTGCTGTTAGAGCATAAATAATATCTGTAAAATTATAAAGCTCAAAGTTCAATGCCAAGCGAGATATTTTATTTAACAGAAGTCGCCTACAGTGAACGGCCGGTTTGGACTACATCCCTCTACTTCCTGCTTTATTGACATCACTAGAACAGTGTTTTGACTAACCTCCGCCCACAGGAATACACAAAAAAAGGGGGCGTGGTCTTGTTGTGCTCCCACGGAGAAGAGGAAGAGTTGCGTTTGTAGAGTGTGTTTGTCGCCATGTCGTCGAGACGCTGTTATTTTCATCCCGGAGTCCAATCACCTTTGTTTGGCCTTCCCAGGGACGCTGTACTTAGAGAGCAATGGTTACAATTTATGCGCATGCATCTCCACGTTATGGTAAGAGGCGAGACCTTTCCGGGCAACGTGCGCTCAGCTGCTGTCGAATCACAACGCAGGAACCACTGGCACAATCAGAACTCGTTATGTGTTTCTGAAGGAGGGACTTCAGAGAACAAGGAAGTCATCAGCCCGTTCTTAGGACAGTGAAAACAGCGGTATACAGATAAGTAAATTGTGTGAAAAATACTGTGTTTTTTTACACGCGAAACATGAACACATGTTACATTTGCACACTGTAAACACAATCAAAGCTTCAAAAACACACAAAAAACAGGACCTTTAATGTGGCGATGCTTCTCAGTACAAAAATAAATGATGCTCTTCCTCAGTGTTTCTGTCTCGTTTTTTCAGCACAAACATCTAAACATTCTTAAATCAAGATGCATTTACTGGAGAAGCAAAATGACTGAAGATATTGAGTCTGAAAAATGAATTTGTGCTGAAAATAAGAAGAAATATTTGTCAATGGAGTCAGAAAAATAAACTTGTCTCCCCTTTGAATTAAGCTTATTTTTCTGACCTCATGAAAGACATTTGTTCTTATTCGCAGCACAAACTCACTTCATTATGATGCATGTTTGACTTAACATCTTCAGTCATTGTGCTTCTCCAGTAAATGTATCCTGATTTCAGAGTGTTTAGATATTTGTGCTGAAATACTGTGGAAGAATATCATTTTTTCGCAGTCTCAGAAATGAAACGTTTCTTGACTGCAGAGTTGCATTTGTTTACAAGAGCCCCTCTCAACCGAAGTCCATACAGTAGATTCACATTCATGAATAATGGACCAGGAAAGCTTACAATAATGAGCGTGGCTTCCATATTTTTGTTTTTAATGAAGTGCATTTGACAGTTATAGCATGGCAGCGTGTTGTAAAAGCCTGCGGTTTGAGATGGAGAGGATCCATCGATTGGGTTTTGCTGAATGCATAATTGCAGTCGAGGGAGTTCGGTTTGTGCGCTGCGTTTTAATGCGTCGAATTCTAAGCCGAGTTCTGTCTTGGCAAAAGCAGCTTTCATCTGAAAACTGATCCCAGCGCAGTGTCCGGGTCGTCCGGACACTTCATCTCACGCCTGCGAGGGTCAGGGTTTCAGCATCCGCTCCTGATATGTGCGATCATCCATCAAGTGTGTGTTTGAGCTCAGCGGGGGGGAAAATATAAAACCTGTTCTCCTTCTCTGTACAGGCAAGACCACAGGCTGTTTTTAGATGGACGTGGCGATGAGAAAGTTAGTGGTTTAGCTTCAGGTAAAAGCCTTTTTTAAATCTGAGTTTCTTAGTCTGATCTATGATTTCATCAAACAGCCGCTGATTCTTCCATCACTGCTGTTTACTCATCATTACTATAGCTCAACACTGTTAATTACCATGTTCTTACTCAGTTTTTCTATACATTTCTGAAAACGGCCCTATGATGTTTGCCCTGTTTTGTTGTTGCCATCCGAGGCACGAGCTGTAAAGGCTCCACCCTCTTCCTGAAAAGGGGGCGGGACCAGCAGCTCATTTGCATTTAAAGATACACTCAGGTTTTTTTTACTGTAAAAACAAGTTCAATCTGTAAAACCTACACTAAGTTAATGAGTAAGGCTGTTTTAGATGGACACGGCGATGATAAATTTAATGGTTTATCTTCAGGTAATAGCCTTTTTCACCATTAAACCATCTGAGTTTCTTAGTCTGATCTATGATTTCATCAAACAGCCGCGTAATCTTCCATCACTGCTGTTTGCTCATCATTACTATAGCTCAACACTGTTAATTACCATGTTCTTACTCAGTTTTTCTGCACATTTCTTGTTTTGTTGTTTCCATCTGAGGCACGAGCTGTAAAGGCTCCGCCCTCTTCTGGAAAGGGGGCGGGGACCAGCAGCTCATTTGCATTTAAAGATACACGCACGAAAACAGCTTGATTTTTACTGTAAACATAAGTTCAATCCATAAAACTTAAAACATTGCTATACAATTTTTTAAGGTAAAATTCTGGAAAGCACAGCTGCCGATTCTTTTTACCATAAATTTTACCGTTTTTTTTTTTTTTTTTTTTAAGAGTGCAGTGTTAAGTGGCTTTAAGATAATGAGTAAATGCTTTCTGCTGATGTGCATCTTCTGCCGTGTGTAGTTTATTTATTAATGAACTTGAATTGGGCCCTGGGAGCAAACAAGGATAAATATGTAAATTTGTGCACCGGCTTAAGAATATGATGAATTTCAAACAAAATATCATCAACCTTTTGCTACAGCGTGGCTGTTTTGATGCCATGCAATTACCTGCAATGCAAAGCAGATTTGTGTTTTTATTCTACAGCTGCAGATGAAAACATGTCTCATGCTGTTGTGTTAAGTAGCTCAAAGGTTTAGTGATATTTTGGTGAAGTTTTCTGCTCAGCAAGGTTGCATTTATTTGATCAAAAATACAGTAAAAATTGTGAAATATTATTCCAATGTAAATCAGCTGTTTTCTATGTGAATATATAGTGTAATTTATTCCTGCGATCAAAGCTGAACTTTCAGCATCATTACTGTGAAAACTGTCATACATTATATTTTTCAGGATTCTTTGAAGATAGAAAGTTCAAAAGAACAGCATTAGTAGTAATAGAATTCTTTGCAACATTATAAATGCCCTTAATATCACTTTTGATCAATTTAATGCATCCTTGATAAAAAAACGTATTAATTTCAAAAAGTATATGGAGGACCAAAACTGCAGACAAAGAAATGTTGAGTTTAATCCATGTTAAAGGTTTGAAAACTTTAATAAAGCAGCACGAGGCTTTAATAAGCTTGCGGAGGGTAAGAATCGAGTATTTCTCTTCACTCTATCTCTCCGTTAGATGCCATCACAACTCGACGGCGCAGACTGTGAGTTTAATCAAACGCACAGCGATCTCCTGCTGTAATCTATAGGGCGTCATTATAGAGAAAACCCCATCAGGCCTATCAAGCTGCCGGTTACAGCGCTGGAATTAAATTCACCCCGACCGGGCGACACTAATCAGTGTCCTGACTGGATTACACGCGACACCGGAGACCCGGCTGACATTTGTGCGCCTGTTTTCTGTGTAAAAATAGTGGCTTTGAGAGGCTAGCTTCCATTATAGGGAGAAAAAAGCCAAACAATTAAATGCCATGGATGAATATTTATGGAGTAATCCACTATTTTGTTGTAGAGGGGGTCAAAATGAAAATTTTAATTTAGAGCCAAATTACAGGAGGGGAAAAATTACTTTAGAAAGATGGCAGTTTCATTATTTTATTTTTTACACACAGGTTTATTAGTGAAATCTGCTGACTTAGACAATACTTGTTGCATTAAATGCCAATGGTGACAGTTCAAAAATGTGAATAAGCACTTTTTTTTTTTTTAAGTTTGCATGGCTGTAACTCAAGAAGGATTAATATCTCAACATCCTTTCAGATTTTGGTTCTTAACAAACATTTCTCTCGGTATCCCCAATTTTAATGCCCAATATGGATCAATTCCAGAGATATGAGGATCTCAGTGTGGCTCCATGAGTAAATTGTTCACATTTTCAGTGGTGAAAAAACAAATGTGGGTCACTTTCCATAGCACTGCTACTTTTTGTCTTTTAAAGAGGAATGTTTGAAGAACAAATAATGTTAATTTATCGTTTCCCTCTGTCAAAACATTTGCATTACAACGGACCTGTCTGAGTGACAAATATATTTGTTTTCCAAAGTTTGGACGCCTGTAACTCAAGAAGTATTAAAGATATCATAATATGCTTTTAGATTCTGGTTTTCAACAAACTTTCCTCTTGGCATCTCCATTGTTAAGGTCTAATATGATTCAATCCCAGAGATATGAGGATCTCAATGTGAATCCATGAGTAAATTGTTGAATTTTACCCATTTTCAGTGGTCAAAAACAAAACGTGGGTGACTTTGCATATACAGCTGATACTTTTTTCGTTTAAAGAGGAATGTTTGAAGTACAAATAATGTTGAAACTAGAAACTTATCTCGTTCTCCCTCTTCTGTTCCTGAGTCAATCATGCTCTTTTTCCAAAGTCTGCATGCCTGTAACTCAATAAGTATTAAAGATATCTTAATATGCTTTTAGATTCTTGTTTTCAACAAACAATTCTCTTTGTATCTCCAATTTTGATACCCAATATGGTTCAGTTCCAGCGATATGAGGATCTCAATCAGGCTTCATGAGTAAATTGTTCACATTTTCAGTGGTTAAAAACCAAATGTGAGTCACTTTCCATACCACTGCTACTTTTTTTCTTTTAAAGAGGAATATCTAAAGAAAAAAAACATAATGTCGAAACTAGAAATGTATCTTGTTTCCCTCTTCTATGTACCTGAGAGCCAAACATGTTCTTTTTCCAAAGTTTGCATGCCTGTAACTCAATAAGTATTAAAGATATCTTAATATGCTTTTAGATTCTGGTTTTCAACAAACAATTCTCTTTGTATCTCCAATTTTGATACCCAATATGGTTCAGTTCCAGAGATATGAGGATCTCAATCTGGCTTCATGAGTAAATTGTTCACATTTTCAGTGGTTAAAAACCAAATGTGGGTCACTTTCCATACCACTGCTACTTTTTTTCTTTTAAAGAGGAATATCTAAAGAAAAAAAACATAATGTCGAAACTAGAAATGTATCTTGTTTCCCTCTTCTATGTACCTGAGAGCCAAACATGTTCTTTTTCCAAAGTTTGCATGCCTCTAACTCAAGAAGTATTAAAGATATCTTAATATGCTTTTAGATTCTGGTTTTCAACAAACTTTTCTCTTGGCATCTCCATTTTTAAGGCCTAATATGATTCAATCCCAGAGATATGAGGATCTCAATGTGAGTAAATTGTTGAATTTGACCCATTTTCAATGGTCAAAAACCACATGTGGCTGACTTTGAATACAGCTGACAATTATATATTTAAAAATGAATGTCTCTATTATTAATTTTGTACAATAGCAATACTGGAAATACAATGTTAAACTTTAAAATTTTAGACCTCAAAACAGTGACTGCATGTGAGATTCAGGAGTCGCAGTGAACTATGCAGAAGCCTAACTCTCAAATCTAGTTGCATAATCAAACAAACCTTCATTCCAACTGAAACAAAAATGGCAGACAAGCTCCACATCGCTGTAATGAATCAGTGTATTTATTTAAAACAATCTACCCTGCCAAAACGCCCCGACTCAATGGCTTCATTGTGTGCATGTAGCTGTCTTCGTGAAGGTAATTGCTCCTACCTGCTTTGCGATAATGGATCCTGGATGAATTATTGACCGCCTCTAGATTTTGATTAAGGGCCTACGGTGCAGAACATGTCTTAATGAAACTGAGGAATCAGCATTCAGGGTGGCAGCGTCCACTCGCTGATTACGTTCGGGTCTTCGGCGAGCCAGAGGAGACACTAAAATCTGTTCAGTATTTCTTAATGGTGTAAGTAGAGGATGTTATTAGTGTCGTTATGGGATGGAAAGGTCAGCTGTATTCAGTTTTGATTCAGATCCATGATATCTGGCATTTGCTGGTCAAACTTGCTGGAGTTCATGATGAAAATATTGCACTTCACACTAATGAACTCACCCGGTTATGCAAATGCATGTCTTTAAAGTATTAATAGCAAGTGAAATGACATTAGATTTACTATAAGTGTCATTTGGATTTCACGCATGAGAACATTTCCGTGAGAAACCAGTAAATCTGTCCAATTCTGCGCTGTTAAACACTCATCTCAAAGAAGAATCACGCGCACAGTCTCTTTAATATCTCAATAATTTCTCCTAGACAGATATGTGAAAAATTAGAGAGCGTAAAAAAGCTGAGGCTCGGCTCCTCTACAGATCTCAGCAACGTTTCTCATCAGATTCTCCTCATATTGTCCTCATATTCTTCAGTCTGCAGTCATTGAGCTGAATGCCGCAGATCTAGACTCTTATTGTTTGACTATATTATATATATATCACTATTGATTCATCTGTGTCTTTTTTCCTCTCTAGGGGTTTTAGGAGAATCATGAAGCATATCTCAAAATCAAAAATTCTTCTCAGATATTTCCAGTAATCTCCCTCTCTCTCTCTCTCTCTCTCTCTCTCTCTCTCTCTCTCTCTCTCTATATATATATATATATATATATATACATATACAGAGAGAAAGAGAAAGAGAAAGAGAAAGAGAAAGAGAAAGAGAGAGAGAGAGAGGACTGAGGTGCCCTTGAGCAAATTCATTCATGATATTTTAAGATGTTTAGGATATATACATATACACATATATGCCATCATTAATTCTGTGTCTGCGTATATATATATATATATATATACACACACAAACACACACACACATGCACAGAAAGCTGCTTCAGATAAGCTCTTAAAAGGGCAAAAACACACGCAATAATGCCAAAATGCCTGTTTTGTCGAGTATCCTTGCAAGCACAGTCTTAAATGAGTTAAATGAAGTCTTAAATGAACGTAAAGAGTTGTGAGAACATGGGATGCGTGTGATGTGCGTTAGATCTTAAAGTGACAGCAGCCTAATAAACCCACTTTACATTTTTTTCCAATTGCTAACACACTAAACTGACATGCACAGCACGATTATATACTGACACACACAGAGCAAAACCTTCTCAAGTCTCCTAAAGTGTAAACACATTTTCTGCTTTACACACATTTTGCAATTCAAAATGGCACTTTTTAAACGCACTGAACACGGTTCTCTGCGTAACACACAACAATCTGATAACAATCTGACATAGTCACTGACAAGTCACATTCAAAATGACACTACATGATACATGTGTCATCAGCTAAACACATCAATGCTTAACTGTTAACACTTCAATCTTTTCAGTTTACTGTTTTTTGTGAGCATATTTTTGTTCAGTCCAATGTAAATATTTCTGCTGTGCATATGTTGCACTGACTTGTTTGGTGAAAAATAAATAAATAAATGTTTCAACAGCATTAGTGTGTATCTGCAAATATTTCTGTGCATGTGAACAATCTGAAGAACTTTCTACAATTTGAACTATTTTAGTATTATGGCAAAGCATACTAAGGGCCCTATCTCGCACACAGCACAATTGACTTTGTACACGACGCATGTATCATTCCTATTTCTCACCCGACGCACAGCGAACTCTTCCCTCCACAGACGCACGTCTGTAAATTAGGGAATGAACTTGCGCTCCCGGGGGCGGTTCAGGGAAAAGAGGAGGCGTGTTCCGGCGCGAACGTTCCCTGGTGCTATTTTGCAGTTTCAGAAAACAATTCCGCCACTGACCAGGAGAAACCTCGTCTAAAGTCAGTGGCGCGTGTTATTCAGATGCTATTTTAAGGGCGCATGCTTGGCCATAATGTAGTGTGAGCACAACACACACACACTTTGCTTCTCTCATCAACACAGACGCAGCAGTTTTCATTTTTAGAAAATCATACATTATTACAAGAAACAATATTAACACACGAGGGAAATCATTGTTGTGTCCATGAAGATGTTAAAAAATAGGCATAAATCTAGCTTACACATTTACCCAAATTATCATACGCCTGTTTAACCGAAGCTAATCTGGGTGTGTTTCTCCATCCCCAATGTCACTTCTCTGTGTTTTACGGCCCTGACGAGAACGCCGGTCTCCTCGGCTGTGAACCGCGTCTGGCAAATCCGAAGCTACTTCAGACCAACCCATTTTAGATTTGCGGTTGTACAAACAACCTATTTTGGATCTCATTTGAGATCCGCCCACAAAGTTACTTTCGTTTCAGATCGATAAAATAGGGCCCTAAAGATGAGTGCTCTTCATTATGCCCAACAGTGTGTAGTTGGTTAGACAAAAATCTGCTAATATGAATGAAGTGTGTGGCATTTCGTGCAAAAGTTTGATTTTGATAATGCTATATGTAGTTTTGGTTGCATACTTCATTTTGCAGGATATATGAGGTATTTTGCAGTTTGGGTGTGTGGTTGTGTTTTGATATTTTGATAAAACCAGCCTAGTTTGCAAAATTCTGTGTTAGCAATTGGAAAAAAACTGTAATGTAAATCAAAAAACAAAAGAAACAGAAAATATAAGGTGTCTAAAATATTTTCCTCATATTTTGATGCTTTAATCAAACTTGAAGGGGCATCATTTTTGGCCACTACTGGATATACTAGAAGAAACATCTCAACTTCAACTAAATTTACCTGAAATTTCCTTTAAGCCTCAAGAACACTAAGAGAGAACCTCTGTCCGGTGGGAATAAGCATGTGCTAAAGCTGATGCTGTCATAAGTGTGTGTGTGGAGGACACTGGAGGTCCAGCTGGTGTGTGTTCAGCGTCCCTCGCGTGAAGGATCGCTCTGTCAGGTCATTGATCAACGACGTCAATCTGTCCTCCAGAGGAACGTATAAATAGAGCGAAACCGGCAGCACCTGAAATGATGCTCTTTCTCCTCTTGGAAAAGCCGATGAAAGTGTTGAGTGATTTCGTCAGTCGCAGTATTTCACTCTCTCTGTGACAGCGGAGGAAATCTTTATCTTCTGTTGCTAGTCGAGCAGATTCACGAGCATACAGAACTGGTGCTGTGCTGGAAATTCAGCTTGTTTATGTGTCGGTGTGGTGTTTTTAATCCGCTTTAAGACAAAGCATGTGTAAGTTCATAAGTCGACAGCATTGCTGAGTATTTCCTCCTTAAAACTGCAGTGAACCAAAGACAGTCTCAAAAACACGCTTTGAAATCGCTGGTGTTTCTGACGTCACAAACTACCTTGTAACCAATCAGATCAACGTGTGATCGTCAACCAGTGGATCTCTGAGCTGAGGGAGTGAGTGGAGGCGGGGCTCATTTGCATAGTCATTGCACCGCGAATACTAAATGAGGCAAGGGTGTCGAGTTACACAAAAATATGTCCGTTTGGTGATCAAAGATGAGGGGGATACGATTATTGACTACAGGGTTTAATCTTTCGACTGATACCTAATTTATGATGTTTGCTAAAATATGCGATGGGGAAAAAGTGTGTCAAGTGTCACACACTCACCAGAAACAAATATTTACATAGACTTTAGTGGCAGAAATAATAAGCTTTATCCCGCTCCTTTTCGAACATATTGAAATAATTGTTATAATACTTTATAGATATTGTTTTTTTCTTTCGGTATGTTGCAACATACTTATTGTATTTTTACATTTTCTTTTATTTGGATCTTTTGTTGTTCGAAATAAAAAATAAATGCAAAATGAAATGAGATGTACTGAGACGCTGTCGTGTTTCTTCAGATCTGGACGAGCCCGTGGTGACGGTTCATCAGAGCATCGGGGAAGCGAAAGAGCAGTTCTACTACGAGCGGACGGTGTTCCTGCGATGCGTGGCCAACTCAAACCCACCCATCCGCTACAGCTGGAACCGAGGACGAGACGTTCTCTCGCAAGGATCCGATAAAGGCGTGGAGATCTACGAGCCCTTCTTTACCCAGGTAAGAATGAAACCCTTGCTGAAAGTAATACTGTTGTTTTCCAGCACACGCTTGTGAACATGCTTAAATCAAGATGCGTTTACTGGAGAAGCAAAATCAGTGAAGATAGTAGCCGTGAAGAAATGTATCAAAATGAAGTGAGTTTGTGAATAATGTTAATTCAAATGGAAAACATATATATATATATATATATATTTTTTTTTTTTTTTTTTTTTTTTTTTTTTGCATTGTACCATTCTGCTCACTTAATGATGTTGGGTTAAAAATAACCCAACGAGTAACCCAACTATGGGGTGGTATAACCCTTGTTGAAAGTAATACTGTTGTTTTCCAGCACAAGCTTGTGAACATGCTTAAATCAAGATGCGTTTACTGGAGAAGCAAAATGAGTGAAGATATAAAGCCTTGAAGAAATGAGTTTTTGCTTAAAACAAGAACAAATATCTGCCAATGGGGTCAGAAAAATGTTAATTCAAAGGGAAAACAAGATTCTGACCTGGAAACTTGAAAGCAAGAAAAAAATATGGACGAAGAATATCATTTTCTTGCATTGTACCATGTTGGTAATATATCTGCTAAATTAATTCATGTAAATGATATTCTTTGAAGTACCTGAATATGGTCATTGTACAGTATCAAAGTAGACGAATATAATGTTGCAATTAAAACAAAGATTATTGGAGTAAGTTTTACAAGAAATACTGTATTCAGTGTGGTTGTAATTATTTGTGAAATTTACTAGCAATTTCTAGGTGATTTTTTTTTTATTGCATATTAAAGAAATTAATGTTTTTATTCATCAGGGACATATTAAATTGATCAAAACTGACGGTAAAGACATTAATAATGTTACAAAAACATTCTATTTCAAATAAACGCTGTGCTTTTTAACTTTCCATTCATCAAAGAATCATGAAAAATAAAATGTATGATGGTTTCCACGGAAATATGACACTGATAATAATCATAAATGTTTCTTGATCATCAACTCCTCATATTAGAGTGATTTCTGAAGGATCATGTGACACTGAAGACTGGAGTAATGATGCTGAACATTCAGCTTTGATCACAGGAATAAATTACACTTTACTATATATTCACATAGAGAACAGATGATTTACATTAGAATAATATTTCACAATTTTTACTGTATTTCTAATCAAATAATCGCAGCTGTGGTGAGCAGAAGAGACTGGAATCAGTGGATAGCATCAGTATGTGAGGACTGTGATGAGCTCTTCCTCAGAAAGCGCACAGATCAAGCTCGTCTAAAGCCCTTTTTCATTTGCTTTGGCACTAAACGTCATCCCAAGGTTTCACACGCGCGAGAAAAGAGTGTGTGTGTCAGTGGAAGCCGTCAGGAGCTCGTGTTGTTTCGCTGTAGATGTCATGAGAACAGCTATAGTCTCGCTCACTCGTCCTGTCTCTCTGTTTCTCTTTATCGCGTGTCTGTCACGGGACGGGAGGAACTGGAGATCCAGTCTCACTCACACCACGCTTCGTTACAGTGAAGAAATCTTTATTTCTTACGGTTCTCTGAATCTTCTTCTTTTTTTTTTTTTTTTAAATGAACATTCCATTTTGCATAATGGGAATGTTACTTTTAAATGTTCTCTGAACATTCCGACACATTCTGTTACATTTAAAAAATGTTAAACATCCAAATAAAATGATTCAGAAAAAACATTCCATAAATGATGTATAAATAATAGAGCAGATAATTCTTCTAATTAACATTACTGGAAAGTTTGTTCATAACTTCTGCCAGGGTTGTTATCTTCTGTTTATTGATTATTATGTTTATTATTTATCTGTACATCTTTAAAAACACCCTTTATTTTTGATAGTACACTTATACTAACTGTGACCACAACCACATGTCAACTACCTCTCATTAGAGTATTAGTAGATAGGGTTAGTTGACTTGTACTTGCAAAGTTACTTCAAAATGTCAAACTAAAGTGATACTAAGTAAACAGTATATTCTGTTGACATGTAGTTGCAAAGTTACTTATAGTAGAATATCTAAAGTGGACTATCAAAATAAAGAGTGATAGATTGTTCTATATAGAGCTCTAGGGTTCTTGACTTCATTTTAAAGAACCCTTTATGCCAAAAATGTTCTATCTAAAGAGAAATATCTTAAATGCTTTCATGTTTAATGGGTTATTTCATAAAGCTGTTTAATTCATTAAATGTAATTTAAATTAAAAATGAATTACAACTAAATGAATTAACTGAAACTAAATTCATCAAATAATCCCATACCGTCAGAACCATGTAGAACATTTTCTTCTCAGAATACTGGATGTGTGTAATAATCAAACACATAAACGTCAAAGTTCAATGATAAAACTGTCCGATGAAAGTAATTTTTCAGCACATGCACACACACACGTCTCCTATTTAGACATGTTCATTCTTTCTGTCTCTCTGATCTCGTTTGTGGATTTTTATTCCAATTGGTTTCCCATCAGGATCTTGACAGGCGAGCGGCGAGGACGATATCAGCCGGACGCAGACGAGGAGGTGACATAGACAGAGTCCGCATAATGAAATTACGTTTGGGGAGAGGGTGAATGATCGTCGGAATATGAAAGCCAGGGAAGCTCTTAGATGTGAGGACTGTATCTGTCTGATATTCTAATCTACAGTGATGAGTGGGACGCCACATCAAAGCCAGCGCTCTGTGTTTCTCTCGGATGGGAAGATGCTTTACAAGCTCTCAGGACCGATGGGCCTAAAGACCCCCTGCGTTTCGGTGCCGTATGGCGGTGGAGAAACACGATAAGGCACCGCCGACGCATTTATCGTTTCCGCAAATTAAAATTCCAAAGGTTGTCTTTGAAATGAGCAACGCAGTGAATGGATTTGCAGTGGAACGGTAATGAGATGCAGATTAATGATGAACTCGCGGCGCTGATGAAAGCTGTCGGCGACTGATGCCTTCGAGCGTCCGATGCGTTTCTCGCACTTTGAGAAGTTCATGATATAATGCTGTACTGCGAACGCACGTCCTTCATGCACTGTGTTTTTTGTTTTGTATGTTAGGATTTAGTTGCTGGCATTTTTATTTAGTAAACCCACTCAACACGTGCAGGCCTAAATTTACAGTAAGATTTTGCATTGCACAGTTTTAGCATAAACGAATAAACGTAACGTGATGCATATTTGTCAGACAAGGTCAGAAACATTGCATGGTTTTATAATTTGCATCTATTTGATTTTATTTAAATAATCATGTTTTTAAAATGCATTTATTCAAGTTGTTCAGAATCAGCACAGTTGTGTTCACTGTGAAAATATAGGCATTAACATTATTTAAATATGGCTGTGGAACAAGCAATATTCAATTAGTTAAAATGTATTGAAACATGGTTATTATAGTTAACTAAAACTGAAATTAAAACCATAAAAAAGTTAACTGTGCCTCTTAGGGGCGTAATGATAGTCATGACACGATTCGATACATATCACGATACTGAACTCACGATATTATTGCGATACTCCAAGACATATGATAAAAGGTTAACAAAAAATGTACTCTGGATTAAAATGCTAGATTTGATATTAAATTGTGTGTGTAAATGAATAGTCTTGGACTAGGTGCTGGAAACCAAAAGCACAGGACAATAGAGACACCAGAATAACAATATTCATGATTCTGAAGCTGAAAATACTATTTTAGACGAATCTGCTTGCACTCTTTCACTGACTATATATATATAAAATAATGTAGGCCACTTTTTACTGGTAACATCAGACATTTGGCATTATCAGGACCCACAAATATTCCCCCATTGCATTATTATACATTATATTCAACATTATGTATAGTAGTTTAATGTAGTACTGACACTAAAACTCTTTTAAAAGTGTTATTTTGGGTGAACTATCCACAATACATATTGTCACTATCCACGATACATATTGTTGCATTTTTTTATTTGCGCTATATTGTGACACGATATATTATTACATCTCTAGTGCCTCTTATGGATGGGACCACAACACCACTCTTGCTGCAGCATCTGGATCAGTTGTAGAGGTTTGACCGATGCTGGAAGGAGAGAGCATTACAATAGTCCAGTCTGGAGAGAACAAGAGCTTGGACCAGGAGTTGTATAGCTCCTATAGGAAGGGCCTGATCCTCTTCATGTTGTATAAGGCAAATCTTCAGGACCGGGCAGTTCTAGCAATGTGGTCTGTAAAGTTTAACTGATCGTCAATCACAACTCCAAGGTTCCTGGCTGTCCTGGATGGAGTTATGGATGATGAACCTATAGCTGAATGGAGAAGTTGTGGTGTAGTGTTGGGTTGGCCGAGACCACAGAACAACAGTTCTGTCTTCTCAAGGTTTAGTTGAAGAGATGTCTATCAGGCAGGCTGAGATGCGAGCGGCTCCCGTCAGATCCTCTGTCTGGAATGAGAAGTAGAGTTATCAGCATAGCAGTGATGGGAAAAACCATGTTTCTGAATGACAGATCCTAGGGATGACATGTAGATGCAGAAGAGAAGCGGTCCCAGCACTGAGCCCTGAGGCACTCCAGTAGCTAGATGTTGGTCTTAGACACCTCAATAGTTTTAATTTGTTTTTATTTATATATTTTCAATCTACTTGATTCCAGTTCTGCCGCATCTATTCTATTAAGCGCATTGAAGCACACATTTGCACACATTTCTCTCTGTCTCTCGCTCTGAGCTCCAGGGGGAAACGAAGATCCTGAAGTTGAAGAACCTGAGACCCAAGGACTACGCCAACTACAGTTGCATCGCCTCCGTACGAAACGTGTGCGGCATCGCTGACCGCAAAGTCGTCTTCAGACTGACCAATAAAACAGGTGAGGCTCTTCAGGCGCCGATATACTCACAGTGAAGTAAGTAAGCAATAAGGTACACGAGGCTAGAGCTGTATCGTGAATAAGTCACATATGAAGGGTGTTGTTAGGCTCGACGTGAAGTGGAGTCAGACGTGACTTATTCACGATACAGCTCTAGCCTCGAGTACCTTATTGCTTTTATAACACGGATACCACACAATTCAAATAGTAAAGCCAAAAAATATGTATTAGTGCAACTTTCATAAAGTAAAATCACTAAAAAATGACTAAACAACTAAAAAAAAATAGTCCCTGACCATGAACAGCAACAGAAGTTACATTATTTCACCATTAGATGGCGGCAAAGACTGTCTTTATGAGTGAGTCAGTAACTAGAGAAGACTTTTATATGGAAAGGACTGAAACGGCACTGGAAAACCCCTTAACTGTTAAAAGGACAATATATTGCTGCGGACATTTATACAGGTTTTTATTACGAATATAGGACTGACCTGAAGAAAAATACACTGGTGATACTTTTAAATCGTTTTATAACTGTATCATATCTCTCTTTTAATTCCTTTTATAGCTGTTTTAATTTTCCTTGCTTTTATTTTGTGATTATTTGTGATTTTAATTCCTTTCTGTGTAAAGCACTTTGAATTGCCATAGTGTAATATGTGTTATATAAATACATAGTGCTACATAAATAAACTTGCCTTGCCTAAAAAAGGACTAATAAAAGCAAATGCATATTCATAGTTATGACAATATTACGGCCAATACCAATAGCTGATAATCTTAAGTAGGGTTTGATATCGTTTGAATTTTAATGATTTCGATTCCGATTCTTATCGATTCTTAAATTCGTAAAAGGTAAAAAAAGAAAAACAGATATCATTCACATTTAATATTATTGCAAAACATTTAATTGAAGCTGAATATGATGAACAAAAATCAACAGGCTAAAGAACACTTAAATAATAATAATATGTTTATTTTATATAGTGCCTTTCTACAAACACAAGGTCGCTTTACAATATGATAAAAAAATAAAATAAAAAAAAAACCTTAACAGAAGACAAAGAAACAATACACATAAACTAAAAAAGGTAACATAATTGTGTAATTTTAGCTTAACTAATATAAATTTCAAGCATTATTAAAGACAAGTAAACACCAAGTAATTAAAACAGAACAATTAGCAATGGCAACAAATGATGTCGTTCTGCAGCTCCGGCCTCCATTAAGCTGTTGGTGGAGGACCCGATCGTGGTGAACCCGGGCCAGACGGTGTCTCTGGTGTGCATCAGCACCGGAGGAGAGCCGGAGCCGAGCCTCACCTGGACCAGCAGTGCCGGATCTCTGCCGGAGAAGAGCCTGATGAAGGACGGGACCCTCACGATTCCCGCGGTCTCCTCCGAGGACGCCGGGCTCTACGGGTGCGTCGCCAGCAACAATGTGGGAAACCCGGCCAAGAAATCCACTACCATCATCGTTAGAGGTGAGTGAGTGTGAGTGTTTGAGTGTGTGTGTGTGTGTGTGTGTGTGTGTCTTTGCCTTATTGTGAAAGAGTGGTGAGGGAGTATAACTGCTGTTCTAGCGCTCGTTCTGAAAGCAGCATGAAATCCTCAACTTTGCTTCCAGAATCAGTTCATCAGTCCAGTGTGATTTTAAATATTGATTGTCACACCAAAGGAGCTCCTTGTGAAACGACGTTTCTTGTGTCTCTTTGAGGCTGTTAGTCTGTGAAATGTAGATCAGGTTTATATCACAGCTCTCATTTGGCTGTGAAGGGTAGAGCCTTTGGCACATCGCAGCCTAAATGATTATTAAAGGCACAATTACGATGAAGTCATTTGTGTGAATCTCATCAAACTGTCAAGAACTGTTCAGGCCAAAATATAAGCAATCATATTTTGTGCGAAGAAAATGAAGCCTGTTGTTAGGACCTTTAAGATTTTTTGCATAGTAACATTTCATTTCATGACAGTTAATGCATCCCAAGCTTTACACTATTGCATCCCACGCTTTACACCACTGCATCCCACGCTCTACTCCACTGCATCCCACGCTTTAATCCACTGCATCCCACGCTTTAATCCACTGCATCCCACGCTTTACACCACTGCATCCCACGCTTTACACCACTGCATCCCACGCTTTACACCACTGCATCCCACGCTTTACACCACTGCATCCCACGCTTTACTCCACTGCATCCCACGCTTTACTCCACTGCATCCCACGCTTTACACCACTGCATCCCACGCTTTAATCCACTGCATCCCACGCTTTAATCCACTGCATCCCACGCTTTACACCACTGCATCCCACGCTTTACACCACTGCATCCCACGCTTTACACCACTGCATCCCACGCTTTACACCACTGCATCCCACGCTTTACACCACTGCATCCCACGCTTTACACCACTGCATCCCACGCTTTACTCCACTGCATCCCACGCTTTACACCACTGCATCCCACGCTTTACTCCACTGCATCCCACGCTTTACTCCACTGCATCCTACACCACTGCACCCCACGCTTTACACCACTGCACCCCACGCTTTACACCACTGCATCCCACGCTTTACACCACTGCATCCCACGCTTTACTCCACTGCATCCCATGCTTTACGCCACTGCATCCCACGCTTTACACCACTGCATCCCACTCTTTACACCACTGCACCCCACGCTTTACACCACTGCACCCCACGCTTTACACCACTGCATCCCACGCTTTACTCCACTGCATCCCATGCTTTACGCCACTGCATCCCACGCTTTACACCACTGCACCCCACGCTTTACACCACTGCACCCCACGCTTTACACCACTGCATCCCACGCTTTACACCACTGCATCCCATGCTTTACGCCACTGCATCCCACGCTTTACACCACTGCATCCCACGCTTTACATCACTGCATCCCATGCTTTACACCACTGCATCCCACGCTTTACTCCACTGCATCCCACGCTTTACTCCACTGCATCCCACACTTTACACCACTGCACCCCACGCTTTACACCACTGCATCCCACGCTTTACACCACACTGCATTCCACGCTTTACACCACTGCATCCCACGCTTTACTCCACTGCATCCTACACCACTGCACCCCACGCTTTACACCACTGCATCCCACGCTTTACGCCACTGCATCCCACGCTTTACACCACTGCACCCCACGCTTTACACCACTGCACCCCACGCTTTACACCACTGCATCCCACGCTTTACACCACTGCATCCCATGCTTTACGCCACTGCATCCCACGCTTTACACCACTGCATCCCACGCTTTACATCACTGCATCCCATGCTTTACACCACTGCATCCCACGCTTTACTCCACTGCATCCCACGCTTTACTCCACTGCATCCCACGCTTTACACCACTGCATCCCACGCTTTACACCACACTGCATTCCACGCTTTACACCACTGCATCCCACGCTTTACTCCACTGCATCCTACACCACTGCACCCCACGCTTTACACCACTGCATCCCACGCTTTACACCACTGCATCCCATGCTTCACACCACTGCATCCCAGGCTTTACTCCACTGCATCCCACGCTTTACACCACTGCATCTCACGCTTTACACCACTGCACCCCACGCTTTACACCACTGCATCCCACGCTTTACACCACACTGCATCCCACGCTTTACTCCACTGCATCCTACACCACTGCACCCCACGCTTTACACCACTGCATCCCACGCTTTACACCACTGCATCCCATGCTTTACGCCACTGCATCCCACGCTTTACAGCACTGCATCCCACGCTTTACACCACTGCATCCCATGCTTTACGCCACTGCATCCCACGCTTTACAGCACTGCATCCCACGCTTTACACCACTGCATCCCATGCTTTACGCCACTGCATCCCACGCTTTACAGCACTGCATCCCGCGCTTTACACCACTGCATCCCACGCTTTACTCCACTGCATCCCACGCTTTACTCCACTGCATCCCACACTTTACACCACTGCACCCCACGCTTTACACCACTGCATCCCACGCTTTACACCACACTGCATTCCACGCTTTACACCACTGCATCCCACGCTTTACTCCACTGCATCCTACACCACTGCACCCCACGCTTTACACCACTGCATCCCACGCTTTACTCCACTGCATCCTACACCACTGCATCCCATGCTTTACGCCACTGCATCCCACGCTTTACACCACTGCACCCCACGCTTTACACCACTGCACCCCACGCTTTACACCACTGCATCCCACGCTTTACACCACTGCATCCCATGCTTTACGCCACTGCATCCCACGCTTTACACCACTGCATCCCACGCTTTACATCACTGCATCCCATGCTTTACACCACTGCATCCCACGCTTTACTCCACTGCATCCCACGCTTTACTCCACTGCATCCCACGCTTTACTCCACTGCATCCCACACTTTACACCACTGCACCCCACGCTTTACACCACTGCATCCCACGCTTTACACCACTGCATCCCACGCTTTACACCACACTGCATTCCACGCTTTACACCACTGCATCCCACGCTTTACACCACTGCACCCCACGCTTTACACCACTGCATCCCACGCTTTACACCACTGCCTCTGACGCTTTACACCACTGCATCCCACGCTTTACACCAATGCATCCCACGCTTTACACCACTGCATCCCACGCTTTACACCACTGCATCCCATGCTTTAATCCACTGCATCCCACGCTTTACACCACTGCATCTCACGCTTTACACCACTGCATCCCACGCTTTACACCACTGCATCCCACGCTTTACACCACTGCACCCCACTCTTTACACCACTGCATCCTACGCTTTACACCACTGCATCCCAGGCTTTACACCACTGCATCCCACGCTTTACACCACTGCATCCCACGCTTTACACCACTGCATCCCACGCTTTACACCACTGCCTCTGACGCTTTACACCACTGAATCCCACACTTTACACCACTGCATCCCACGCTTTACACCACTGCATCCCACACTTTACACCACTGCATCCCACGCTTTACACCACTGCCTCTGACGCTTTACACCACTGCATCCCACGCTTTACACCACTGCATCCCACGCTTTACACCACTGCATCCCACGCTTTACACCACTGCATCCCATGCTTTACACCACTGCCTCTGACGCTTTACACCACTGCATCCCACGCTTTACACCACTGCATCCCACGCTTTACACCACTGCATCCCACGCTTTACACCACTGAATCCCACGCTTTACACCACTGCATCCCACGCTTTACACCACCGAATCCCACGCTTTACACCACTGCATCCCACTCTTCACACCACTGCATCCCACACTTTACACCACTGCATCCCA
>NC_137133.1:38377016-38382016 GCF_949319135.1 Squalius cephalus
CTGCTCAGTGTTTTCCAGGAGAGTGCGACGGCAGATTCGCAGATATAAACGCTCTGTCTCTGATAGACGATGATCTAATGCGATTCGCGTTTGTTGATTTTGAGTCTGCGACATTTTTATGATCTGGTCCGGCAGAGCAACGCTCTGATCCGCGGCACGGGCGTCTTTTGTGGCCGTTATCTGATGTGAAAAGGTCACCGTTGCTGCGTGTTTTTCAGCTCAACAGGGTGAGAAATGAACACCCGCCAGACGCCAGACGCAGCTGATTGTGTTTTATCTCAAGTCACTCGAGCGGGTGACCGGCTCACACTGACCTTGCACATTGTTCATTTGAGACAAGGTCTTAATGAAGTAGCATCTGAACTAGATTTACATGCATATCATTATTTGAAGCCATATGAGTCCCTTGATGTTGTGTTTGGTCTCTACTAGAGCAGGTTTTCCTGTTTGAATGTTGATTATTCTCCTCATATTCTCCATTGTTGCGGCTCCTCTCTTTCCAGTCTGTCAGTAACGCTCTGTTTACTTCCTGTCTCTATGAAGCCCCTCCTTCTGAAAAGCACACTGTGCTCTGATTGGTCGGCTGGAGCAGTGTGTTGTGATTGGTCGAGCGCTTCGAGTGTGTTTGGGAAATGCCCCGCCCCTTACCATAACCACCAGTTTAACACTCTACTAACTAACTCAACCAGGCCCCGCCCCTTTGTTCTGCGCATGAATTATTATAATGAGGAATATTGTGACGTGTTCGTTCCCGGAAGAAACTCAAGACTACAATGGAATCAATTTACTTTTATTTATCAAGGCCGCATTAAATTGATCAAAAGTGACAGTAAAGACATTTATAATGTTACAAAAGATTCTATTTCAAATAAACGCTTTTGAACTTTCTATTCATAAAAGAATCCTGGAAAATAAAATGTCTCACAGTTTTTGTTTTCCACACTGATAATAATCATAAATGTTTCTTGATCATCAAATCCTCATATTAGAGTGATTTCTGAAGGATCATGTGACACTGAAGACTGGAGTAATGATGCTGAACATTCAGCTTTGATCACAGGAATAAATTACACTTTACTATATATTCACATAGAAAACAGCTGATTTACATTAGAATAATATTTCACAATTTTTACTGTGTTTTGATCAAATTAATGCAGTCTGTAATAATCTGTTTTGTACCATTGTAATACACTGACATCCACCAATCACAGTGGAGATGAGAGTCACATGATCAAAGCTCATCACAAGCAGCTTTTCCACGAGAGAAATAATACTAATATACAGAAGATGCACACACACACACATTAAACACCATCATGGTAACACACATGACATTTAAAAATGCAATCAACATTAAAGAGATAGTTCACCCAAAAATGAAAATGCTGTCCTCATTTACTCACCCTCATGTTGTTCCAAACCTGTATGATTTCCTTTCTTCTGCTGAACACAAAAGAAGATATTTTAAAGAAGGTTGGTAATTAAACAGTTGCTGGTCCCCATTGACTTCCATAGTATTCTTTTTTTTTTTCTACTATGGAAGTCAATGGGGTCCATCAGTCGTTTGGTTACCGACTTTCTTTAAAATATCTTCTTTTGTGTTCAGCAGAAGAAAGAAAGTCATACAGGTTTGGAAGAACATGAGGGTGAGTAAATGAGGACAGCATTTTCATTTCTGGGTGAACTATCTCTTTAAATGTAACATAAAACCCTAATGTAGATAACTGATTAGAAAAAAAATAAGAAGAACTATGAAGAAACATAATTATTTCAACAAAAATACATCAAATGTGAAGTGTCACGCAGGGAATTGTGGGAATGTCAATTTACGTTTTTTCACTGTAAATAATACAATGACTTGTTCTTTCCAAAAGATGTAAATTTAAGGGTATTTTAATGTAAAATTACATTAAATGTACGGTTAGATCTATCACAGTTATTCACAGTATATAGTGCGGAAACTTTCTGTTAACCAATTAACAGTGTAAGGCCTGCTATATTGGTCCAATTGCCGGTCCGCCAATACACGGGGAAGGTATCACGTGTTACTGCCCTTTTCTCATGCAAAGTATTGGTTGGTTAAATGCAATACATTAATCATGTATTCTCTCGTAATTTCATCTGACTCCATAAATGAAAGGTTTTAATAATATCTGTGCCTCACTAAAAGTGAGCGAATGTTTGACTATTCCTTTTAACCATTTAATGAACAATGTCAAAATCAGTTAGAATAATCCCATGTAACAATTTAATATTTCAGATATCAGAGATCAATTCCACAATCAATTCAAATATCTAGAACATGATTATACATTGGTTACACCAAAGAATCTTACCCAGCTTGTACCTGAGATAGAGAGAGAGAAAGAGAGAGAGAGAGAGAGAGGGAGAGAGAGACAGAGACCCTATTCCATTCGTGTCCAGCAAAGAAGAGCCCAGAGACCCGGAGCACACCTTCCTTTATCCTCCTGACCAGGTAACATGGGGGATGGGGGAGGCCACCCTCAAAATGGCTTCTTATTCAACAAAAGGGGGGTGGCATTATCTGGACCAGTTTTCTCTAAACTTCTATAAACCTTATTTCCTTTTATTTGATCTATCTGGATATGAGATATCTGTACCACTCACTTTGAGACATTTCAAATGACACCAAAATATAACAGTCAATGATAAACATTCACATTAAACTTCTTGTATGAGTTGTTCTTAGTAGTTTGTGAGAGGAAGTCAGGCCGTGTGGGGGAGGTCGAATGTTAATTAGCCATCAGGGCCTTTTGCCTCATGCAGGCCTCAACCAGTATTTTCAGTCTAACAACAGTTTTTCAACCGTAACATTTTTACAGTCTTTTACCGTTAAAATCACAAAAATGTATTGCAGTGTAGTAGATGAAGTTGCTTGTCATCCGTGAAACAGCGTTCTGGTGATGAAAACATGCATGAAAAGGTGGAGCTGTGTGTCTCCATCCACGAGTCTCCTGTGTCTGAGTCTGATAGGCTGCGTTTGTTTCTGCGTTCTTCATGCTCTTCAAATCCTCCTCCTCATCATTTCAGCCTGATAATGTCATGCAGGAGAAGATAAAAAGATTCCTCCGCTCCGACTGCTCTTTTGTTTTGCAAGATAAAGTTCCGCCATCTGAATGCCGTAATAAACAGTCTGCATGCGAAATGAATCTAGATGTGTATCTGAAACACTGGCGAATGACGAACCGTGTGCCTTTCCAGAGGACGACTTCGGATTAGCAACTTAAAATGCTCCTGTTCTTCTTTTGCAGCAGTTTATATTTTCCAGCGCGGCAAATAAAAGGCTTTTGCTAAAGCCTTCATGCATAGTGCATTATAAAGGTGTTCATAATGTGCATTATAATGCATTATATCTTTTCCTATGCAAGTGTAGCAAAAGTCAAAGTACTTTCATGTTGTTTTTAAGCAGTTTCAAACATCATCAACGCTAAATATGAAGAGTGATGCATAAAATTCAATGTTACTAACATAACATTTTACTTGCCTGTGTATAATGGATTATAGATGTATTTTAAATGCATTAATTATGCACCTTACAATGGATAACTGTAATCACAGAAATAAAACGTTATAATACTCTATTCATTGAACATTTAGAAAGTATAATGCATCAAAAAACATGACAAACAACCAGATGTTACAAGAAATCTGCAAATATTATAATGCATTTTAACTTCCTCAACGAGAAACAGAATATGAGGGTTTGACAGGACTTTATAAATCGAGACTTGATTGGATGGAGACCGTCAGGCTACAATATTATTGGCTGATATTATTTCCCCCTCCCCCTCAGCCTCAGTGACATCATCAGAAAAGGAAATGCCGTTGCATTTCAACGAAAGATTATCCAGAGATTCATTTCTGTCTTTAGAGAGACGTAACTGATCAATAAATCATGAATAGACCAGGAACTTGAATTAAGAAGGTAAATGACTGATTTCTGTCTGTGTTTTTGCTGTAATGTGTCGCTCTGGACTCTCTGACCTCACTTTTCTTCTATTTCATTGAACATGTTATGGACGCTGCTATTTCAGGCCTGTTGAAGCATCAGAGCGTGAAGCATCAGCTTTAGCTGCTCGGTTAAAGATGAACTATTACTGCAAACTCTTGATGCTCTTTCAGGCTCTACTAGAACAGGTTTTCCTGCTTGAATGTTGATTATTCTCCTCATATTCTCCATTGTTGCGGCTCCTCTCTTCCCAGTCTGTCAGTAACGCTCTGTTTACTTCCTGTCTCTATGAAGCCCCTCCTCCTGAAAAGCACACTGTGCTCTGATTGGTCGGCAAGTGTTGAGCGCTTCGAGTGTGTTTGGGAAATGCCCCGCCCCTTACCATAACCGCCAGTTTAACACACTACTAACTCACTCAACCAGGCCCCGCCCCTTTATTCTGCGTATTAATTATTATAATGAGGAATATTGTGACGTGTTCGTTCCCGGGAGAAACTCAAGACTACAATGGAGGCAATTTACTTTTATTTATCAATGTGTTGTGATTGGTCGAGCGTGTTTGGGAAATATCTCGCTGTTTTGTACAGATGATTGATTTTGGAGAACCCCCTAACCCTAAATATGAGCACTAGTGATGATGCTTAGATGAACAAGAGATGAAATTAAAGACTTTACACACACACACACACTTACAGAATCTTCATGAACAAGTTAGTTCAATTTAGTTAAGCGCTTGAGTCCTGAGGTTTGTAATAACGTAGGATTGTAGTGCCGGTTAGCTGACGGTGCTTCTTCTGATTTGTGTGGTTCCAGCGCTGAAGAAGGGTCGTTTCTGGATCACCCCTGACCCGTACCACAACGACGACAACATCCAGATCGGGCGCGAGGTGAAGATCTCCTGCCAGGTGGAGGCGACTCCCCCCGAGGAGCTGCAGTTCAGCTGGCTGAAGAACGGCCGGGCGTTACGCAGCTCCGAGCGGATGGTGATCACACAGACCGACCCCGACATCTCCCCCGGAACCACCAA
>NC_137133.1:38384516-38387016 GCF_949319135.1 Squalius cephalus
GAGAGAGAGGGGGGTAGAGAGAGAGGGAGAGAGGGAGAGAGGGAGAGAGGGAGGGGTAGAGAGAGAGAGAGAGAGAGAGAGAGAGAGAGAGGGGTAGAGAGAGAGAGAGGGAGGGGTAGAGAGAGAGAGAGAGAGAGAGAGAGAGAGAGGGGGGTAGAGAGAGAGGGAGAGAGGGAGAGAGGGAGAGAGAGAGAGAGAGAGAGAGAGAGAGAGAGAGAGAGAGAGAGAGAGGGGGGTAGAGAGAGAGGGAGAGAGGGAGAGAGGGAGGGGTAGAGAGAGAGACGCGGAATAAAGTCATAAACCGTTTCCACAGAAAGACTGACACGTTGTCCGCGGTGAAAAGGTGCTTCTGCTCTGGAACGAAACGTCAAGTCAAATGTATTTATATAGTGCATTGTTTCAAAACAGCTTTACAGAAAATCAGGATGTTAATGTTTATAATATCTCCTATCCTTTAAAAGATGTCTATAATATCTCCTATATAAGATGTCTATAATATCTCAATATCTTCAGGCCTTATATTTGCATTTTAGCACAGCTGGTCACATTAAGTTATGATACAAGCAATAAAGCATTTGAGATTTGCTATATAGTGTGTGTGCGCGTACGTGCGTGCATGCGCGTGTGTGTGTGTGTGTGTGTGTGCGCGTGCGTGCGTGCATGCGTGTGTGTGTGTGTGCGTATGCAATGCAAATAAAGTTGGATATATTATACATATACAACTTTATGTATTTTTATTTAAACACATGCTTTTCATATAAAAAAAAATAGAAATTGATTTAGAAATTGATTTTAGAATAAATAAGATGGTGCAGTGCATTAGACTGGCTTCTTAACGTTGTCTTCTCTCCTCTATTGTTCCGTATATCCGAGTGAAACGCTTCTGGAACAAGATCAGATGTGGGCGGGGCTTGATTGTGTCTGTGGGGAATTGATTGGATGGTTGTGGTTTGCTATTGGCTGATCTCATGTGAGTGACAGGTTATAGCCCCGCCCACATCATCAGAGAAGAGGAGAGCGGAAGTTATTCTGATTCAATATTATTAAAACAACAAAGTTGTGCACCGATGAATCTTTTAGATTAAACACTGCAATATTTCATAACAAAGCAACAACTTTGATTTCATGGTGACTTTAAGCTGTGCACAACTCCATCATTTTGGTCACTTCTTACACCATCCAGTGTTTTTCTCGCTCATTATGTTCTTTTCTTCATGTGAAGCTGCACAGCTAATGGTTTATTCTCACGAGGAGTGTGCCGAGATTTTCCCCTCTGATAGCAGAAAGATTAAATAATGAGGAAGCGCATGGAATGACGAGCACCTCGTTCTCATTCCAAGAGGTAAAACGCAATCAATCTTCATTCTGCTCGGCTTTAATGAAGCTGTAGCACGAGCGAGAGACACAGAGAGAGAGAGAGAGAGAGAGAGAGAGAGAGAGAGAGAGAGAGATGCTTCTATCTGCAGCCAAGCAATTAATCTTTGCATTAGTCTTTACATTTAAATGTGCTGTGATAATGAGGACTCGGAGAGATAGCGGCCCTTGTACTCGTTCAATCAACCTTGCGTTGTCTTCGTCCTTTAGTGTGACTCCTGGCTTTATCAAAGCGGCAGATCGAAACTAATAGTTCTCTCTGCTTTGAGTTTCACTTCATTTGTCTGAAGAGAAGCTGCAGGACGAAACAAAGGAAGGTTTTAATGATCCGCTGATTAGATGCCGCGTTTGCTGGACGGACGCCGGGAAACTTTGGAAAATGTTGTTTGTCCAATAAAAGAGTGTCGATTTATAACATTATGAATATCATACTTTTAATTTGGTCGTTTTGTGATCCTTCTAGTCTTATTATGTTTAAGTGTGTGTGTTTTTTATTGAAATTAATCTAAACTTCAGAAAAAACTATTTTTGTCTTGTTTTTCATTACTTTAATCAAGATGCATTTACTGGAGAAGCAACATGACTGAAGATATTAAAAATTGTTTTCTGAAAAATCTATCAAAATGAATTGAAATGTTGTTTGTCCAATAAAAGAGTGTCGATTTATAACATTATGAATATCATACTTTTAATTTGGTCGTTTTTTGATCCTTCTAGTCTTATTATGTTTAAGTGTGTGTGTTTTTTATTGAAATTAATCTAAACTTCAGAAAAAACTATTTTTGTCTTGTTTTCCATTCCTTCAATCAAGATGCATTTACTGGAGAAGCACCATGACTGAAGATATAAAGTGTTGTTAACTGAGAAATGCATCATAATGAAGTAGATGAGACTGGCTGAGATTCGGGGAGGCCTGCTATGATATTACACTACATAGCCTATAATAAAAGATAACGATTTTCAAACCTGAACCAAACATATTTATATTCAAAGCTCAACATCTGTCATTAGTCTTTAGTCTGCCATTACAGTTTTTTCCCGTTGCTTGAACACATTTTGCAAAACTTCGCTCATTGTGCCAAAACTCTACACACAAGTAAACATGACACAACACTGGGAAATATAC
>NC_137133.1:38394516-38402016 GCF_949319135.1 Squalius cephalus
TGTTAGCATAGTTTATGGTCATCAGGACATTACTAAGATTAACAACTGCTAAACTATTTTGTACTTTGTAATGTTGAAATGCATTAATGTTTAGACGTTAGATATTGAGTAGGAAAATCCCACATCTGACCAGAAAGCACATACGATGTTGAAGTCGGTTCACTTCACTATTGTTCCATTTTCTCCTTAAATCATTTGGTCCTTGTGTTTTAAACGCTCAGTGGTTTGGTTTTCCATCATTGGATATTGGTTTGGATATTGGATGTTGGTTTCGATCATTGGAGACCATTTCGATTGGTTTGGATATTGGTTTCATTTTCACGCAACAGCAACCACATGCATGCATAAACACACAACCGCTAGCGTTGACCATCCTCAGCGACCCCGTCTACTACCTTTCTAGAGTCCCATATCAGTCCCTCCTCTGTTTTTCTCTTTCTTAGTTCCCCCGAACCTGACCGTGCCGCAGGGCAAGTCCCCGCTGGCGGTGCGGGAGGGTGAGACGGTGGAGCTGGAGTGCCTTGTTTCAGGGAAACCCAAGCCCATCATCCTGTGGTCGCGAGCGGATAAAGAAGTGCCCATGCCCGACGGTAGCATGCAGATGGAGAGCTACGACGGCGTGTTGCGGATCGTCAACGTGTCGCGCGAGATGAGCGGATCCTATCGCTGCCAGACCAGCCAGTTCAACGGCTTCAACGTCAAGCCCAGAGAGGCCGTGGTCGAGCTCATCGTGCAGTGTAAGTGCTGTTTTACTTTTACTTAGGGTTGAATTTTCAATGTCAGAAACCATCCACGGGAATTAACGGGAGTAAACTGGAAATGTGCGAAATTGCACGTTAGCCTGTAACAGGGAACTTAAATGTAGTTGAAAACATCTTGCTGCACAATCTTGCTTAAAGTGCCCCTATTATGCTTTTTGGAATATTTCCTTTCATGCATTGTGTAATATAACTATTTTTGTTTTATTTAGGGGTTGAATTATTCAGTGTCAGAAACCTTCCATGGGAATTACAGTTTTTTTTCAATCGCTAACAAGCGCGTACCCATACTTCAGATAATTTTTCTAAACTCTTAACACAGACTCACACCTACAAAACACAATTGGCCAAATGGTTAATTGTCTTCTCAAAAACACATTTTGTTAAATATACACTAACTCTTCATTTCAAAACAGAACACATGTTTCTCTGTGCACACACTAACTTTACCAAAACACTGGAAATCTGACTCAAAATGAAATAATTCTGTCAAAGAATAACACTTGTTTTCACTTCACAAGGTACATGCAGTCAATCAAAGTACACCAGGTTTCAAAATACTGGCTATTGTTGACATTACTAAAACTGTATAGACTTTTATGTTTCAGTTTTACAGGTATCTGCATGCAAAACATGCAATCCACCGTTTTACACTAAATTTCTTGGTTGGGAACTGTATGTCCACATGTACAGTACTGTTCACATTCATAAACATTCCAGTAAAAAGCAAATCAGTTTTTATTCCTTTACTGTTTACTACAGGAGGTACAGTAGAAAAATATCCATGAAACACACAAGAGCATTATGAACAAAAAAACAACAGCAAAAACATTACATTTTGTCCAGGTCGACGCCTTTTGGCCAGATTGAATCCTGCCTCATCTATGTATATGAATTCATGAGGGGCCTGGTTGGCCTCCAATTCCATAACTCTCAAAACAAAGTTTATGTAAATCATATCATCACTGTATACTATACTGTACTGTAACATATTACTGTGTAGGTTACCTACTTGCAAAGTGCAAAGCTTATAGAACTGGACATTGAATTGAATATACAGTACACTATATCTGGACATATTGTCGTTGTAGCTCCTTGACTCTCTCACTGATATATTGTTTTTGAACTGATATCATTGCAGAAGCAGAGTTTTTTTTTAAAAAACTTTCATATTGTAAAATATTAGTACAATTTGAAATAACTGATTTCTTTTTAAAAATATGTATGTCATGTGTAAAATGTAATTTACAGTATTCCTGTGATGAAAAGCTGGATTTTCAGCATCATTACTCCAGGAAGATGCATATGGACTCGAAAAGCTTGTTTCTTCATGACATTGTTCAAAAGCAACACATTTTGCTAGCAATCAAAATCACATTTTGCTAAAATCATGAAATTTACAAAAATGGTAAAAGTTTCATGTAAATGGTAAATAAATGCAGTCCATACTGTATCTAAGGTTTGGAATATTGTTTTTGCTGTTGTGGGATGTTGTGTGTTAACATTTGTAAATACTACAAAAACACTCTATAATTTTGTTGGGAGGTATAGCTTGTCTGTTAAGAAAATTTAAGCATTATGGAAATGTGTTCACTGACTGCATATTGTGTGAAAAATACAAGAAATATGTGAATGGTATGGCCACAAAAGACTGATGCTGTGCTAATTGTGTTTAGAGTTTTGAAAATGTGAACACTGGTTGGACAAACGCTTGTTAGCGACTGAAAAAAACTGTAACAGGAATTAATGGGAATAAACTGGAAATTTGCTAAATTGCACGTTAGCCTGTAACAGGGAACTTAAATGTAGTTGAAAATATCTTGCAGCACAATCTTGCTTAAAGTGCCCCATTATGCTTTTTCGAATATTTCCTTTCATGTGTAATATAACTATTTTAGTTTTATTATTTATTTATTTATTTATTCATATATTTATTTAGGGTTGAATCTTCAGAAAGTCAGAAACCTTCCATGGGAATTAATGGGAATAAACTGAAAATTTTCAGAATTAAAGGTTAGCCTATAACAAGAAACTTAAAGGCCCACTGAAGTGCCTTGGAACGCGCAGCTTTGTTTGATGCCTTGATGTAATTTCCACTGAAACAGAATCAAAGGCGGGAAATATCGAATGGCTCCTCCCCCTTTTCAAATAGCCAATTCCCTTTGATTCCCATTAAGTTTTTGGAATATTTCCAAAATTCCTCAGTTTAATTGACCATTTCTAGTTTTCATGTTAATTTTAGTTAAATTTTTAGTCATTTCATTATGTCCTTTTGTCATGTTGTATGGAAAGTGAAAAGCAATTAAATCATATTGCTAGTGATTATATTTAGGATGTTTCCGCAATTTTGACTAAAATCATCTAAAACATCTTCAATTACTCATTGTTGCAGTTGGATTGATGCTCCTCGCGTAACTCGTCATGCCTTTCTGTGCTTAATTGCTGCTTACAGCTATATTTAAAACTGAGATTGGCTGAACATTCAAGCACAACTGTTAGTAGTGTTTTTCTTTTGCACAAATAAACACGTTTTTACTGGCTGTGTTTTGAATCTCACCCTGAATAAATCTCAAGACACCACACATAATCTCATCCATTAAAACTTGAAAATTAAACCGCCACGTTATGAGTCACATGAGCCCTTTCCATTTTCTCAGAAGATCAATGTGTGTTTTTGGAAACTGGCTTTCAAGAACACATACTGAATTTCTGAAAGGCTGCGTCTCAAGGAGGAACTGAAGAGTTGCACCAAACTCCACTTCAGACGGCATTACTCCAGCTGAAGGCAGCGATGCTCTTCAGGGAAATAATAACAGATAGCAGCCGGGTTCATCCGACAAGAGTGAGGCAGCTTTATCCATAAAAAATCCATTAAAAACTCTAAGGATACTTTTACACGACAATGATATATTTAAACCAGAGAAGTTTTCCTTTGAGTTTTCCGCGTACAGACGACACCATTGTCAAAACGATCCCCATTTACACGGATCCGCCAAAACAACTAAAAACCCTGTATTCTGCTGCCAGGCCATTAGATGGCGATGAAACACTGTAGATTGAACACGTAATACGCACGTTCACGATGTTATCATCTTCAAAAATTCGCGTTTTGGTTATTTACACAGAGACCGTTTTCAAAAACTTCCAAAAAAGTATAAATGTAAATGTAAATGAACGGCCAAAACGCATAAAATGTTTTGCGTTTTTAGTTGAAAATGTTGTCATTTAAACAGGCCCTTAGTTAGCAGCCCGTAAATGTATGCACAGTTCATTTGACTCGAAGTAGAACCAGCGCTCTGCGTCAGTCCCGGGAAGTGTTCAGTGAAGAGGGGCTGTGTTGGAGTGAAGGATACTCCGTCATTGTGTTTGTGGTGTGAAATCACGCTGAGAGATAAAGTGTCTCTGGTGCGCCATTGAGGAGAAAGTGTGAATGCGATGAGAATGGCTTTTTGCACATTGCACACTCAGAATGCATCTCTACTGACGAAAGATAACTGTGTGCAGTTTTTTTGTGGGATGTGGATTTTGTCAAGCAGTTTTGTCAAATTACTTTTTCATTTTCAGAGATTCAGTGCAGTGATGCTGCATAAGGATTCATGACTTTGACTGTACTGAGTGTACTGCATACGGCTTGTGTGTGTGTGTGTGTGTGTGTGTGTGTGTGTGTGTGTGTGTGTGTGTGTGTGTGTGCTGTGTGTGTGTGTGTGTGTGTGTGTGTGTGTGTGTGTGTGTGTGTGTGTGTGTGTTGAGGTTTAACCGACTGTGCTGTGCCTAACTAACTAAATGAATCATCACTTACAGTAATAATTTTCACAAACATCCCAGCGAGTCATTTTACTATGGAAGCTTGTTTCTGCCATGCAATAAAAAAACAGAAGGTAATTGTATGGGGTTACAGTATGTGGTTGCTAGGGTGTTCTGAGTTTGTTTTAGAATGTTGCTAGTATGTGGTTGCTAGGGTGTTCTGAGTGTGTTTTAGAATGTTGCTACAGTATGTGGTTGCTAGGGTGTTCTGGGTGGTTTTAGAATGTTGCCACGGTATGTGGTTGCTAGGGAGTTCTGTGTGTTTTTTTAGAATGTCGGAGTTTCCTAGGATGTTCTGATTGTGTTTTAGAATGTTACTACAGTATGTGGTTGCTAAGGTGTTCTGAGTGTGTTTTATGTTGCTACAGTATGTGGTTGCTAGGGTGTTCTGAGTGTGTTTTATGTTGCTACAGTATGTAGTTTTTAGGGTGTTCTGAGTGGGTTTTTTATGCTGCTACAGCATGTGGTTGCTAGGGTGTTCTGGGTGTTTGTTATGTTGCTACAGTATGTGGTTGCTAGGGTGTTCTGGGTGTTTGTTATGTTGCTACAGTATGTGGTTGCTAGGGTGTTCTGAGTATGTTTTAGTATGATGCTACAGTATGTGGTTGCTAGGGTGTTCTGAGTGCGTTTTAGAATGTTGCTACAGTATGTGGTTGCTAGGGTGTTCTGAGTGTGTATTGGAATGTTGCCACGGTATGTGGTTGCTAGGGTGTTCTGGGTGTTTTTTTTTAGAATGTTGGGGTTTCTATGGTGTTCTGAGTGTTTTTTAGAATGTTGCCACAGTATGTAGTTGCTATGGTGTTCTGAGTGTTTTTTAGAATGTTGCTACAGTATGTGGTTGCTAGGGTGTTCTGAGTGTGTTTTAGAATGTTGCCACGGTATGTGGTTGCTAGGGTGTTCTGGGTGTTTTTTTAGAATGTCGGGGTTGCTATGGTGTTCTGAGTGTTTTTTAGAATGTTGCTACAGTATGTGGTTGCTAGGGTGTTCTGAGTGTGTTTTAGAATGTTGCCACGGTATGTGGTTGCTAGGGTGTTCTGGGTGTTTTTTTAGAATGTCAGGGTTGCTATGGTGTTCTGAGTGTTTTTTAGAATGTTGCTACAGTATGTAGTTGCTATGGTGTTCTGAGTGTTTTTTAGAATGTTGCTACAGTATGTGGTTGCTTGGGTGTTTGGATGTTTTTTTATTTTTTATTATTATTATTATTATTATTATTATTATTTAGTCTTAGCCAGCACCGCTAGCATGAAGTTGACAGTGTTTGTGCTGTAGTAATTGATCCACAGGGTGTAAATCTGTGCAAGTCACCGAATGTTTACTGGGTTCACACACATCACATGACTCACGGCTACAGAACTACATCAGGAGAGAAATAAATAAACATGATTCCAAGCAGACCGAAAGGCTCTGATGTGTTTGAGGAAATGAAAATATCTGTTGGGTTGAACTTGACTCGCTTACGCCAGACAAACAGCAGCCAATTATGAAACACACTAGTAAATAATGCTAAATAATGGCTTTGAGTGGAGTTGAGCAGCAACACATCTGCTGCCCGTCTTTGAATAGAAGATGCACTTTTATGATTACAGCTCAAAAGGCTTGTAATGAGCAATTAAACCTGCTGCTGTATGTATGTGGAGCGGGAGGGAAAAGAGGGATCAGAAAGGTTGCTATGGGGTTGCTATGGAGTTTTAAGAGGTTGTAAGTGCATTGCTACATGGTTGCTGAGAGTGTTGCAATGTTGTTGTTGCTGGTGTGTAAGGGATGTGGGGGGATTAAGGCTGTGGGGGATGAAAGTTCAGTGTGTTCAATGGATTGTACTGTTGTTTAAAATCATGCTGACTATCTTTGTTGTATGGAATTGTAAGTTTTGCTTTTGCAGTTGAATGTAATAGTTTGGGCTCTGTTGTTAATTATAACCTCTAATATTAAAGTAATGTACCAAATGTGAGGGTCCCTGTATAGTTTACAGCATTAGTTTATTTTCCCTTCAAGCTGTCGGCAGATATCATTCTGAATAATCGGTTATCGGCAAAGAATTTTATTATCGGTGCATCTCTAATTTAAATGTTAGTTTGCAGTGCTTTTTGTTTGAATTTTAGTTCAGTTTTAATTAACTGGCATTAAATTAAATATTAAAAATAAGCTACATAACTGAATAAAAATGCTATAAAAACCACAAGCAGGATCCCCTTAAAAAATTCACACAAAATGCACATTTAAAAAGGATCAGGAGAAGATTATTACGGATGAGAACAGTAGAGTTGCTCAGATGATTTATCCTTCTTATGATTCTAATCCTGCTAGTTGCTTTCTGCTTCTTTTAGCTGTAACATATGTTTATTTATAATGATTCTGTGTGTAGATATTAAGATCAACATCATGATTTTGGATCTTTATGCATTCTGTCAGGTCTATTAGAGGCGATTTCAGCTCAAACATCACATTTGTTCTTTGAAATAAGTGCAGTGGGGGAATTTGATTGGCATTACACTACCAGTCAAAAGTTTGGGATCGGTAAGATTTTTAAAGTTTTTAAAAGAAGTCTCTTCTGGTCTCCAAGGCTGCATTTATTTGATCAAAAATACATTGACATTGACATTTATGCATTAGGCAGACGCTTTTATCCAAAGCGACTTACATCGCATTTCAAGGTACACATTTACATTCTTATCAGTTCTTGCTTTCCCTGGGAATCGAACCCATGACCTCGGTGTTGCAAGCGCCAGCGCTCTACCGTTTGAGCTACAGGAAGAAAAATACACACCAAAAAAAACCTCGTCAAAATATGACAATTTTGAACAAATAAATGCAGCCTTGGTGAGCAGAAGTGACTACTTTTAAAAGCATTAAAAATCTCACCGATCCAGAACCTTTGACTGGTGGTGTATCTCTGTGTTTCTGACTGTGTTAGTTGCGTTAACACTTTCCACACTGAGTT
>NC_137133.1:38412016-38462016 GCF_949319135.1 Squalius cephalus
CTGGCTTGATTTACTGATGCATAAACAGTATTCAACGATTTTGAGAGAAAGAAAATCTGTCTGAACTTGAATAATTACACATCAGAAATCACTGATCACAGATCAGGCATTAGAATAAACATGACTACGAACATGTTTGTGGCGTTGTTGGCAGATACATATTGTAAAAGTCTGTTTGCAAAGCATGCACCGAAATTGCGACTGATTTACCAAATAATCCACCGTGAAATGCACCGAATACTAACTAATAAAGCACAACTGAGACATTCACACTGTTGAAAAAAACCCCACTTTCCTAGCATTAGGATGATTTGGAAGGTAATGGTATTGATCCTGTGTCGATCTTTTCTCGTTCTCATGTCATTATTCACTAACGCTCCAGTGGGCGGCACCAAAGACGCGGTCATGTAGACGTAGGCGTTGATGTTCTTCTTCACCACTTTTGAGATCCTGTCGTTTTCTGGCCTTGGTTTCAATAAAAGCTGTTTTTGGAATAACAAGGAAGTTTTTAGTTTTGAAACTTACAGGATATTTTTATAGTATAACAAACTCTTGGCTGTCAAAAGATCAAGTAAAATTTGAATTCTCAGTTCATGACCCCTTTAAACCCAGAGCTGGATCATGGGGTGTTGTCGGGAGCGTGTGATGGGATGAGGACTGATGTCTGATATCCGGAAGGATCAAGGCTGTTTGAGGAGCCGGTCAATTGGCTGTTGTCCCTCAGACCCGACACAACATGAGTCTTTTCACTGCTGTGTTTACTGTAGATGTGTGTGTGTGTGTGTGTGTGTGTGTGTGTGTGTGTGTGTGTGTGTGTGTGTGTGTGTCAGACCTCTCCAGCCCCGCGGGTGTGTGCTTTACTCACTCGCTCTCATGCCTAATGTGCCAATCGCTCAGACATCGTCTCTCCCTCAGCGCTCTGCCAGTTCTTCCATCTGCTCCTGAGAGACCGGCGCTCCAGCTCCTGCTTAGCCTGGGATCTGGACCGGGATCCTCCCAGAGGGATCTCTGCAGGTGTAATGGGTCTGGGTTTGTTCTCGCTGCGACAAACATCAGAAACCATTCATTTCCTCTGTAGATCCGAGCGAACCGCTCTCGTGTGTAACGCTGTCAGAATAGACACTTTTACTGGAAACGCGATAAAATAATGTTTTATTTATTTAATACTCATATTTCACTACATATGGATGGATAGACAGAAGACGGGTAGATAAATGGATGGAATTTTTTTATTTTTTTTTTTCATCCTGAGAACAGGATTAAAATGAAAAAAAATTGAGAACTTTTTTTGGGCATATAACGAAAGTCAGTAGGGTCCAATTTCTTTTTTATTTATTTTTTTTGCACTGTAACATTCTTCTTTTGAGTTTTGGACTGACACTAGGATGAGTAAATGATGACAGAATTTACATGTTCACTGTATTTGCACCACGTGATGTATTGCTTTATTTCACTCCAAAAATGGTCGATGATGTCACGAAACAAGCGGATTCATCCGAAGAATAAACATCCAGACGGGGAGTTTTGTGTGGAAATGCTCGTCGGCTTTGCTTTGTTAGGTTTTGTTTTATTGCGCTGGCTTTAATTTTCCACTCGAGTCGTTTCCATTTTAAGGTGAATTACTGATAATGAGCAACATCCGCTAGTTAATGTTCACGCTGAGATTGTATGACAATAAGTCAATAGAGCTTTCAGCACGAGAGATCATGATATATGCTGATCTGAGATACGCCATCCATCTTTCCTTCCGGCTTTTCATCCCTCTCTCTCTCTCACACTAATCCTGCTCTCTGGGTCTTAATAAGACTGAGTATTAGCTGAGAGATGATCTGCTGTTCGACAGATGACAGTGGCGACTCTGATGGATCTTGTGAGTTTGGTAACAAATGGCGTTTCCATTTCAGATCTTTTGCGATATTTTCTAAATACTGATAAATATTGCGAAATGACGGCGTTTCCATTAACCGAAGTTATGCGACTGAAACGTCATATTTTTCCTCTCGCTATAAGTCATTACAGTAATATTCCAGCGGATGTTGGTAGGTTTACATACGTCCGGCCACCACTCTAGCCATTATCATTAATGAAAGGAGACGTAAGCGTGTTATCCAGCATTAATGGCAAGGAAAGCTCCTTATACTTGTGAGCGACACATATGAGGAGTTTCTCCCTCAAATCTGCTTCAAGCTCTTGATTGTGGCATTTCTTTGTGGTTCAGAATCCAGTATTCCCATAATGCTTTAGTCTTTTATGAGTTTAATAAAGAATCCCGCTTTCTGGGTCTTCATTAGACTGAGTATTAGCTGATCTACTGTTCTACAGCTTTTAAAGCGACACACACACACACGGACGGGTGATAGACTTGTGAGTTTGGTAACAGTGTAAACAAGCCGTCCTGGTGTAATCTTTCCCTCTTCTGAGCGCTTTGAGACTGGAATAGTGCGTTTGAAGTCGAGATCCCTGTCGAATCTCCGAACCCTCCAGCTTTATTCCCGCAGGCCTGGAGAGCAGAGCTGATATAATAGAGTTTGTTTTCCGAGCCGAAAGTGGCCCGTGATTCACCCGGACAGGGTTTAGAGTGGCCAATTTTCTCTCCGAGGCTTTACTCAAAAATTGAGCACTGATCCTGTAAAGCTGCTGGAACAATAACATGTTATTTGCTGCGACCCTCTTCAGAAAGTTTGTCAGGTTAGAAGCTTCTGCCATGTTTGAACAGATGAAATGTGTTGATGTGCTTTATTCTGCTTAAAGATCTGCTCCTCAGGGTCATTTAGACATTTGGGATTGGGCATTTCATCAGTTTGAAGTGAACACTGAAATGACAGTCTGCATAGTTACCAAAGATGAGATTCAGTGCAGGACAAGTTTATATATATATATATATATATATATATATATATCATTTATAGTAATTATCTATTTATCATTTTCATATATTGTTATTAATTTATAATTATACTTTATTTGTATTCATATATTCATGATAACATTTATTTATTCATCTTTCATTCATAAGATAATTTATTTAATTTTAGATAATTCATTTTTAGATAATTTATTTTTAATGAAAATGTATTATTCATTTAAAATTTTATTTTATTTGTATTCATTATTCATAATGGAATTGATTTTCTTTTTTTATCATTATTTATTTATGTGTTCATTAATAATATTATTTATTCATAATAGAATTAAAATTGTATTTATTTATAATTTAATTCATGTGTGTATGTATTTATTTATTTACTTATTTATTCATTCATTCATAGTAGAATTTATTTTCATTTATTATTTAATTACTTATAATGTAAATGTAATGTCATTCATTTATAATTAAATTTTATTTTTATTCATTCATTTATTCACAATAGAATGTATTAATTAACTAATTAATTTATCATTAATTTTTTATATATTTATTAATTTATAATAACATTTTATTTATTTAATTATTTATTTATTTTTTCATTCATAATATATTTTTTATATAATTTAATTGATGTATATTTATTTATGTATTCATAATATTTATTTATTTATTTATTTTTTAAATCCTGATTCCTAAGCTATTACCCACAATCCTCAATATTTGCAAATGCTTACAGGTTTGCGGAAAAACAAATCAGTAATTATTGAATTTGAAACTGAGTTGTTGTGCGAGAACATTTTTACTTTTTTAACAGTAAAACCTCTGCAATCTTCATCATCTTCTGGAAGAGTGTGATCGATGTGTGTTTCCTCAAGCTGAAATCACTGGATTTGCAGCAGGGCCGCAGGGTTTTCCCGGTTTTCCCGGTCTTCCTCCTGCTGTTGTTGAAGTTGTTGTGACTCTGCGCTTCATTAAGAGAGTCTCGGCTCGTGTAATAAGTCTCGTCTGACACAAACCCCAGCGAGTGCTTGCAGAGATCAGCATCTTCTGGTTCCCCAGCGTCTTCATCAGTGCAGACCTGCTGAAATCAGGAGCTCGTGTTCAACATCAGAGCCGGCTCTCTCTCAGTGCCACTGCAGGGTCTCATTCCAGAGCTTAACACTCAGAGCTTCATCTGGTCAAAACTGGTTTGAAATTGAACATTGCGTTGCATGGAAACGGGAACTCGTGTTTGATTTCATAGCCCTTTTAAAGTCCAGATTATATGGTAAAATATATATTTTGTATGATATGTTTAGTTCAGTGCATTTGCCTTTCGGTAAACTTTAAAGTTAAAGCAAATAAAGTTGACGTCATCAATCCCTCTTATTCATGCATGTACATTACCCTGGTAATCCAGAGTTCTCGCGAGAGCACAAGTTGAATTTGCTCAGCGAGTTACTCTGGCGTCGAGTAATGATGCTCATTAAATATGCCCCTCGATCTGAGCTGCACCAATCACAGCGGGTTATCTGATATAGGCGGAGCTAAAGATGACGACAGCGCTGTGACGTCCAAGTCATTAGTAAACATTGTAAGATGGCTATGGATGAACACCAGTTGTGTGAAACGGCTTTGGCCGCTACAATGAGCGAGTTAGACTCGGCTTTTTATCTAAAACAGGAAGAGGAAGACGCCGCTCGAATCGTTCCTTTCCAAGAAGGCCGTTTTTGCTGTTTTGCCGACCGGATACGGCGAGAGTCTAATCTACCAGTTAGCTCCGCTGGTGGCTAAGCGATAACTTGTTGTGATTGGTCGTGGTGTTATCCAATGGCGTGCAGTGAGTATTTGTAACGCATGCTTGGTGCCGCCCCTCGAGCTGGCCGAGTTTCATTAGTCGACGCCAGACCATTAATCTTTCAGATTTAGGTCTGGATTTCCAGGCTATCATATACATCATATATTCATAGACACTTTCATCTAAATAATTCATCATGGAAAGAAATTCAAGTCAACCCTAAAGTTTTCTTGTTGAATGTCAAGTTTTACTCAAATACATCACAATACTAAAGTCAAATGGGTTGTGATTTTTTTTCTCATTCTTTTTAATATTCTATTCTTTTCTATTCTATTCTATTCTATTCTAATCTATTCTATTCTATTCTATTCTATTCTATTCTATTATGACTTTTATTATATAATAATATATGCTTTTTCTATATTGTCCGCTACTGGGCTTGTTGAGAATGTGAAACACACTTGCACTGCATCATGTCCTGCTCTCTGACTCAGTGACCCATGACACTGTACCTTTAAGACTTCTGTATGTAAATGAAGCGTTTCTATTGGTCAGCGGCGTCACACACAGCATCAGCAACTAGTGGATCCTTCATCTATGCTTCTGTATATGCTTTTTAGGTCATTTATTTCATTTTATCTAGAAATGTATTTACATTTTATATATTTATATTAATGTTACCTAATTTTAAAATACATTTTACCACATTTATAGTTTTATTATTATATTTATTTACTTATTTATTTTAATTATAAAAAAAAAAAATCTAAAAATTATTTATCATATTTATATGTATATGTATGCATGTATATATGTATATATACAGTAGTCAACATTTGAAGTGGATCAAAAAAGGTCATCAAAGGTGTCCTAAGACAAGAAGTGGTATTGTTCAAAATGTATGTATAACTTTGATAAAAGGTTTTGATCCACTTCAAATGTTGACTACAATATATATAAAACCCAATGTATATATATATATATATAATAGAAATATATCATATATATCACACATACAAATAAATTAAATAAACAAGTAAATAAATAAACAAATAAATAACATAATTAGATAAAAAAAATTTTTCATATTTCTAATGTGACATCACACCCATTAATAAATCCATAAAATAAATATGATCAATATTTTCATCATGTAATATACTCGAGTTTTCTCATGCATACACACGACACATCTCTCTGGATAATCACAATTAATGGCATAAAGGAAGTTTGGAAATGTAAAGTGATATTTGATCCACATTTTCCCACTGAACTCCTGCTAAATCCTGTGATGTCCGTGTATTCTGCGCAGGGAAAGCGTTCGCTCCGGAGTTCTACTACGACACGTACAGCCCGCTGTGGCAGAACCGGCCTCGGGTTTACGGATACAAGCTCCAGTGGACTCAGATGAACCCCGGCGCTGTGGACCGGATCATGGCCTATCGCCTGGGCATACGGCAGGTCAGTGTGAGCATGAGTTATGATTCGCTGTCCCTGGTTTACTGTACTTCATGTGTTCTTATGAAATGTGATCTACTGGATGAATAATAGTATTGTTGATTTGTTTTAATGTTCACTAAATCTGTCAACTAAATGGGTCATTCACTGGGAAAGAGCAAAAACACACACCGTTGACCCACTTCATGGTGTTTTTCACACTTACAGACAGCAACACACACTCTAGACAACACCGTACATTAAACTTAAATAGCAATATATAAAAAACCTAATGAAATGACAAAAACATAATACAATTACTAAAACATTAAACTAAAATTAACATGAAAACTAAGAATCAAATTCAAAATACCAAAATAACACTGATAGTTTTTATACATTTTATTTTAGTTGTAGTTATTTTAGTACATCTAGTTAAACTTGCCAACTAGTTTATATTTATTCATTTTTCATTTACATTATCATTACATTATTTTTAATTTACATTATCATTACATTATTTTTAATTTACATTATCATTACATTATTTTTTAATTTACATTATCATTGTTATTTTTAATTTACATTATCATTACATTATTTTTAATTTACATTATCATTACATTATTTTTTAATTTACATTATCATTGTTATTTTTAATTTACATTATCATTACATTATTTTTTAATTTACATGATCAGAAAGCATGTTTCTGGCTGTAAGGAAACGCACAGAAATCTTTCCTCCAGTCCTCTTCCCTCTTCCCTCTTCCTTCTTCCCTCTTCCTTCTTCCCTCTTCCCTCTTCCCTCTTCCCTCTTCCTTCTTCCCTCTTCCTTCTTCCCTCTTCCCTCTTCCCTCTTCCTTCTTCCCTCTTCCCTCTTCCCTCTTTCCTCCAGTCCTCTTCCTTCTTCCCTCTTTCCTCTTCCCTCTTTCCTCTTTCCTCTTCCCTCCAGTCCTCTTTCCTCTTCCCTCTTTCCTCTTCCCTCTTCCCTCTTTCCTCTTCCCTCCAGTCCTCTTCCCTCTTTCCTCTTCCCTCTTCCCTCCAGTCCTCTTTCCTCTTCCCTCTTCCCTCTTTCCTCTTCCCTCCAGTCCTCTTCCCTCTTCCCTCTTCCCTCTTCCTTCTTCCCTCTTCCCTCTTTCCTCCAGTCCTCTTCCCTCTTTCCTCTTTCCTCTTTCCTCTTCCCTCTTCCTTCTTCCCTCTTCCCTCTTCCCTCTTCCTTCTTCCCTCTTCCCTCTTCCCTCTTTCCTCCAGTCCTCTTCCTTCTTCCCTCTTTCCTCTTCCCTCTTTCCTCTTTCCTCTTCCCTCCAGTCCTCTTCCCTCTTCCCTCTTTCCTCTTCCCTCTTCCCTCTTTCCTCTTCCCTCCAGTCCTCTTCCCTCTTTCCTCTTCCCTCCAGTCCTCTTCCCTCTTTCCTCTTCCCTCCAGTCCTCTTTCCTCTTCCCTCTTCCCTCTTTCCTCTTCCCTCCAGTCCTCTTTCCTCTTCCCTCTTTCCTCCAGTCCTCTTTCCTCTTCCCTCTTCCCTCTTTCCTCCAGTCCTCTTCCCTCTTCCCTCTTTCCTCTTCCCTCTTTCCTCCAGTCCTCTTTCCTCTTCCCTCTTTCCTCCAGTCCTCTTCCCTCTTCCCTCTTTCCTCTTCCCTCTTTCTTCTTCCCTCCAGTCCTCTTCCCTCTTCCCTCTTTCCTCTTTCCTCCAGTCCTCTTTCCTCTTCCCTCTTTCCCCTTCCCTCTTCCCTCTTCCCTCTTTCCTCCAGTCCTCTTTCCTCTTCCCTCTTCCCTCTTTCCCCTTCCCTCTTCCCTCTTCCCTCTTCCCTCTTTCCTCCAGTCCTCTTCCCTCTTCCCTCTTTCCTCTTCCCTCTTTCTTCTTCCCTCCAGTTCTCTTCCCTCTTTCCTCTTCCCTCTTTCTTCTTCCCTCCAGTCCTCTTCCCTCTTTCCTCTTCCCTCTTTCTTCTTCCCTCCAGTCCTCTTTCCTCTTCCCTCTTCCCTCTTTCCCCTTCCCTCTTCCCTCTTCCCTCTTTCCTCTTCCCTCTTTCCCCTTCCCTCTTCCCTCTTCACTCTTTCCTCCAGTCCTCTTTCCTCTTCCCTCTTCCCTCTTTCCTCCAGTCCTCTTCCCTCTTTCCTCTTTCCTCTTCCCTCTTCCCTCTTCCCTCTTTCCTCCAGTCCTCTTTCCTCTTCGCTCTTCCCTCTTTCCTCTTTCCTCTTCCCTCCAGTCCTCTTCCCTATTCACTCTTTCCTCTTCCCTCATTCCTCTTCCCTCTTTCCTCTTTCCTCCAGTCCTCTTTCCTCTTCCCTCTTCCCGCTTTCCTCCAGTCCTCTTTCCTCATCCCTCTTCCCTCTTCCCTCTTCCCTGTTCACTCTTTCCTCTTCCCTCTTTCCTCTTCCCTCTTTCCTCTTCCCTCTTCCCTCTTTCCTCTTCCCTCTTCCCTCTTCCCTCCAGTCCTCTTCCCTCTTTCCTCTTCCCTCTTCCCTCCAGTCCTCTTCCATCTTTCCTCTTCCCTCTTTCCTCTTCCCTCTTTCCTCTTTCCTCCAGTCCTCTTCCCTCTTTCCTCTTCCCTCTTCCCTGTTCACTCTTTCCTCTTCCCTCTTCCCTCTTTCCTCTTTCCTCTTTCCTCTTCCCTCTTTCCTCTTTCCTCTTTCCTCTTCCCTCTTCCCTCTTTCCTCTTCCCTCTTCCCTCTTCCCTCCAGTCCTCTTTCCTCTTCCCTCTTTCCTCTTCCCTCTTCCCTCTTCCCTCTTTCCTCTTTTCTCCAGTCCTCTTCCCTCTTCCCTCTTTCCTCCAATCCTCTTTCCTCTTCCCTCTTTCCTCTTCCCTATTTCTTCCAGTCCTCTTCCCTCTTCCCTCTTCCCTCTTTCCTCCAGTCCTCTTCCGGTCTCTCTGTTCACACGGATCACATTAATCCTGATGTTTCTACGGTACGTGAGTGGATGAGAAGCAGGAAAGCGAGGGTTTCTGGGTAAATAAGTGTCGTCCCCGGGCCCCGGATCTGCTGTTTGTATCTCCTCACTGTGACTCTGGGTTTCACCGCTTCAGAATGGAGGACGAGCTCTTCATGCTTCATCCCATCATGTGAGATCACGAGTAGCAGGTCTCAGGGATTGTGTGCTGGAATATTAAATATGCCAGTGTTGCTCTATAGTGAACTAATGCCAGTGCATCTTCAGTGTATGCATCTATGGCTTTTAGGTCAGTATCGCCTACTAAATTATTTATCTATTTATTTATTTTGCATTCTTTACTCATGTTTTCATCATATAATAACTGCCAATGGTGCCCTGTACTGTACTATTCCCAGAGGATCCTAAATGCATGCATATATAATTTTTTTATTATTTATTTAAAGTATTTTCCTATTTTTATTTGTGTCTTTGTGATTTTTTTTTTTTTGGTGTGGGGGGGGGGGGGGGGAATGGTATTTTATATTTATTTTTTCCTATTTTTATTTTTGTTGTTTATTTTTTTTGTTGCTTTACTCATGTCTTCATTACTAATTTTATTGACTTATTTTTATTTTGCTTTCTATTCTCATGTCTTTGTGATTTCATTTTTCATTTTTTTATTTTATCATTTCATATCATTATTTTATTATTTTAATTTTATTATTTGTATAGTTTCATTCTGGCCTCGTGTCTTCTCCTCTCTCGTCCTCCTGTCTGAATCTCATGATCGACACTCCCACTGGAGATCCGGCTCTTTGACTTCTTCCACATCTCTCTGGCGTTCTCCGTCTTTGATCAGACCTCGAGAACTCTCTCTGCTTCTGAGGTTACATGAAGTGTGTGAGAATTCATGTTACGAAGACGAGTGTGAGAACCGAAGGTGTGTTTGCTGTGTCAAAGTGAGCTGGAGGTCTTTCATTTTCAGAGCGATTTGGCAGTTCGAGGTTTACTCATGTCTTTGTGAGTAATTTTATTATTATTTTTACTTATTTACTTATGTATTTAATATTATTTTGCAATTTTTACTCATGTCTTTGTGAGTTATTTTATTTTATTTTATTTTTGTATTTACGTATTTTATTTTATTTTGCAATTTTTACTCATGTCTTCATGAGTAATTGTATTTTATTTTATTTTTGTATTTATTTACAAATGTATTTGATTTTATTTTGCTATTTTTACTCATGTCTTTGTGAGTAATTTTATTATTATTTTTCCTTATTTACTTATGTATTTAATTTTATTTAGCAATTTTTACTCATGTCTTTGTGAGTAATTTTATTTTATTTTATTTTATTTTTGTATTTACGTATTTTATTTTATTTTGCTATTTTTACTCATGTCTTCATGAGTAATTTTATTTTATTTTATTTTTGTATTTATTTACAAATGTATTTTATTTTATTTCGCTATTTTTACTCATGTCTTTGTGAGTAATTTTATTATTATTTTTACTTATTTACTTATGTATTTAATATTATTTAGCAATTTTTACTCATGTCTTCATGAGTAATTTTATTTTATTTTATTTTTGTATTTATTTACAAATGTATTTAATTTTATTTAGCAATTTTTACTCATGTCTTCATGAGTAATTTTATTTTATTTTATTTTATTTTTGTATTTACGTATTTTATTTTATTTTGCTATTTTTACTCATGTCTTCATGAGTAATTTTATTTTATTTATTTATTTTTTTTTTTTTTGCTTTCTTTTTCTCGTCTTTGTGATTTTATTTTTTAATTTAATAAAAAAAATGTTTTTGTTTTTTCATTTTTTTTTTTATTAATTGATTTCATTCAACTCATTCGATTTGGCAGTTCGAGGTCAGCTGACCAAGTCACAGCAGGTCGTTTTAAGGAAAACGGGCTAATAATGTGTTAAACGAACCTGCCCAAAATGTCAGGCTGTAAAATTACTCTCCCTCATGTTGTTCGAAACCCTGTAAGACTTTCGTTCACGTAGTGTAACAGCGCAGCGCTTCTGGGTTGTACGTCAGAACGGAGGCTCACTATTGGTCAACACTGGTCATGTGAGTGATGCTGGCCAATAGTGATCCTCCGTTCTGACGTATAACCCAGAAGCGCTGCGCTGTTACACTAGAGACACACAGAAGAACATGAAGAGTTGAATAAAGTCGTTATTTTTGTTTGTTTTGCGCACTAAAAGTATTCTCGTCGCTTGATAAATGTAAGGTCGAGCCGCTGTAGTCACTTGGACTATTCTAACGATGTCTTTACTAACTTTCTGGGCCGGCAAGTTTCAATAACAGAGAAGCCTATGGAGGAGTGAGACAGCTCTCAGATTTAATCAAAAATATCTTCATTTGTGTTCTGAAGACGAGCGAGAGTCTGGCGGGGTTGAACAACACGAGGGAGAGTAATTACTGACAGAGTTTACATCTCTGGGTGAACTAACCCTTTAATTAAAGGCCTAATGATATCAGTTTCTGCACAAACCACTGGGAGTTTTCCAGCGTTTTCTTTGCAGATTTATTGCAGTAAAACTAATGTTTCTAGCGGACGGATGGGAACGTGTTATCCAGCTGGGATATTATTGTTCACTAAAATTAAAATTAAAACAAAAACCTTAAAAAAAATGTAATTGCTTGAAATAAAATTAACATAAAAAAAGAAAAAAGTCAATCAACATTTCTCGTGTTGGTTTAGTTTAACCTGCAGTGCTCAAATAACTCAAGTGAACAAAATGACTAAAACTTGCACTAAACTTTAAATATGGTGGCATAAGTAATGTTAGTAAATGCGTTAACAGTCACTGAGCATTACATTTGTTTTAGGATTTATTAATCTTAAATGTTAAATGTTAGTTAATAAAAATACATCTGTTTATATTAGTTCAAGTCCATTAAATAATAACAGATACAACTTTTGATTTTAATAATGTATCAGTAATGGTTCTGAACTGTAGAAGTAGTTATAACTATTGTTAAAAAATAATGTAAAGTGTTATCAAAAGAACATATTTTGACCAAACAAGATTTGGACCCCATTGACTTTCATTGTATGGACAAAAAAAACACACACACTTCTCAAAATATCTTTTTTATGTTCCACAGAAGAAAGTTAATGATGATAGACTGATCGTTTTGGTGAACTATTCCTTTAAGGAAGTGAATGTGAGTGTGTGAACTGAAGCAGATTGAATCTGTATTTATCTGCAGTGTGAATGTGTGTCTCATGTTGAACGTGTTTCCACTTTATTGTATTGTTCATGGATTTTGTCCATGTTCATCTTTCTTTAGTGTGTAATGTTGCTGTTTGAGGATGAAAAAGGGAGTTGTTCTCTATATCAGTGTCAGTGTTTCTGAACTCCTGAAACGCCTCCATTGTAGTCTTGAGTTTCTCCCGGGAACGAACACGTCACAATATTCCTCATTATAATAATTAATGCGCAGAATAAAGGGGCGGGGCCTGGTTGAGTTAGTTAGTAGTGTGTTAAACTGGCGGTTATGGGAAGGGGCGGGGCATTTCCCAAACACACTCGAAGCGCTCGACCAATCACAACACACTGCTCCAGCCGACCAATCAGAGCACAGTGTGCTTTTCAGGAGGAGGGGCTTCATAGAGACAGGAAGTAAACAGAGCGTTACTGACAGACTGGGAAGAGAGGAGCCGCAACAATGGAGAATATGAGGAGAATAATCAACATCCAAGCAGGAAAACCTGTTCTAACATACAACATAAAGATAAAATGGCCTCTTTAACATTCTCACAGGATGTATTTTCCCTGATTTCTCCCTCAGACGGGGCAGCAGCGCTGGTGGGAGCAGGAGATTCCCGTGGAGGGAAACATCCAGAAGGGAGAACTGATCACACACAACCTGACGGAGCTCATCCGACCCGAGGCTTACGTGGTCCGACTCACGCCGATCACACGCTTCGGAGAGGGAGATTCAACCACCAGGATCGTCACGTACAGCGGTACGTCACGCATGAAAACCACTGGGTTAAACACAACACAATTTGGGTTGTTTTCAACACAAGGGCTGGGTAAATATAGGACAGAACCACAGACTGTAAATAAATATGTTCGTAGTGTGCGTGACGTCACCCGTAGTGTTTCTGAAGAGCGTTTTCGAAGCCCAAAGTGGGCGGAGCCGGCTGTCGCCATCTTGGCAGTGTCACTCCCAGATAAACGTAAATGTGCAGCGAGGCGGATTAGCTGAGGTGACGTGATGCTAACACACAGCAGACAAACGGCTAGTAGTGACATCAGCGGCAATCAACCTGTCACTCAAGTGGCCACGCCCTTAATTATGCACAACTTTAAGGCTTAATATAATTGAAATGGATGAGTTATAAATATATTCACCCCGCTCACAGTCGTCATGAAGGACAACATTAGCAATATAGACCAAAACCACTTTTTGCACCAGACTGTAAACATGTTTTATTCTGCTGTAAAGTTGGGCATTTTAACATGGGGCTCTATGGGATTGAGTCTCTTCTGCAGCCGGCCTCTAGTGGCCAGTGGAGGAACTGCAGTTTAACTCACTTCAGTGTTGATTCACGAGAGAGGTTGCTGCTTGGACAGAACACATGTTGGGTTAATTTTACCCAGCAAATTGGGTTGTTTATTCATTGGGTTGATTTAACCCATCATACTGGGTTGATTCAGTTTTTAATATAGCACTAGCTTTTTTTTTTTTTTTTACTTCATACATGAATTAGTGTTTACGGATTAACTTAAATTCTCTAAACTTTTCTAAACTCTCTCTTGAAGAGGTCGCAAAAAAGCCCGCAATGAATAACTCAATAACATGAAAACTACCCAAACACTGAAAACATAACCCCAGATTCTTTAGTGTAGCTGAGTTCATGAGCTATTTATTTGATCAAAATACAGTAAAAATTGTGAAATATTATTCCAATGTAAATCAGCTGTTGTCTATGTGAATATACAGTAAAGTGTAATTTATTCCTGTGATCAAAGCTGAATTTTCAGCATCATTACTCCAGTCTTCAGTGTCACATGATCCTTCAGAAATCACTCTAATATGAGGATTTGATGCTTTAGAATGTTGAATATTTTCACATATTTGATACATTTTATTTATTTTTCAGGATTCTTTGATAAATGGAAAGTTCAAAAGAACAGCATTTATATGAAATATAATCTTTTGTAACATTATTAATGTCTTTACTGTCACTTTTGGTCAATTTAATGTGACCTTGATTAATAAAAGTAGTGTTTACGTTAAAAAAAGAAGGTTTAAATGTTCTGAAATAAGGTTGAGATCATTAGTTTCGTGCTGGAAGTGATCAGCTGATGAGAGATCAGTGTTTGCGATCTGCTCGTTTGGAGTTTCAGTTTGATTGTGTTTTACGTGTCGGCTGCTGGTTAATAATTCATCTGACGCTCGTGAACATCAATCCAGAACAAAAAGAAAAATTTTGGATGATGCAAAAGCAAATAATTCATTTCAGTATTTCGCTGAACTACTACAAGTACTATAATGTTCTGAGTTGTAAATAAAGATTATTGGAGCACGTTTTCAGCTTTTCCACTTCAAATTTTTTACATTTAATTCAATATTAATTGTTGTTTCTTTGCAATCATTTGTGAAATTTACTAGTATTTTCTGAGTGAAAACATTTCAAAGTAAATCCTAAACTAAGTTATTTTCAATGCATGAGAGAATTATGATGTATGCCGTTCACAGCCGTTTGCATTGATACAGCTGAGTTATGAAACCTACATGTTATTATCTCTCCTAAATAAAGCACGTCTCGTCCGCGGCATCGAGGCCAGAGTTTAATGAAGTGCCTGTGTGCTTTCAGCATTTGCTTTTGTTGCATGACCGACTCAAGAAGGTCTGAAATGAGGTTACTTGTTAATCTTTAATCTATTAAACATATTGAAACATGAAAGCGGATGGGATATTGTTTGGCGGGGTCGACTAAGGCTTAACGGAGATAAATAACGTCTGTGTGACTTTGTTCTCTGCATTACGTCTGATTAGTCTGGCCTGGGAGTTTATAAACTGGCCGATAATCAAATGCTGCTTTAAAACGGGTGTTTTATGTGACTGTGGGAAGCCATATAATGTAAAACGGGATTTTTCTCCATGTTCATCTTTCTTTAGTGTGTAATGTTGCTGTTTGAGGATGACAAGAGGAGTTCTTCTCTATATCAGTGTCAGTGTTTCTGAACTCCTGAAACGCCTCCATTGTAGTCTTGAGTTTCTTCCGGGAACGAACACGTCACAACATTCCTCATTATAATAATTCATGCGCAGAATAAAGGGGCGGGGCCTGGTTGAGTTAGTTAGTAGTGTGTTGAAACCAAGCGGAAACCTTCTGGTCTCTCTCTTCAATCCAACACTGAAGAGAGTTAAACTGCAGTTCATCCACTGGCCACTAGAGGCCGGCTGCAGAAGAGACTCAATCCCATAGAGCCCCATGTTAAAATGCCCAACTTTACAGCAGAATAAAACATGTTTACAGTCTGGTACAAAAAGTGGTTTTGGTCTATATAGCTAATGTTGTCCTTCATGACGACTGTGAACGGGAGGAATATTTTTATAACTCATCCGTTTAAATGATATTAAGCCTTAAAGTTGTGCATAATTAAGGGCGTGGCCACTTGAGTGACAGGTGGATTGCCGCTGATGTCACTACTAGCCGTTTGTCTGCTGTCTGTTAGCATCACGTCACCTCAGCTAATCCGCCTCGCTGCACATTTACGTTTATCCGGGAGTCACGCTGCCAAGATGGCGACGGCCGGCTCCGCCCACTTTGAGCTTCGAAAACGCTCTTCAGAAACACTACGGGTGACGTCACGCGCACACTACGAACATATTTATTTACAGTCTGTGGTTGAAACTGGCAGATATGATAAGGAGCGGGGCATTTCCCAAACACACTCAAAGCGCTCGACCAATCACAACACACTGCTCCAGCCGACCAATCAGAGCACAGTGTGGTTTTCAGAAGGAGGGGCTTCATAGAGACAGGAAGTAAACAGAGCGTTACTGACAGACTGGGAAGAGAGGAGCCGCAACAATGGAGAATATGAGGAGAATAATCAACATTCAAGCAGGAAAACCTGTTCTAGTAGAGCCTAAAACACCATCAAGATAAAATGGCCTCTTTAACATCCTGATGTACTTAAGAAAACTGAACGTGTAGATTTCTTTCTCAACAGCAAACAGGCTTTAGAAATCTGCGTCTCATAATGGAGACGACGATCCTCTTCTCTCATTTTCTGTCTCTAACACAATGACACAGACGAGGAGGAGGAGGTGGCGTCTCAATTTGCTCTGATTTCTCAACTTGAAACGGATTGAAAAAGCGCAAGACGTAAGAGCCCCTCCACTCCAGGAAAGATCTGTTTTATTCCTGAATGATGATATGATAATGTCGCCGCAAGAGTAAATGCTTCATTCTGCATTTCTCAGAATGATTCATCCTCCCTGTGAATCGACTGTCAGCATTTATTATTGTCGTGTGGATTGTTCGAGGCATCGCTAGTGTTCAGATGAATACTGTTTGATGGGTTTTAATCCTCTAATGCTCATATTTATGTCACCCTGACACTAAAAATCTCCTGAAAAGCTTCGTCTCGGATGATTCCCGTTTTCTTCTAAATCGATCTCCTCAACATGACGTGTTTGTGTCCGTTTGTGTTTGATGCTTTTATCTGTCGATATAAAGTGATTATTGTGATCCGCTCTTCGACACATTATTGTTAAACTGCGTTAAATCTTATCCAGACAGTGATGGAAAGGGATTTAAGCAGTAAAATTAATATTCCAGGTTGTTTTTGATCTGTTGTCAATGTACAGAATTTACTACAGACAAATCATTTAGTCATTTCCATTTCTACACAACTGTTCAAAAGTTTGAGTTCAAAATGTTTTTGATTGTTAATGTTTCTGAAAGAGTCTCTTCTGCTCAGCAAGGCTACATTTATTTGATCAAAAATACAGTAAAAACAGTGAAATATTATTATAATGTAAATCATCTGTTGTCTATGTGAATATATAGTAAAGTGTAATTTATTCCTGTGATCAAAGCTGAATGTTCAGCATCATTACTCCAGTCTTCAGTGTCACATGATCCTTCAGAAATCACTCTAATATGAGGATCTGATGATCAAGAAACATTTATGATTATTATTATCAGTGTCTAAAACAGTCATATGTTTGTGGAAACCGTAATATATTTAATTTTCAGGATTCTTTGATGAATAGAAAGTTCAAAAGAACAGCATTTATTTTAAATTACATTATAAATATATTTACCGTCACTTTTGATTAATTTAATGCATCCTTGATGAATAAAATTATTAATAAAAAAAAATAAAAAAAAAATCTTTTCAAAGGTAGTCTGCATATAAACAAATGGACATACATTTGCTTTAAATACTCTAATAATGAAAGTCTAGATGATTTGAAATTAATGCGATTTTTTTTTTTTTCAAGTGGTTTGAGTGAATGATTCAATGACTCACTCATAAAGACTTCACTTGTTTCATTACTGGATGAATAAGTGTTTTTGAGCGAATCTCTTGAGTGAATGATTCAATGACTCACTCATAAAGACTTCACTTGTTTCATTACTGGATTAATCAGTGTTTTTGAGCGAATCTCTTGAGTGAATGATTCAATGACTCACTCATAAAGACTTCACTTGTTTCATTACTGGATTAATCAGTGTTTTTGAGCGAATCTCTTGAGTGAATGATTCAATGACTCACTCATAAAGACTTCACTTGTTTCATTACTGGATTAATCAGTGTTTTTGAACGAATCTCTTGAGTGAATTATTCAATGACTCAATCATAAATACTTGTTTCATTACTGGATGAATCAGTGTTTTTGAGCGAATCTCTTGAATGAATGATTCAGTGACTCACTCATAAACACTTAACTTGTTTCATTACTGGATGAATCAGTGTTTTTGAGCGAATCTCATGAGTGAATGATTCAATGACTCACTCATAAACACATCACTTGTTTCATTACTGGATGAATCAGTGTTTTTGAGCGAATCTCTTGAATGAATGATTCAATGACTCACTCATAAACACATCACTTGTTTCATTACTGGATGAATCAGTGTTTTTGAGTGAATCTCTTGAGTGAATGATTCAATGACTCACACATGTTTTAACAGTCACTTGTCTCCACCTACTGGTGTAACGATGTAATTATACAATCTTTATTTGAAGCGTCAAGTTGCTTTCAAAGGTGATTTACTCTATTTTGTTCACTACCGTAGACATCAGTGTTTATATCAGAACTATAAACTTTTACCCCAGTACTTCTGTGATAATCTGAATTATTGTAAGACAGAAATAATGAAACTGTGTGTCGAATCGCTGTCATTAGGAATAAGATTAGGTGCTGAATCGAGACTGAGCTCTTCATGACACATTCAGATTGAGCTTATTAATCGTGCAGCTCTTCTACATATGCAAGCTTAATGTTATGAAATGTGCGTGTTATGTTCTCAATGTTCCTGCAGACGCTATAGTGGACATTAGACCTCACAGCTCGAATACACCGGTTCTTGCTGAATAATTCTTATATTTGCGCTTTCAAAATGATCAATCATCGTCTGTGGTTGTTTACAGCATGCAACAGATGCCATATATATATATATTCTCCAATATTCTTCAGACACGTTTGCTTTGAGATGATTTGTGATTAGCGTGTTTAATCGAGTGCATTAAAATCAATTATTTCAGCAGGCATGAATCACTCCACATTAACAAAGTTTTGCGGTTACGCTGATGCACCGCATCTATTCAGCATGACAGAAATCGATCCGTGAGCCGCTCGTGTGTCTTCATGACAGTCTAGATTGTGTTTACTGGCGAAAAGACTCATTGAAACAAGAGCCGTTAGTTACTTTCGACCTTTACCTGGTTTACTATGGTTGTTCATCTGTTGTTTTGAGCAATAAAACTGTGGTGTAGTCTTTACCGGGTCAGCCGCTCAAACAGCTCTTCCCTCCTTTAAAATCTGAATTATTTATTGAACTTTCCATTACTGCATTCCTTCCGTTTACATGCACAAGTAATAAATGTGAGATTGTAAGTGATTTCTTGATCATGAAAGTTGCATGACATGTTTGTGAAGCTCTCAGAGTTTATAATGAGACGGTAAAACGTCAGTCTTAATGCATTTATGTATTTCGGTGAATCATTCACATGCATATTTGATTGTGATCGGGTCATGCAGGTCAAACTTTTATTACAGGCACTTTTTAATTCACTTTTTAAACTAACTTTAACTGACTTGATCAGGAAGATTCTGTTCGAGCTGAAAGAGAAACTGCTCATTGCATGTATTAGCAGAAGATTTACATTTAACACTGTTATATATATTTGTATTTATATTTATATTTAAAGACAGGGTTTTTTTTATATATATATACAGTACTGTTAATATCTCTTCCACCCCCCCCCCCCCCCCCCCCCCCCCGCAAAAAAAAGTTGTAAGTCAGTTATTTCTATCTTTTGCTGTAGTGTGTCAGTAGGAAATATCAGTTTACATTTCCAAACATTCTTTTTGCCATTAATTGTGATAATCCAGTGAGATGTGTGTCTGCACAAGGAGTCTGACAACAGCCGGTGTGATCTGATCTCTCCATCATCGAGTCCGTCTGTGATTACATGAAGAAACAGAAGAAACTGAGACAGACTAAATCCAGAAGAACAGCGGGAACGTCTCCGAGACGCTTGAAGAAACCTTCCTGCAAAGCTACTGTGAGAAGCACTGGCACTTGTGTTAAAATGCTGTAAAGTGAGAATGCTTTCAAAAATAAAATCACAAATTGAATTTATTTCTGATTTAACTTCTATAAACTAATTCAAATCAATATTTGGTGTAACGACCCTTTGTGTTTAAAACGGCTTTTGTCCAGGTACACTTGCGCATAGTTTCTCAGGGAGATTTGCAGGAAGGTTTCTTCAAGCGTCTCGGAGACGTTCCCGCAGTTCTTCTGGATCAGCCCGGTCTCACCCCAAAACGTCATGTACTGACGGGTCTTGACCATGCGGCAACATACGACGAAAAGGGTACCCCTAAAACGTCCATATGAGACGAAGACATAAGCGCACCAGCAGCGCCTCCTAGCGGTACCCTAACGCATACCTAAACCTACCCATAACCCGAATAGTCACATATGGACGTTTTAGGGGTACCCTTTTCGTCGTATGTTGCCGTATGGTCAAGACCCGTCAGTACGTGACGTTTTGGGGTGAGACTGTGTTATCTGGATTTAGTCTGTCTCAGTTTCTTCTGTTTCTTCATGTAATCACAGACGGACTCGATGATGGTGAGATCAGATCAGACCGGCTGTTGTCAGACTCCTTGTGCAGACACAAATCTCACTGGATTATTACAATTAATGGCAAAAAGAATGTTTGGAAATGTAAACTGATATTTCCTACTGACACACTACAGCAAAAGATAGAAATAACTGACTTACAACCATTTTTGGGGGGATATTAACATGCCTAAGACTTTTGCACAGTACTGTATTTATATTTACTCATTTTAAATTAATTTAATAATAAATCCAGGGGGGAAATTGCCTTTTAGGAACATACACATATAGGCTATATATATTCATATTTAAATGTATTATCAGATCATCAGATTCTCTCTGTCAGTGTTGTTTTTCCTCTTGCTTTCGTTTATTTCATCAGTTCGTGAGACACATTAATCCAGAAGCACACATTTCATGACGTTTCATCACATCCACATGTTGACGATAAGTAATTCATGTTTCTCTGGAGATCGCCGGTCAGTTATGAGCGGAAAACAATCGCAGCGGGTAATTTGAGCCGGAGGGAGTTTGAGTGTTGTTTTTGATCATGTGTCTGGTGTCTGCTGTAGTTTCACACACTCGCACGATCACAGAGACGGTAAACGTTATAAACTCAGGTGATTCGTTTTCTGCTCAGATTAACATCTACTCATGATGCTGAAATGCTGTCATGTTTCTCCACACTTCTGTTTGGAATTTTAAAATGATTTATTTTTTATTTTTAAACAGTTACACAGTTTAAAAAAAAATCACAGTTTGTTATATTATATGTTATAATATACTATACAAACAGTTGTTGGTGTTTTAAAAATTGCTTCACAATAGGTTTCATTTGTTAACATGAGTTAACTGCATTAGTTAACATGAGCTAACAATGAAAAATACTTCTAAATCATTATTAATCTTAGTTAATGTTATTTTCAACTGACATGAACTAATAATGAACAGTTTCAGCAAGCAACTTTATGTTTATAGCACATTTACACACAACAGACGTGCTTTACAACAATGATGTCATTAAAATAGGGATAAACAATATATCAGCCACTTTTTTAATGTTATCGTTATCGGCCTGATAAGAAAATTTGGCCGATATCTTAAAGCCGATAAATAATGTATTATTTCCTCCAGCTGAGACTCTTCAGATGCGACTGTTCAACATGATGGCTTTGAATTGCTTGAAATATGATTGGAATCACTTCAAAAAAGAAAAATACAGTAAAGTGCAACATGTGCAGTGAAAGTCATGTCCGCTTCATAAAATTATTATGAGAACATTATAATTGTGTGCTTGGGACATGGATTTTAATTTTTAGTTTAATTTAATTTTTTTAATTTTTTTAATTTTAATTGTGAGACTTTTGTTTTTGTAATCAGGCTCTCAAAAAATACATAAAAATTTTGATTTATCGGCCAATATATCGGTTATCGGCTTTCAAATATAAAGAATTATCGGTTATCGGCCAAAATTTTTATATCGGTGCGTCCCTACATTAAAACCAAGATTTAGTATTACATGCAACATGGCAAACATGTCTTATTCAGAAGTTTAAGAAAATGAATATGTTTTTAAATTAAAAGCTTAAAAGTGGGAAAGATTAAGCCGACCTGACGTGGAATGGGAGACTATGCCAGAGTTTAATGTCACTGTAACATTCATGTACTTTGTCCAGAGAACATGTTTTATCTAAACTCACTGGCAAATAAAACTGAAGGTCATCAGCAAAAAAATGGTATGAAATACTATATAAAGAACAGAGCTCTGAGGAAGCGTATTCAGAGAGAACAGCAGCGGCCCCAAGACCGAGCCCTGGGGAACGCCACAGACTACAGGAGCCGGTGTGGAGGACACGTCTCCAGATTCACAGCGACTGTCCTGTTCTTTACATACGAGGCAAACCACTGAAGGGCTGAAGCCTTTTTATTTACTAACACTGACAAAGATTAATAAATACTTAACAGTTGTATCGCTTATTGTTATTTAATCTTAGTTAATGGATTAACTAATGGATCCATGTTGTAAAGTGTTATCTGAATACCGTATGTTCTCATGTTTATTTTTCGCAATGTGTGAGAAGTGTGAATATTAAAGGTTTTGTTTTGCAATTAAATTGAATCCAATTAGGGTCAATTTGGAATATATAAAGTTGATTATAATAAATAATATTTTTTTCTCTTTTTCATTTTTTCTCTTCACAGCTCCAGTCAATCCTCATCTGAGTAAGTATTAATTTAACACTATTCTTTCTTTCTTTCTTTCTTTCTTTCTTTCTGTGGCTTTTATATATCTATTTATCTATATATCTGTCTGTCTGTCTATCTATCTATCTATCTGTCTTTCTATCTATCTATCTATCTATCTATCTATCTATCTATCTATCTATCTATCTATCTATCTATCTATCCGTATCTATCTATCTATCTATCTATCTATCTATCTATCTATCTGTCTTTCTATCTATCTGTCTTTCTATCTATCTATCTATCTATCTATCTATCTATCTATCTATCTATCCGTATCTATCTATCTATCTATCTATCTATCTATCTATCTATCTATCTATCTTTCTGTCTTTCTATCTATCTATCTATCTATCTATCTATCTATCTATCCGTATCTATCTATCTATCTATCTATCTATCTATCTATCTATCCGTATCTATCTATCTATCTATCTATCTATCTATCCGTATCTATCTATCTATCTATCTATCTATCTATCTATCTATCTATCTATCCGTATCTATCTATCTATCTATCTATCTATCTATCTATCTATCTATCTATCTATCTATCTATCTATCTATCTATCTATCTATCCTTCTCTTCTTGTGTCTGGTTAGTTTTAGTTAGTCGGCTGTCCTCTAGTTGTTTCCATGACTTTCATGAAACAATCCCAGATGGAATATTCCCCTCTCTCTCCCTGCCGAGTCTTCTCTTCCCTCTCTCTCTCTCTCTCTCTCTCTCTCTCTCTCTCGTCTTCTGGTTCTGTCCTCCTGATCTCCTGAAATAGTTTGGTCATCGGGGTAAAATCTCCATTTAAATCCCCCGTAGTGAAGCGAGTGCAGGAGTCGAGAGCGAGGTCTTCAGCGAGGGACCGTAAGCCCACTTATTCAAAAACACTCCAGACTGCTCCTCATCCGAAGGTCACGGCGCTGGTTTTAATAAAATCAATGAATATTTATCAACAAACAACACCTGCTGAATGCCAATGACTTGTTCCTCCAGATGAGTGTGAGATATGAAGAGTGTTTAGTAAATCAGACATGATTCCACAAGGGATTGTTGTTGTCACTGTGTGTGTGCGTGTGTGTGTGTGTGTGTGTGTGTGTGTGTGTGTGTGTGTGTGTTAATGACAGTCCTGTCGTCATGTACTCGCCCTCATGCTGCTGAAGAGTCTCTGAGATGCTCTTTTACAAACACACACGGACACTATCAGGTCAAAAAGGCTTCATAACTGTCTTGTGCAGTATTTTCCAAGCGAGAAACAGATGGAAGCTTGTTTCTGCCACAGAATAAAATATTTAAAAAGATAATTGCGTCATTTTATCTCACAATTCTGACTTTATTTCTCAGAATTGCGTGATATAAAGTTGCAATTGTGTTATAGTCAGAATTGCGTGTTAAAATATAGATAAAAAGTCGCAATTACCTTTTTTATTTTTTATTCTGTGGCTTCCACAGAAACAGACCCAAATGTGCGACTGATAATCATCCACAACAGCTCTGTTCACTTTCATTATTAGCAGTTCAAAGAGTCTTGCAGTTGCACAGAATGAAGTCCACATGTGTTTATATGTGTTTGGGACGCACGCGGACGAGTAAATGATGCCGGGATTCACGTTTGCTTGAACTAACCCTGCTCTTCTTTCTTCTCCAGGAGAGTTTCACTGCAGCTTTGAAGAGGAGCCCATTTGCATGTTCACTCAGGACAAGAACGACGACTTTGATTGGATGAGACACAGCGCCGCGACCCGCGACACCAAATACACCCCGAACACGGGTCCCAGCGGGGACCGGGCCGGCTCCAAGCAGGGTACTCACTAAATGATGCTGGCTTTAAAAAAACCCAACTATGGGCTGGTATAGCAGCACCTTCCCAACTCTGGGTTATTTTAACCCAATGCATTGGGTTAAAAACCAGTTGGGTTAAAAGCAACCCAACAGTTCAGTTAACTATTTATTTTTATTTATGACATTATTTTAAAAAATAAAATACACTTTGTTTTCAAATACAGATTGTTTATTTGTATAAGACATTAAATATGTCTCAACAAATATTTTTTTTAATTACAAACTAAATATTGGGGAGTCTAGCATTTAATGTAAATATAGCCAACATAATTGTGTGCATAAATTCAAAACACACAAGTGTACGTACAACATACGTATTTAACCCCACAGCCGGGTTATTACTAGAAATTCCCCATCGATTTTAAAATTGACCCAACATTTTTGGAAAAATAACCCAACATAGTGACCCAATATGTGTAACCCTAACTGTGCAACATTTACTGTGTAGGTAACCGTCCCGTCCGTACGACGATTCCTCAATCCTTTATGAAATCGTCATTTTGTCATAAGAAGCTTATCTTCTTTCCGGAAGGAAACTTCTGAAATATCCCCCCCGAGAGACTCTTCCCTAAATCCTCATGTTGATTTCTGAAGTTATCTTGAATTTCATTCATATCCGCCCGAGTTCCAATTACCACTCGGCGTGATTTCATTCAGACGAAATTTGGCTTTTCAAATGAGGTTGTCTATTCCCAAACTGAGACAATGCATGCCAGTGCCGGATGCGGATGAATCGGGATGAGCTCCTTTTATTTTTATTGAGATGTATTTTTACTTGATGCCGTGACGCTCTGCAGGGACCGAGCGCCGGTTAACACGTCTTCTCCGGTCCCCGTGTAAATTATACATTTGCTTTAATCACCCTGATGCTTCCAAACTGTCCTGCGTTTTATTAACATCAAGAGTCCAACAGAGACTTTAATTATTGCTCATCAAATTCCAGAGAGGAGATTCTGTTTGATTTTGGCTGGAGGGTTTTTCACAGCCCAGCTCTCAATGAGACGAGCTCTGAAGAACAGCGCTGGTGAACGTGGCTCACATTACAAGAGGAATATTCACATTCAGATATTGTTTGTAAATGCGTCAAAGATTTTGTAATCATATTGCGTAGTTGTGATTGGAGTCTATTGTTTTATTTGTGAAAACGCAATGAAACATGACAAATTGTGCAACATGATTTTTAAATTATGAACACATGCAAAAACAACTAAATATTAATAACTGATTATGAATGGTTATCAGCTTTTTTTTTTCTATGCACTTTTTATTTTTGCATAGTTAAATGAAACCTGTTGCTGTACTTAGCCTTTTTTGACCAAATAATTTTGTCAGATAAATGCCTAGAATTTAAATAACATAAAAGTATGAAAATTTCCCTCATATTGGGTCATTAAAAACATTCTCAGCCAATAAAGCTATTTTAAATTTGAATAAATATTATTATTTAAAACATTTGTTGTATAATAATTCTATTTTATTTTTATATATTTAATTATTATATTATTTATTTATAAATCGTCGCTGTCAGGCAGAAACCTCATATCTCAATATTTCGTAAATTGTATTTTTTTGGTCAAAAATCATTACTATCAGTCACGCTTTACGTCTGTCTGTGGGTTTCGCAAATATTTAACCAATGAAAAGTATTAAAAAGAGCTTGTGACTGAAGCGTGTAACTCCATTGGCTCCTCAAACTGTCAATCAAACCTCATAACTCCGCCCACCTCTGTTATGAATGAAGTGGAGTGTCTCTGCTTGTTTGCGATGCAATGGTAAATAAAGACTGTTTGTTTGAATAAGTACAGCGTTTTCTTCACTCAAGAAACACTATATATATATAAAAGGCTGATGTTTTATGAATTTGATGAAAGAAAAAGAGTGTCTTTGTCACATATGTCAGTAGTTTACAGTGTTTAATTATTTAAAATACAGTTTTTTTCCATTTCCTGAAAAGCTGCAGTTTTGGAGATAGGAGGTTTCCCCCCGACAGTGACTATTTCATAGTTTATTATATATTAGTCTTATATATAGTCAAGTATATGGCTGCTGTTTTGCCACCTGAGGCTTGTGTTAAATCAGAGGTTTATTGTGATCTATAGATCTATCTTGTTGTGTCATCACCAGGTTTCTACATGTACATCGAGACCTCGAGACCTCGTAAAGAGGGCGACACGGCTCGATTACTGAGTCCTGCGTTTAACGTCGCGCCGAAGAACCCCTACAGCATCACCAGCCCACCGGCGTATTGCTTCAGCTTCTACTATCACATGTACGGCAAGCACATCGGTAAGATGAAGACGACCTCCTCATGCACACGCATTCCTGAAGCTACAACACAGAAGAACTGACGAGATCTCAGTAAAACTCTCTCGCTTTATCACTTACACTGACGGGTTCCTGCAGAAACCAGCGATGCAGAGATGCACCATATGAAAATGCTGAAAATTACCGATAACCGATAATTCTTTATATTTGAAAGCCGATTACCGATATATTGGCTGATGAATCTAAATCCTAATTTTTATATAATTTTTGAGAGCCTGATTACAAAACAAGTCTCACCATTAAAAGCCACATCCCAAACACACAATTATAATATTCTTATTATACATTTATGAAGCCGATATGACAGACCTGCGCTGCACATGTTGCACTTTACTGTATTATCATTTTTGAAGTGATTCCAATCATATTTCAAGCAATTCAAAGCCATCATGTTGAACAGTCGCATCTGAAGAGTCTCAGCTGAAGGAAATAATACATTATTTATCGGCTTTAATATATCTATGGAAGTAAAATAATGTCAAATGTTTTTGAAATAAAAAAGCCTGTTGAATTGCACTACTTGGAAAAAAATAGGCATTGCATTAACCATGCTTGCATTTTAATGCATTGTATTTTTAGGGCTTGTATTTTTATGGGCTGAAATTCAACATGGTTGAATATTTAAGCTGTGAATATTTCAATTAAAAACATTTCAAACACATTTTCATTATTAAAAATTCAATAATCCATATTCACCTTTCATATTTCACTTCCAAAATATTCAAACTGTTTAAAAATACAAACAATAATATTCAACAGGCAATTTTCGGTCCATTTTATTTCGCTTCCACAAATTCAGTGGTTCAAATTCGACAGTAAATTCACCATTGACATCCAGGAACTGCAGGAAAAGCAGTAGATTGTCGAGCATACTCTCCATCTGCTGTTAGTCGACCTCACCAGCAGGGGGTGCAAAAGCGCTTGTTGTTGACGAAGACCAGCAACAGTTATATATCGGCCATACCGATATGGACGAGAGTTCCTCTCAGATGTTGTTGATCAACAACCCGTTGTTGACCATCAAAAAACTGTTCATTGAACACACTTTGACCCTTGTGTCGGGGCATGTTGTCACACGTGTTCAAATCCACCTTCATTATTGCTAGATGGGTGCAGGGTTATTATAGTTAACTAAACCTAAAACCATAAAAAAAACATGTTGCTTGAAATAACGTTTACAAAAGTAAAATTTCTCTTTTTATCATAAATCAGAAAATACTGTCAACACTAGTTTAATTTGCATTCTTTGTATATGAACAAATTAACAAATGAACTTACTAAAACAACAGCACGTTTTGCTGATTTGTTCCCTCATTTTAATTAAACCGTGCGCAAAGTATAATAATTCGTTAGTCAAATCAAAAAGAGGGGATGGATTAGTACAATAGGGCTACAATTTACTAAAACTATAAGTCAAATACATTTTCACCACGTTTTTAGGAATAAAATGTAAGAATATAGATATGAATAAAGCTGTAAAGTTTGGTGTGTGTAAAACTGCAGAAGTGGAGATTTCTGACTCAAACTCAAAGTCTTTAAAGAGATGGATCGAGACTGACGCAAATAGATCAAATGCAATAAAATAAATAGTGTATTTTGGATGTTTTCTTTCCACTTTTCTGTTATGGAAGAAAAAAAGACCTCAAAACTGTCTTGCCTTAATGTTTCATCATACCTTTTGCCAAAGTACATAAAGCAGACACTATTTCTAACTGAATAACCTACACCTTCGACTAGAAGAATATGTGGAATTGTGTAGAATTCACTTCCAATCTGTTTGCCAAGTCAAGTCTCCTTCATTTATACAGCGCTTTAACAATAAAGACCGTTTCACAGCAGCTTTACAGTGATGATGGGAGATAACAGAGAGTGTTTAGGCTTTACAGCAGATCTAGAATACAGTTATTGTCCAGCTAAAGTTAGTTTGAATGACATCATGTGTTTGTAACTGGATTGATTGGCTCTCCAGCAGCGTAACAGCCTTGAGTTCTTCTGTCGGAGGAGCTGCGCTGTTAAATGAAATGATTGTGTTTTTCCCGCAGGCTCTCTGAATGCGTTCGTGAAGCAGAAAGGTCAGTCGACTTCAGACACGGGGCCAGTGTGGTCCCTCAGCGGGAACCAAGGGGACCGATGGAGACAAGCCAAAATCACTATCCATCCGGTTTCATCCTTCCAGGTGAGGGAGATGTACAGCTAACATTTATTCAGTTTATACAGTCAAAATGGTGATACAATATGAGCAGAACTCAGCTGATATTTGACTGGTTTTGTCCGTCCTTCTGTTAGACTGTCTCACACATGAATTATGTTGAATATCTGTCAGCTGTTAAATTTAACTACACAATTAGATAATACCAGTTTAGCTCAACCAATCACCAAGCAATGCTTCATTGTGTTCAGTCTGTGTGTAAAAAGAGCATTAGCAATTAAAGAAAACACACTTGATCAGCTCAAAGTGTCCGAATCATTTTTGCTTCCAAATTTTTTAGAAATATTACTGTTAGTCGCTGTATGAAGAATATTTAGGTATAATATGTCACAGTCTATCCTCACTTAGTACATAAATGCACTATAGTGTCCTGCACACACTAGTAAAAATATATAAAAAATGATATCTGTTGTCTGAATAGTTTTTGGTTTGACTGTATATATAGAATGCATTATGGATTTGTGTAAATATGTTGACAGCACATCCTGAAAAGATGTTGTCGAGGCTCTTGATGCAAGCATTTGTTTGTGTTATTTCCATCACACAGGTGATATTCGAGGGCATTCGCGGTCCCGGGATCGAGGGGGATATTGCCATTGATGATGTCACGCTGGAGGAGGGGGAGTGTCCTGACCCTCCGTCCAATCGTATGTATCTGTCATGCATCTCTATGGTAACCAGGCCATGAGTACGTGTGCAGCAGCAAGCACAGTGTTGTCCAAGAGTGCTCAGTAATTACACTAGAACACACAGCGAGAAAAATAGAAATGAGTGCAGGTAATGGGCTGGAATTGACAAGACTGATGGTGAGAGCGAGAATGAAAATATGTCAGCAAATGGAAAGCCTTCCTTCTGAGCCAGACAAGGGCTGTAATCATCGAGTGAAGTTATGTGTTAATCATTATTATTAGGCTGAATATAACAGGTTTTCCATTATTATCAAAAGTTACGTGACAGTTAGAGATGTTTCGTTTCGTTATCTGCATGAGGTGCGTGTGTGTGTGTGTGTGTCGTAAACAAAAGCTTCGTGGGATGATAAAACACTGCAGTCGTATGCACTGGAGGATGCTTGTGAATCTCAGAGATACAGTTTAGACATTTATGACCAAACATGAGAAGGATTTTAATGCTCTTAAATCGCTTGTGAATGATTCCTCAACTCAGTGTTTTCAGTGATCGCCATGTGTGTTTAGTGCATTTACACCTGACTCTTAAAGGCAGGGTAGGTAGGATTTTTCTAAAAAAAAAAAAACATTCCAAATTTGTTTAAACTGTCTTTATATACCAATACATAATTAAAATGTAAGTACTCTGAAAAAGAGAGTATAAAAATCGAGTGTCTGTAGACCTCTCACGACTGTTGTAAACACAGCTCATTATTTCCATTCACTCCACCCCCTCCCTTCTGGGCTCCTTCCAAAGCCACGCCCCCAAAACACATGAACGCGCGACGCCAAACGCTCAGGCTCAGCTGAAGACGCATTTATTTACCTGAGACGAGCGGAGAGGAAGGAGCGCAGTGCATGCAGTGACATGTCAGAATCACATGTAATAAAATACCTAACTTTATCACTATCAATATAAACAAATATGATGGCTTTTAGTACTCACTATCAAGCTAGCATATCGATACTGGTAAAGTTTAAAGGAGAACTTGGTAACTTTTTTAACTAAATAAAACTGTCTAGAATTCATTTGGATGGTTAAACAACCTTTTCTGGTGATATTGGTGACTTTCCCCGCTCCCCCCAGCGTTCCCAGGCGGAAAACCAACCTTGCAACTTGGGGACTACCGTCCCGGCAAGATAGAAATTGGAAGTCTCGTGAGAAGCGAGAACGAGAACGAGAACGAGCGCGAAACACGAATTGCTTTACGGCAATTTGACATAAACACACGCATGTATGATGTATTACCAGATTACCCACCTCGGTAGACATAGCTCCACACGATACAGTTGGCTTGCTCCGATCAAAACAAACGCACATGAGCAGCGGTAGAGAGGGGGAGGAGGCCGCCGCAAGTGAGTTTTTTACGACCGTGTTGTGAAATATACGCCCCACCACAGCTGTAGGGGGAGCTCGTGGGGTAAACATGCGACAACAAAAGGAAAAATCAGCGAAGAAGTGACTAGAGTTCGCTAGAGTTGCCGAGTTCTCCTTTAAAATATACTTTGTTTGATTCGGTAACGAGCTATATTTATAGGTAACGAGCTATATTTATAAGGCAAAGCTAAAAACAGGTTGCATTGATACACGTTTTTCCATTACCATCAGTTACACTGTGATGAAGGTGAATATCGTGTAAGATTCATAACATATACAGTGTTTTGCGAGTTTCCATGATGAAAACATTGTTGACTCTGATGAGGACTACACTCCGGAGACAAGTACCGCTTCGTCGGTTCGAGGACAGGTCCGGGGTCGAGGGCGAAGCAGAGGAGGTCGTTCAAGAGTGCGGGCAGGGTCCGAGGAAGTAGTTTTTGCCTTGTTTGCCTTCGCTGACTGAATATGCAGGTGCTTTGAATTTTGAATGCTCTTTCTCTGCCATAATTTTACTCTTCGTAGGTTCTGCGCCTCTCTTGCACTCCTCAAATCAAACGGGTGTGCACGCATATGGGCAGATCTTGTAGCAACAGGGGTGGTAGCCATGGTTGCGAGAGTGAGTGACAGTCGCCCAAACCGATCAATTGTTTCGTCCCGAATGGAAATAATGAGCTGTGTTTATTGCAGATTAAAAGGTCTACAGTCACTCGATTTTTATACTCTCTTTTTCAGAGCACTTACATTTTAATTATGTATTGGTATATAAAGACAGTTTAAACAAATTTGAAAAAAAGTTTTTTATAAAAATCCTACCTACCCTACCTTTAACGTGCTCAAGAAATCACAAAACACACGTTAATGCCAGTGTCTAAACACGTTAATGTACAAATAAAAAAGTTAAATCTTTCGACTTTAAATCTTTGTTTCATTATATGGCAACGGTGACAGTTAAAAAATGGGGGGAAAGCACAAGTTTTTTGCCACAAGTTTGCATGCCTGTAACTCAAGAAGTATTAAAGATATTTTAATATTCTTTTATATTTTGGTTTTTAACAAACTCTTCTTTTGGTATCTTCATTTTAAAGGCCCTATTATGGTTCAGTCCCAGAGAGATGGAGATCTTAATGTGGCTCTATGTGTAAATTAGTAAATTGTACACACATTCAGTGGCCCAAAAACAAATGTGTGTAAATTTGCATACAGCTGATACCTTTTTCTTTGAAAGAGGAATATCTGAACAACAGATAATGTTGAAACTAGAAATGCATCTTGTTTCTTTCTATCAACACAATTGCATAGAATATACCTTTCTAAGTGCCATAAATGTTGTTTTTCCAAAGTTTGCATGGCTATAACTCAAAAAGAGTGAAAGATATTTCAATATGATTTTAGATTCTGGTTCTTTTCTTTTGGTATCTTCATTTTCAAGGCCTTATATGGTTCAGTCACGTAGATATGTAGATCTCAAAGCGGCTCCATGTTCAATTTGTTGAATTTTACCCATTTTCAGTGGTCCTCTGGTTGATTTGACATGTCAGTGAGTTTTGATATAGTTCTCTGGTTAATATTTACCTCTTCCTCTGTGTGTTTTCCCACAGCTATCAGAGGAGCGGCTCCACACACTGTCTCCAGTATATGGCCATTGAGCGTCATACTGTTTTTTACCGTATTCTTTCGTCAGAGGTGACGCTCCACATGAGAAGAGACTCGAGATGCGTCCCGTAATACTTTATCACCAAAGATTTATGCTTTCGGATTGCTGAGAAGCCACAACACCGGGAATAACACCATAAAACAACCACAAACCTAAACAGAAAAGTGATAAATATTTTTGTCGCGGTCGGAAACCTCTATCTCCATATTTTGTCATTTTATTTTTTTTCATAAATCATTAGGCCTACTATCAATCGCCAACTGTGGGTTTTGCAAATATTTAACCAATGAAAAGTATTAAAAAGAGCTTGTGACTGAAGCGTGTAACTCCATTGGCTCCTCAAACTGTCAATCAAACCTCATAACTCCGCCCACCTCTGTCATGAATGAAGTGGAGCGTCTCTGCTTGTTTGCAATGCAATGGTAAATAAAGACTTTGTTTGAATAAGTACAGCGTTTTCTTCACTCAAGAAACACTATATATATAAACGGCTGATGTTTTATGTATTTGAGGAGCGGAGAAGAGTGTGTTTGTCGTCGAGTCACAGTCAATCCTGTCTTAAATAACCTTCATCTTTAATAACATGAGAGTTTAGCCAAATGACAGAAAAAACTTAGCGCGCACATATAGCTACAGTAAACTTATAAAATGTCATTCGTAACACTTATTGGCTCAGATGCAGCCGTTTTAATGACGAATAAAACACACATGTCCGACATTCGCTGGTCAAAAACTTCATTTGAGCTTGATTTTGGTCAAATGTTAATAATGTAATGACACATGCAAGTGTCTAAAGCCACAACATCAGTGTTTACTTGTCTAAATATTTCAGTGATTTTTTCCATTTCCTGAAAAGTAGCTGTTTTGGAGATACGAGGTTTCCGCCCGATAGCGACAATATGCTAACAAAAAATCTATATATTTTCCGCTGAGGTTCAGAAATGCCTGGAGGATTTGAACACGGTCTGAAAAGCACAACGACTACTTCGCCATCTGGATGTATGGATTAAACCGAAAGGGAAGCCAAACCAGTTTCACGAATCAAGAAGTGTTTCACACACAATTCCCTTTCGTTCACGATTCTCACGTTTTTCATCTTGGTATGTTTTTTTTTTTTTTTTTTTTTTTTTTTTTTGGGTGATTTGGAGTACAATCAACAGAACCTTTTCTCACATATCTCTTCTTTGGTTTCGTTCGGCTCGGTGCTTTAAAACGCCAATAAAAGAGCGTTTATCCCCCGACTCCAGTAGCAGCCTGATTTCACAAACACTGTGCTCACTTTCCCAAGCGCAAGATGGACGACGTTTCGTTTCGTGCGATTATGGGCGTCCGTGACGGTGAAAGACTCTGGTTTGTCGCCGTTCCCAGTACCAGTTGAGTGACAGAATTTCTGCCATTAAAACAGAAGTGCCTTCAGGTTAAAAACCGATCCGTTAGCCTGGCCATCGACACCAGACGTCAATGTTTCTAACATCTGATGGGCTATTTAATACTCATTTCCGACTGGACGACGCAGGTGTTCGCTGAATGTCTCTCCATCGATAACGAAACGCAAACGGCCTTGGAACGGACAGGCCCTCCTCATGCCATTTATATACCGAACAATGTGCATTCTGAGAGAAAAAAATGAAATATTCATAAGTATAATAATATTTTATTACTCAATCCAGAATGTGTTTCAGCTTTTACACACAAACTGTGAAAACAGTGGCGGTATCTACCTGAGCGCTCGACCGGCCGCTTTTTAAAAACGGTGTTGTAAAAAAAAGAAAAGAAAAAAAAGACAATATGAAAATGTTTTGACAAGAAGCTGTGTCTCGTTTCTTCTTCTTATTTACGTTGAAATGTTCCAAATTTTACTGTCTTTATTTCTCGTCGTCTCCCTTGCATTGCTGAAAATATCCGAAGTGGGCAGAAAAATGCCGACTTTGCTGGTTTGGTAACTGTACTTGTATATGTAAAGAAGCTCTGTTCATTGAAATTTATATGAGATGTTTTATGTACGAGTCAAAGGAAGCACAACATCTATTCAAACATTAAAAATGCTGTTCTGAAAAATCATATATGTGACCGTCGCCCTGCAAAACCGGTGTGAAGTTACAATGCACGCTTGTGTATTAAAAATGCACATATACACTAAGTTTGGAATAATTACGATTTTTAAATGTCATGTCAGAAATCATTCTAATATGATGATTTGATGCTCAAGAAACATTTATGATTATTATCAGTGTTGAAAACAGTGCGGATTCATATGTTTGTTTTTTGTTTTTTTCGGGATTCTTTGATTAATAGAAAGATTACTGTCGCTTTTGATCAATTTAATGCGTCCTTGCTGAATCATTTCCTTTTGTAAAAAAAATGTTTACAGACCCCAAACTTTTGAATGATAATGAGCATCAAATCATCATATTAGAATGATTTCTGAAGGATCATGTGACACTGAAGACTGGAGAAATGATGCTGAACATTCAGCTTTGATCACAGGAATAAATGACACTTTACTATATATTCACATAGAGAACAGCTGATTTACATTAGAATAATATTTCACAATTTTTACTGTATTTTTCATCAAATAAATGCAGCTTTGGTGAGCAGAAGAGACTGGAATCAATTAAAAAGTAAAATTAAAAAATCTTCATTATTCCAAACATTTGAGCAGAAGTGTATAATGTTACTATAACAGTATAATGTTTATAGACAGCCGGAAAGGTAAAGTGTCAGAAACTGAATCGAGGGTGATTATGAAAGCCTCTCATTTCTACTTGAATTGCCACAGAAATGTATCCGCAGCTCAGTAGCCTGATCATAATGCAAGCATGTAATAATCTGCAGCATTGTTGCATTACATCAGTGACAAACAGCAAGAGGTTAATGAAGTCCTGTACCATAATGTACAGTACAGTTTCATTCCAGGAGCCCCTACAACCTTATATAGCAGGAGCTTAATAATGAGGACGATCCCACTGGTTTTACTGGAGCGCGTCACGTATATGTGCTGGGATATGCAGTGTCCCATAGGTCAGGTGAGGAAACTACATGATGGAAAAGATTCAGTGACTGACGCTCATTACAGGACTTCAGAATGAAATGTTTTAGAGGACAAACTGAAACAAAGTGTTGACCGAGTCTTTGTTCCTGTATGATGTTCTACAATAAAACAAACCTATACAAATGATATTAATTAAGGGCTAAAGCTTGTTTCAATACACAAGAGCTTGTGTTACAGTCATGTGTGTAATTCCAGCTAACAAAAATATGTTCTGAGAACGTTCTTCTCACATTGCCATTGAGTTAACGTTATTTCATCGCTATCTCACGACCTATTCGTAAAATTCACCTCGTAAAAATTCGTACGAATTGGCGTGAGATCGGGTTGGTTATTTCGGAAAGTTCTAAGAAGGTTTTAAAACGTTTATGTTATGCGAATTTTAAGTGAACATTCCATTTCGCAAACATAATGAGAATGTTACTTTTGAATGTTCGCTGAACGTTTTAAAACAACTAGTAACATTTAAAACTGTTAGACGAACGTCCAAATAAAATGATACAGAAAAAAAAAAAAACTCCATGAACGATTTATTAATAATGTTTTTTGTGCTAATGTTTTGAGAGCATTATGAAAAGATAACTCTGAATGAACGTTCTTTTAATGCTACTGGAATAACGTTTGTTCATAACGTTGAGAGAACCGTCACAAAACGTTTTTTTCTTTTTAGAGCTGGGCGATTTATTGAATACTCGGAAACTATTTGCGATGATTTTGCTGGTGATATTAAATTAAACAACATATTGAAATTATTTTAAAGCACTTTTTTATATGGTGTTTGCGTGTGATTCACTTCAAACTGTTCATTTCAATAAACTGATTTATCAATTCGTCTAAAAATCTCTAAAGTCATTGTGTGGCATTTTTCATGCATTAAAATGATTTAGTAAATGTAGGTGAATATTGATGTTATTGTTGGTGCATATAAATTAAAAATGTTCTTTGTGTTCGTTTGGTGAGAAACAATGGGTTGATTTTAACTACATTTGTATATTAAATATTGTCTGAAAAATATCGGGATAAATATATCGCCCTGCTCGAATGCCTTGATAAAATACATTTGATAAAGTGAAGTTGGATTACGTTTAAACTAGCGCTGGGCAACGATTAATCGCATCCTAAATAAAAGGTTTGTGTTTACATAGGCTAATATGTGTGTGTGTACTGTGTATAATTATTTTGTATATATAAATACACACACATGCATATATTTATATATATATAAATTATGTAAAAAGATATATACAGTATATACATGCAAATATTTCTTAAATATAGAAATGTATGTGCATGTGTATTTATATATACAAAATAATTATACACAATATATTATGTAAACACAAACTTTTATTTTGGATGCGATTAATCGCGATTATTCGTTTCCCAGCACTAGTTTAAACTAACAAAAAATATGTTCCAGGAACGTTTTGCTGACGTTAAGAAAACATTATTTCTGAAGAACGTTCAAAACATCCACTTTCTAAATGTAACTTTTTTTTCTTGGGGAATGTTATATAATGTTATCACTTTGTAACATTATAGGAACGTTACATTTGAATATTCAAACATTCTAAAAAAGAATCATTTTTGTGCTGACGTTCGTTATGACCAATGACTTTAAACGAACGTTGCATTGTCGTCACTGGAAGAGTGTTCCCTGTTAGCTGGACTTTTCCAACAGCGTGAGAACATGTTTTCCAGAGCAGTCTGAGTGTGATCGGAGAATTATCCAGTGTTTAAACTCAGTGTTTTAGTGCTTCACACTGGAGCTTCAGAAGGGCTTCTGACTGCAGATCACTCACTGCTTCTGACGGTGTGTGTTTATGGTGTGTTAAACCACGAGATGATGATTAGAAGCGAGAGACCTTGAGGCTTTGACCCTGATCTGATGTCCTGTAATGATCAGTCATTCTACACACTTATATCCAATAATGCTTCCTTTCACTGTATTTCTTTGCATTTACCATCATTTTTTGTGTCATTCTTGCAACTAATGATGAAAAAACAATAAAGAAAGCTATTTTACCTCTGTGTCGGTGAAACGCATTGCGGAAAATCTTTCTGCCTGTTCCTGGAGGAATTTGCATTCCAACTAGACATTATTTATTTATTTATGCAAGTTTCTGTTCAGTCACAAACATTAAAGTCTCAGATGCAGATACTGAACATTTACACTGTTCCTGCACACAAAACAGAGTTTACTTCATAACCGGGGCATGTTGTCACAACGAGACGCTGATTATTTGATTGAAATATGAAATATTCAACCATCTTGCACAACATTTAAATGCATTAGGATATTTAATGTATTTTATCACACGCTAAAGAATATAGCATTTCAGAACAGACACTAAAAATATATCAAATTTACTATTTTATACTGAAAATGTTTAAAAATGCCGACATGGGGATCCGTAAAAAAAGTTCAGAATTTTTTTTTAAACATGTAAGTAAAAAATATATAATATAAATAATTAAATGTACAGAATTTGACATTACATCTTATTCTGTTTTCTAGGCCGAGTGGTCTGTAATCATGAGATTAACTAGTATACTTTGTTATATTTTTTGTTTTTTGTTTCTCTTCAGGTTTATACATATTAAAGTACAAAAGAAAAAATGATATATTTATGTAAATATTTGTCAGATAATATTTAATTTCTAACAGTTTTTTTACTGTATAAATATCTTTAACCCTCTGGTGCTCTTCTGTCTTTTTGACAGAGAAATTTTGCTTGTTTTTAGAATTTTTTTCTTCATCGGAATGGTACGAAACTTGGTAAAGGTTTTGGCACTTGCTGTGTGAACACACAAATAAATCATGGACATGATTCGAACAGGTTTAATGGTCCTGTAAAAATAGTCACACTTGCTCCTCGCGGTCAGACACGAGCGCATTGGAAATGAATGGAGACGAGTTTCCTCTAGTGGAAGCGTTTGGTACTGCAGCCGAACACACTCTCACTGAAAGATCATTTACGGAGATATCAACCTCAAATGTGGAACACAACTTGTTTAGGTTTATTGTTTTGATTTTTTTCACAGTTTTAGAGCAAAAGACGTTTTGAAAATATTTATTTCATATAAAAATTTAAAAGTGTGCATTTTTCATAAAATGTTTAACTTCTATTAAAAAAAATAGTAAATAAACTTTATTCACTTCAACGATAATCTGCCAAGTGTCATCTTTAAAAATAGACCAAACTTTCAAGATTTATGACAGTTTAAGTTTGAAAGGTGCTCAAAAACTCAATAAATGTATAAAAACTACTGCAGAAATATAAATTAGTACCATAAAATAATAATAAAAAAATACAAAATATGAAATAAATAAAAAACATTATCGAACTAAAATATAGAATTTTCACTTCAATGAAATAAAACAATGCAAGGAGCACCAGAGGGTTAAACAAAATACATATTATTATATTATTGTAATTGCACATTATCATTATATTAGTGAGGAAAGGGTCCTTCACAGAAGAAATCATAATGTTGGGTCCGTGGCACCGAAACATTTGAAAACCCTTGGTTTAGATGATATAATTCACAAAGAATGGTCCTAAATTCCTCCTGAATAGTCCTTTGATGTAGTAAAATCTGATGTTTGAAAGCAGTATTGATATAGAAAAGCGATATTTAAGGCTTTAAAGCTTTAGTGAGATCCAGAAGCTCAATGGCCCTGATCTGTGTTTCTAACGGGTGTTTGAGATGATAATGGCGTCTCAGCGTCTCCATCAGATGTTGTTGAGGTATTTTTAGAGGCCATTATACGTTATTTTTCCTCCTGTATGTATTGACTTTACATCATCACCTCCGTGTGAATGCTCCTGATCTTTCAGCTTCGCACTGTTGGAATATGAAATTGTGACAATATGAAAGAGTTTTGAAACATCTGAATGGAGTGTGTCATTTGATATTGTGGAGTAACTGTTTTTTCCAGTAACAAGCTCATTTTCCCAGCCTGCATTTTATCATCACCAGTGTTATTATTGTTTATGAAAACTCAAATGTAAACGCACATCACAGCTCTGAGCTTCACACGGAGCTTCTTCCAGCATCCGCAGCTTATGCTGCTGTTTATGATGACGATGATTTTGATTGTGTCGTGTTGTGTCCTAAAACTGCACTGGGAAGATTCATGGTTTTATGAGATGTAAATGTTTATTATGAGTCTCTGCAGGCGTATGTATTTGAGTTCTGTAATATTTCTTCCCCACAGATGAAGCTCATATTGGGTTTGAATGTGAACCTGGTGTCGCTCATGGACATGCACTGATCCAACATTACATCATGCTTTCTTTTCTCTGCTTTTAATCATGCTTTAGTAAATCGTAATTATGATGTCAAAAGTATTATCAAAAGTCTAAATTATAAGTTAAAAAGTCAATGATGACAAAATTATCGAAATAATGACATACTTAGTCAATTATGACAAAAAATAAAAATGTTTTTTGATGATGATGATGAAAAAAGTAAATTATGACAAAGTCAAAATGATGACAAAGAGTCTAAATTGTCACTTAAAAAGTCAATTATGACAAAAAGTCTAAATTATGACTTAAAAAGTCAATTATGACAAAAGGTCGAAATTGACAAAGTTTAAATTATAGTCAGTTATGACAGCTGAATTGATGACATACTAAATCTAAATTATGACAAAAAGTAAAAAATGTTAAAAAGTAAAGTTAATTGTGACAAAATCGAAATTATGCCAGTCAAAACTATGACAAAAATGTGAAAATTATGACGTAAAAATTAAATTATGACAGTATAAATTATGACTTAAAAAGTCAATTATGACAAAAAAAAAAAATAATTATGACAAAAGGTCGAAATTATGAATTAAAAAGTCAATTATGAAAAAAAAAAATTATGACAGTTGAAATTACACATTAAAAATGTAATGACAGTCAAAATTATGACATACCAAGTCAAAATTATGACAAAAAAGTATAAATTATGACTTAAGAAGTAAATTACGACTTAAAAAGTCAATTATGAAAAAAAATCAAAATTGACAAAGTTTAAATTATAGTCAGTTATGAAGCTGAATTGATGACATAAATCTAAATTATGACAAAAAGTAAAAAATGTTAAAAAGTAAAGTTAATTGTGACAAAATCGAAATTATGCCAGTCAAAATCATGACAAAAATGTGAAAATTATGACGTAAAAATTTAATTATGACAGTATAAATTATGACTTAAAAAGTCAATTATGACAAAAAAAGAAAATTATGACAAAAGGTCGAAATTATGAATTAAAAAGTCAATTATGCAAAAAAAAAAAATTATGACAGTTGAAATTACAACTTAAAAATGTAATGACAGTCAAAATGATGACATACCAAGTCAAAATTATGACAAAAAAAGTATAAATTATGACTTAAGAAGTAAATTACGACTTAAAAAGTCAATTATGACAAAATTGAAATGACATACTGTCAAAATTATGAGAAATAGTCGAAATTATGACTTGAAAAGTTGACAGTAAAACTCTTCTGTCTGTGTACGATCACAAGTTTTGAGATTATTTAATTTTATTAATAATGGAGATTATTAATAATTAAGAAACAATAATAACTGATAATATTCCAGCAGCATTAGAATGATTTCTGAAGGATGACACTGACTTCAACTTTGCATCACATTTTAAAATATATTGACATAGAAAACAGTTTCGAATGCACTGATCAGTCCAGTCACTGATAAAGATCAGTGGTTCTTTTACACAGAACAATCTGACCTCCAGTTTTCCTCTCACAATCTACATCAAACTGGTTTTGCTCGTGACAGAAATATAAGAAATCGTGACTGTATAGTCGGCACGTCGCACACATTCTCCAGATGAATGCACTGAACGCTTCTGCAATAGTTCCTCCAGTGTTTATCTGAGCTGCCAGAAGCCAAGGTCAGTAGATTAACTTTCATCTGACCCGAGTCCACTCCAGAACAACGGGTTATTGCAAAGTTTCAGGCCTCGTGATCTTCCCAGTATTGATGTGCGTGAACAGTGGAGCGTGAGTTTTTAATTGTATGTTGCGACGAGATATATGGATTGTTCAGACGCAGTTCTCATAGCCAATCGATCTGAAAGAGCTGTAATTAGTGTGTCAAGAACGACGCCAAGGGAAGAGACTCGATGAGAGGGGTTTAATCGTCCATAAACACACACTCTCCATCTCAATACACGTTCTGCTCTTATTTCACCCCGAAATCAAAAGAAAGTTAATGAAGAGAAGAAAAGGTTCTATAAGGAACTCGAGTTGCACGGGTATATTTGTGGCAATATCCAATAATACATTGTATGGGTCAAAAATTATAGATTTTTCTTTTATGCCAAAAATCATTAGGATATTAAGTAAAGATCATGTTCCATGAAGATATTTTGTACATTTCCTACTGTAAATATATAAAACATGTATTTTTGTGAGTGAATGCTGCACAATCGGCAAAATAAATTGTCAACTTTAAAGGAGATTTTCTCAATGTTTTGATTTTTTTTTTGCACCCTCATTCAAATCCTCACAGATATCATTTCTTTCTAGAAAGGAACACAGTTGTGAAGACACTGCCTTTTCTAGTATCGTTGACAGAAAAGGTAGATTCGAGATCAGCCTGTAATTGACTAATTCTGTAGGATCAAGTTGCGTTTTTTTAACAAGCGGTTTAATCATAGCCAGCTTAAAGTTTTTGGTACGTATCCTAGAGACAAAGACGAATTAATGATATTAAGAAGAGGATCTATGACCTCTGGAAGCATCTCTTTCAGTAGCTTAGTCGGTATAGGGTCTAACATACATGTTGTAGATTTAGATGATTTAACGAGTTTAGTAAATTCTTCCTCTCCTATAGCAACGAATTAATCAAATTTTTCCTCAGGGAGACTACAATGCACTGCCTGATGTGATACTGTAGTAGACGGTTGCATAGTTATAATTTTCTCCCTGATATTATCAATCTTGTTAGTGAAGAAGTTCATAAAGTCATTACTGCTGTGCTGCTTGGAAACATCTGAAGTAGAAGCTTTATTTCTTGTTAGTTTAGCCACTGTGTCAAATAAATACCTAGGGTTGCGTTTGTTTTCTTCTAAGAGAGTCGAAAAATAAGCAGATCTAGCAGCTTTTAAGGTTTACGCAATCAAGCTCTCTCTCCACGAAATGCAAAAATAGTTTTGTTTTCTTCCAGTTGCGCTCCATTTTTTCTTTTTTCTATATGGAACCCTAAGTGTTCTTTAACGGGTCAAGAGCCTCGGGGTTCTATATAGACAATAATCTATATCATATTAGTAATATTTATTATTTAGTTTAATATGAAACATTTTAATCAGCCATAAATATTAGTATTGTACTTGAACAGTTGTACTGTAAAATACATTTATTATTATGTTTCTTAAATATATTTATTTTTAGTTTTACAGTGAAACATAAAAAATGTTTTTATTTAGTTTTTTTTTACTACTACTACTACTACTACTAATGTTTTATTAATAGCTGTTTTATTTCACTGTAAACTAAAAAAGTAACATTAAAATATATATTTAAAATAACACTTTATTTTACGGTGCCCTTGATACAGAGTAATTACTTAATTAATTACTTAGTAATAGACTTTGTAATAACATGTAACAAAATGTACTGTACATGTAACTAAGTTATGGAACAGCCTGTACTTACAGATTGTAATTACGCACATGTAATAGGCAGCTACTGTTACACATGTGTAACAAGCCGAGTCTGTTACATACGTGTTACGGACTTGTACACTGTAATTATGTAAGAAAGTACTTAGTATAACACAATGTAACAACAAGTACTTAAATATGTTAGGCTATAAGGTCTGCAGTTACACATGGTAAATGTGTATGTTCTGTAGCATAACTTGTATGTAACATAAAATAAAGTGTATCAAGATTGTACTTAAGTGCACTTCCTGTGTATCTACATATGTTATCCATCTGAATTAACCCACTAGTTCACAGCTTAAATACATGCATTAGCTTCTTAATTACATTGCAATTACAAAATATTACACAGGTATAAGCTACGTAAAATAAAGTGTATCAAGAATGTACTTAAGTGTACTTTGTGTATACATACCTTATCCATCTCTGCCTTACTTTGATTTAACTCACTAGTTCACAGCTTAAATGCATGCAGTAGTTTCCTAATTACATTTTAATTACATAATATTACACAGGTATGAGCTACGTAAAATAAAGTGTATCAAGAATGTACTTAAGTGTACTTTGTGTATACATACCTTATCCATCTCTGCCTTAGTTTGATTTTACTCACTAGTTCACAGCTTAAATGCATGCAGTAGTTTCCTAATTACATTGTAATTACACAATATTACACAGGGATAAGCTACGTAAAATAAAGTGTATCAAGAATATACTTAAGTGTACTTCATGTGTATCTATAAACCTTATCCAACTCGGCTTGTTACACATGTGTAACAGTAGCTGCCTATTACATGTGTGTAATTACAATCTGTAAGTACAGGCTGTTCCATAACTTAGTTACATGTTAAGTACATTTTGTTACATGTTATTACAACGTCTATTACTAAGTACCTAATTAAGTAATTACTCTGTATCAAGGGCACCGTAAAATAAAGTGTTACCTAATATTTTTATCTAACAGTACATCAGTACAATTAAAATTACAGTAAAATTATAACTAGTATTTATAGCTGTTTAATGTTTTTCACATTAAACAAACAAAAAAATGTGATTTAGTGTCTCATTGGAGAAAAATCCCATTGAAAGCTGAATTTCTCAGAAACATGTGGAGATTCATCACTCTGTCACTGTCCGTGTAGATCTGAGTGTTGAGCCGCTCACTTTTCAATATAATAAATGTCACTTTCATACTTTTTAAAATGCGATTACAGATTCTGGTCGTATAAAGTGTGTGTGTTGGCAGGAGTTTGGACCTGCTCTACTGGCGCTTGACCAAAATGTCTTGGTAAAACTCAGCGTTCTTCATAAAAACACTCCAAACTATTGTTATAATAAGAGTTAAAGAGTTCAGGATAAAGGGGCGCAGTGTAAATCACAATCAGAAGATTCACAATTCCCCCGTTTCCATCCATCCAGATGCACGTGTTGCTGAGAGCCTCGGCGGTCTCAGGATTATAGTGTACGTCGAGTGTGTTTTTCATATTTAATGGAGTTTAACTGAATGCAAATGAAAACCAACGCGCTCGGATGCTTATGCAGCGAAATCAGTTTTATCGATAATCATTAACTTTATTTATTGTCTGGCTGAGTTTGGGGTCCAGAATCACATTACAGGATCGCACGCTCATATTTCAGCGCTGGCAGATGTGTGAGAGTGTGTGTGCGTGCGTGCGTGTGTGTGTGTGTGTGAGAGAGAGAGAGAGAGTGAGAGAGTGAGTGTGTGTTTATTGTTGGAAGTTTTGGTTAAGTGAGATTTGTAATCGTTTTATGAATATCAAGCATTGTTTATAGTTTTTTTTTTTTATTTGTTGCGTTTCTCACATGTTCTGAAACTCACTGAACTTTTAGGAATTGGATTTTATCCCGTAACGAGTGTTTTATGTTCCCGAAATCCCCACGCTTCTCCAGCAGTGAATGTCCACTGAAAAGAGTCGCAGAAGAGGCTTTTGTCTGTAAAATAAGGCCTTAATTATCCACTGATTGTAATGATTTGCCATTGTGAAGGAACAAAGACTCATTTCAGTCTATAGTGTGTGTCTTTGGAAAGCTTTTCTGTAAAAGCCACATTTGTGAAGTTTGAATGACAGTGAGACCCTGATTCTCCATGAACTCACCTCAATAAACAAAAGTGAAGATGCAAAATCAGCTGAAAGTGCGACTCTACTGTAAAGCAAGAAATGAGCCGCAAAATTACACACTTTCAGGCTCATTTCTATTGATCATCACACAACATCCACAACACAATCTCACTTCTATAATGTGATGATCACGACATCAGAAACTATATTGACTTTACTAGGAATTTATACACTGTCAACAATCGCTGTATATTTTTACTGTAAAAATGCTACAGTAAAAAAACTTTTTATATATAGCCTATATATATATATATATATATAATTTTTTTTTAATGAATATTAATCACATTTTGTGTCGTTGCCATGAATGTTTATGTAAGTCATGTTAAATTATAGTATACTATGTTAAATTCATCCTGGAGAATTTTGTGTGTGTGTGTAATATTATTGATGCATATATGGTAAATGTCTCTTTTTGTAGAGTTTGCAGTGTTTGCACAGAAAGTGTCTCATATTAGCTCGTGATTTATGTCTGTTGGATCAACATTGAAACAACATACAAGCAACATAATAATGTTCTGTGAAACGCTCATTATATTTAATGCTCACACTCCTCCATTATCTCGCGCCGCTCTGCTAGCCGAGAACAGTGATGTATGATGTTGTTCAGGAGGCCGTTCTCCGAGGTCTCGGGGTCGGGAACATCCGATAGAGACACACACTGGATTATTGTTTCCTGAACCGCACGATCCACCAAAACACGAGACGATAACAGCGAGAAACAAACACACTCTTTCCCGGCACAGAGGAACTGATGTTGGAGAGACACCGACTGCGAGCTTATAGAGCCTGACGTATGCAATCATAATCAGAAAAATCTAATTTATTGAGACAAAATATGAAATATTTAAATATTGATATGGACAAAAAGTGATGAGATTCTGATGCTTGTGATGTAAATCAGTGAGATCTTTATAGCAGACATAAAATGCATATAAATGTCAATAATATGTCTTAGTAAGATGATATTTAAATGCTTAGTTTTATTATCAAAACATATAATGCAGAGATGATGGAGAGATGAACAAATAACATTACTATTTTATATCAAATATTACTAACAATATCAAAGTTTGTTCTTGTATTGACTTGATAAAATGAGTGCAGATTTGACAGCAGAAAAACACGAGCTGAAGGAGGACGTTTGTACAATTACACTAAAAGACTTTTACTTGATAAAAGAGTGTAAATATCAGTCAGAGACAGAAGGACTGAGGAGATTGAGTGAAACAGCGACGTTTGCATCATTAGAGGCCTTAGAAATGTGTGTATCAAATATGAAACCGGCTTTATATGGAATATAGGTGTCAGTGTGATGGTTTGCTTGGTTGAGTCTGGTGCTCTTCGCGTGTCGGTCAAAAATGACAGAAATAAAAAAAAAAAATTTAATGAAATGAATGTACTATATTTTAGTTTGATAATGTTTTTTAGTTTATATTTTGTATTTTTAGGGGATTTATGGTACTAAATTATATTTACGCTGTATTTATAATCCACTTATTCACTTTTTGAGCATAGACCTGAAATTAAATGTCCAACTTAAACTGTGGTAAATCTTGAACGCTTTAGAGCGACAGACTGAAGTTTGATCTCTGTTCAAAGACGACACTTGGCAGATTATTGCTGAAGTGAAGAAAGTTTTAAAGAGTGAACTTAAAAAAGTAACAGAATTTTATGTGTTGTTATAAAAATTTGCAAAAATATATTTAGAAGAAATATATATTTTCAAAAACATGTTTTACTCTAAAATCAAAGCCACAAATCTAAACGAGTTGTGCTCCAAATGTGAGTTTGATATCTACATAAATGATCTTTCAGTGAGTGTGTGTTCGGCTGCAGTACCAAACGCTTCCACTAGAGGAAACTCGTCTCCATTCATTTCCAAGGATTTTTGACTATTTACAGTGTCAAAGTTGTTGTTTTTTCACCATTCAAAAGATTCGTTTTTTTTTTTAAAAGTCCCCCTGTAGTCAATAATTTTATCTCTTAAAACTCATCTTTGATCACCAAAATTACATATTTAAAAGTTTTTTCCTTGAAAATAATTTCTTCATGCCTTAAAATATCTTGAATGTAACTCGACACCCTTGCCTCATTTAGTATGCGCGGTTCTATGAATATGCAAATGAGCCCCGCCTCCACTCACTCACTCAGCTCAGAGATCCACTGGTTGACGATCACACGTTGATCTGATTGGTTACAAGGTAGTTTGTGACGTCAGAAACACCAGCGATTTCAAAGCGTGTTTTTGAGACTGTCTTTGGTTCACTGCAGTTTTAAGGAGGAAATACTCAGCAATGCTGTCGACTTATGAATTTACACATGCTTTGTCTTAAAGCACATTAAAAACACCACATAGACACATAAACCACATTAAACGCTGGATTTACTCCACAGGGGGACTTTAAATGTTTTTGAGTCTCTTCTGCAAAAATACAGTAAAACAGTAAAATATTATTCTAATGTAAATCATCTGTTGTCTATGTGAATATACAGTAAAGTGTAATGTATTCCTGTGATCAAAGCTGAATGTTCAGCATCATTACTCCAGTCTTCAGTGTCACATGATCCTTCAGAAATCACTCTAATATGAGGATCTGATGCTCAAGAAACATTTATGATTATTATCAGTGTTGAAAACTGTCATATTTCTGTGATGAAACTGTGATACACTTTATTTTTCATGATTCTTTGATGAATAGAAAGTTCAAAAGAACAGCATTTTACCAAAAAATAATGTTCTGTAACATTATAACTGTCTTTACTGTCACTTTTAATAAATTTATGATGAAAAAAAGTGTTAATATTTTTAGCAGTAGTGTATATCACCACATCAGTCACTGAAGCACACACACACTAGTTTCAGAATCAGAGGCTGATTTACTCCACTAGTCCTCAGTGTGTGTATCTGTGAGTGCTGACATCATCCAGATTAAACACACACACACACACACACACACCTCATGTCTCATGTGTAACGAGCGATGGAAACGACTCAGGTTAATTAGCAGACATCAGTGTCTCTCTGAACTATCCTGCCAAACACTAATTCAATTCCTTGATCACACGATTACATTCCTCTGACGGTGTGAGGAGAGGGTGCGGATCCGGATGAGGTGAAGAACTTGCTCTCGGCATAAAACACTCACACACACTTTAACAACTTCCGTTTCAGCAAACGTCAAGCATGCCTTCCATGCCGTTTTTATTCAGATTGATTGTTTTTAATGAGTTTCATCTCTGAAAGTCACGTTTGTTCTTTCTATTCATATCATGTTATTTCTAGTGTTCAGTTTGTGGCCTTAAGCGTTAACTCCCAGTGAAAGCCAGCTAACAGGGAACGTTCTGGGAAGATTCTCTCAGTAAGCATTAACCCTCTGGCGCTCTTCGCGTGTCAGTCGTGACCGAACTTTACTTTTTTTAATGTACTATATTTTAGTTCGATAATGTTTTTAATATATTGTATTTTTAGGGGATTTTATGGTACTAAATTATATTTACGCTGTATTAATAATTTTTGAGCATAGACCTGAAAATTAAATGTCCAACTTAAACTGTGGTAAATCTTGAACGCTTTAGAGCGACAGACTGAAGTTTGATCTCTGTTCAAAGACGACACTTGGCAGATTATTGCTGAAGTGAATTTAAAAAAAGTTACAGAATTTTACGTTTATTGTTATGAAAAATGTGCAAAAATACTATTTTCAATTTTTATATGAAATATATATTTTCTAAAACATGTTTTACTCTAAAACTGTGAGGAAATCAAAGCCATAAATCTAAACGAGTTGTGTTCAAAATTTGAGGTTGATATCTCAGTAAATGATCTTTCAGTGAGAGTGTGTTCGGCTGCAGTACCAAACGCTTCCACTAGAGGAAACTCGTCTCCATTCATTTCCAAGGTTTTTTTTACAGGAGCATTAAACCTTTTTCGAATCTCGAATCATGTCCATGACTTTATTTTTTATTTTATTTTTTGTGTTCACATAGAGGATAAGCTGATTACCCTCCAACCTCCCCAGCTCCACCTGTCGTCAGTCCCACTGAATCAGACTAAAATTCTCGAATTATGTTGTACATTAAAATTAATTAATGACCAGACCGCCAAACCAAACTGTATGCTAGCCTAATTGACGATAGTGGTTCTGACAGAACTGAATGTTTTAAGACATTCAGAAATAATGTGTTCATAACTTAATGGGAACGTTTGCAAAACATTCTTTGAACATATTTTGTAGGTTATTATAGTCGGTGAGCTCAATTATTCTTTGTCTTTTGTCTCCTTCACTTAAAGACAAAAGAACAGAAGAAAAATAGAAAACGAACCAGCTCAAATTGAAAGCCAGATGTGATTTCCGCAGCCTAATGAATATTTTGCATGTTAAAAGAATGCGAGTTAAACTGTATGGACAGCACTCGGATGATAAAGTAGATTAACTTCAACAGCTGAGCCGCACTAGTGTGTGATATTTGATAATAATAAAAAAATGAGAATAAGTG